>NC_136495.1:82354447-82844447 GCF_053919585.1 Euprymna scolopes
TGAAATTCGGTGAATATGTTAATTAAAATAATTAATTTAAGTTGAGAAAAAAAAAAAATTTTTTTAATATTTATACGAAAAAAACTATTTTAAAATTTTTGATACATAAATTAACAATTTCTTTTTAGCGAGCCGAATAATGCATGACCATTATTAAACAGGGCATGCTTTGAAGAATCGATACAAAAAAAATTTGATAAATATTGTGCCCTTTGTGTTAAAAATATCATTTTTTCGATCCAGTTTGAAAACGTTTGCCGCCTTTCGACTATGGTGGACCAAACGCGCTGAAATAAATTTTTTTTTTATTCTGCTTTAAATTGCCCCCCCCCCTCCTCATTTTGGAGAGCCTGCCCCCCACACACATACACATTAAAAACCAAACTCATACAAATGGCACCCATCTGGTACTGCGTTAATAATACATTGAAATTCTCGTCACTGAAAAATAAGATTTTTTTGGCTTTTTGGTCTTCCGTAGTTTGCTTCTTTTTTTTTTTTATCAAGTACAAATGTAAACAGAGTAATCAAATCGACACGAATAACTGGTTGCCTATATGAATAAGTGGAATTATTTGAAATCCAGGTACTTATAATATTTTTGCATATTCTCATAGAAAATCACCCTAAATCTTAGTTAGGCAAGAAATAAACAAATTAATTCTTTCAAAAACCTTTTTTTTTTAAATTTTTTTTTAACTATTTATATACGTTTTTTGTGCAAAACAAAAAACGCCAATTGTTAACTTTTGGGAAAAATTTAACATTTCAAATTTAATTAAAAATAGTAGAAAAAGTTTTACATTATTCTGCTTTCTATATGATAAAATTCAGGGTTTTATCTTTCTGGAAAAAAAAGTTACTCAGAAATAATGGATTTTAATAAATGTAATTTCGTTTTAAAAAACAATTGATTTTTCGGACATTTTTGGCGGTATATACCTAACACTGTTTAATGTCTTTTTTATTTTCACGTTTTAATTTCAATTTTCGCTCCTTCACTCTTTTACTTCCTCAACACCTGAAGATGATTCATGGACGAATCAAAAGCGCACATGAAAGTAACAATTAAGAAACCGTTATTAGTATTTTCGATTTTGATATAAAAAGGATTATATGGAAAATCAAAAAATTTTAAAATATCATAAAGGAAAGTGTTTCCGTTCCATTTAATAATGTTTGCTTCAATATATATATATATATATATATATATATATATATATATAATTTTTATTTTTTGTTGGTATTGTCAAATTTTTTTTGGTATCGATTCTTTAAAACATTCTTTATGTACTGGTACATGGAAAGTTTACACTTTCCAAAATAAAATTTTTAATTTATTTTTAAAGATTTAAAAGTATGCCTATTTTAGCATTAAAAAAAAAAAAAAAAAAAAAAAAAAAAATTTATCCTCATCTGAAAGATAATAATTATTGATAACATATTCCATGAATCTCACACTTCAAAATGCAAAAGATAAAAAAATGAAATACATTCAAATTTCGGATTTCAATCTTCGATATCGAATGCACACTGCAAAATTTTTTTGTTTTTCTACGCTGGTTCAATCTCCTACCACAAAATGAGGGTATGCTTAGTGGATCACTTGGGCTTTCAGGGGTTGAACAAGAGACAAATGAGGACGTGGAGGGGGGGGGGGGGGGAGATGAGCCCCCCCCCAATAAATTTATACAAGAATATGAAAAAAAAGTTACTCATATAAAGTGCATTCTTTACATATTAATCGATGAAAATTTTATATTGATTAGATAATTACCTGATTTTTGGTAGATTTTTAAAAACAAACTGTTATGAAAATCAAAAACACTCCATAAATTTGGTCACTATATATATATATATATATATATATATATATATATATATATATATATATTAGTCATGATCATATTTATTGGCACTGTCCAATAAAAATCATATTTTGTTAATAAAATCTCATAAAAATGGTCAGAATTGAAGGTTATTAAGTAGTATCATATGTATTTTGAACTGCTCTTTCCGATGCAACAATTGGATTTCAAAAAAATTGAATACTAAAGAAATTACAAACGAAATTTCTAAATTACTGTGTTAAAAATTATTGGCACTGCTTATCATTTTCATCTATTACTAGTATGATTATCATTTTCATCTATTACCAGTATGATTATCATTTTCATCTATTACCAGTATAATTACAAGCAATTTCATGTGTGACATGGTTTCGTTATCTTTTTGTAGCCTTATTGTGCTTATTTAATATTAATTTAAAAATTTTTTCTTTTTCCAGATAATTTTTAGACAGCATTTGCTTTGAATTAATTTAAATCAAGGAATTTTTGTTATGGTTAAGACTAAGGAACACAGCGAAGACCTCAGGAAGCGTGTGATAGCATGTCGAGCCAAAGGAAAGGGCTATGATAAGATTTCTAAGCAACTAAACCTTCCCAAATCCATTGTTCGAGCCATCGTAAAGAAGTTCAAATCACATTATGAATTTGGAAGGTCAGAGGAAAAAAAGACTATTGTCTGCGAGAGCAGAGCGAAAAATAGTTTGACGTGTCAACCAAAACCCAAGGATCACTGCTGGGGAGATTGTAAAGGAACAGAGAAGCTCTGGAGTGATCGTGTCTCGACACACAGTTGGTAGAGTTTTGAAGAGAGCTGGTTTGAAAGCATGTCGCCCAAGGAAGACTCCCTTACTGAAATCTGTGCATCTGAAAGTAAGGCTAGAGTTCGCAATGGTCCGACAAAACGAAATTTGAGTTATTTGGCCATAATAGTGTTTCTTCTGTTAACAGGCAATCTGCGAAGCCTTCTTGCCTAAGAATACCATACCAACTGTGAAGCACGGCGGAGGCAGTTTGATATTTTAGGGATGCTTTGCTGCCGCTGGACCAGGACGACTTGTTAAGGTCACAGGCACCATGAAAAAGGAGGATTATGTTAAAAACCTGAAGGACTCTGCTAGTGAGCTGTCACTTAGTCGACGTTAGTGCTTCATGCAAGATAATGACCCAAAGCATTTGGCTAATCTAAGAAATGGCTTGAGGACAACAATAGCAATGTTTTGGAGTGGCCACTCCAGAGCCCGGACCTCAATCCCATTCCGAATTTGAGGAGGATTTTAAAATTGAGGGTAATGGAGAGGAAGCCTAAGAATCTCACTCAGTTAGAGGATTATTGTCAGGAGGAATGGGCTAAATTTACTGCTGAAGAATGCTAAAAGTTAGTGGAAAACTATAATAAACGACTACAGCAAGTAATTAAGACTAAAACCTTACTTAATCTCGAAGGTTCTATCACAAGGAACCAAAAACGCAAAAAAAAAAAAAAAAAAAACTTCCACAGATTAATATGGGAGGGGAGACTATCTTCAAATTCTATTCTAAACTGGGAATGGGCAAAGAACTTATACTAAGTAGATATAAATAAATAAGTCCCTCTTACCGTTTTTCGTTTTTTAATGGAGAGTAGATAATGCAGGGGATGTGTTATCGGCAGCTCAAGTAACTCTCGCTTCTCCTTTTTTGTCCCTCGGTCCTCATTTCTAATGAGTGATGTTTCTGACAAAGGGTGAAGAAAAAGCTGCTTCCCAGGTTGGTAGTACTTCGTGAACAGTAGTCTGAGATGTCGGAAATTTTCTGTCTCTATGTCTATCCTTGCGGCCATGTCACTAGTAAGGGTGCTGGAGGTAAACGTTTTCATCTGGGCTGACGTTAACCGCCTGATAGTCAGGGACCTGAACCTTGGAATAACCACTAAGGAGGCTGTCCTATCAGCAGGTGCAAAGTACTGGGGCTGCTGTATTGCAATTTGGTGAATGGATTCTGGACCATGCAGTAGTCTCTGGTGGGGCCTCTCGATGCCATACTAGTGGGTAATTGTTACGGCTTTACCTTATCATGTGCTACCAAAAAAAAAAAAAAAAAAAATTTCCTGTCTTTCCTCTCTTACTTTCCCTCTCTGTTCTGCTCTAACCAAGTATGCTGATCTGTTCCACAAACCCCAAAACCCTCAACATGAAATATCTCAAAAAAGAAAACACGAATAAACCTAGAACCCCATCCTCCTACATAGACCCCTACTACTATGTCTCCTTCTCCAACATCAAGGGTCTACATTCTACCCTTCCAGAGGTTGAAACCCAATTACAGGAGACGAAACCTGACATATTCTTTCTAAGCGAAACTGGAATAGGGCTGACCACCTCCCTAGATGAGTTCATAATTAAAGGATACTCTAACCTAACATCTAAATCTGATCCCCAAGATCGCCACGGGCATGGAACATGTGGCTACATAAAAGATGGCTTCCCATGTGGCAGAGATATCTCCAGAGAAGACCCTAATCTACCTTATATGTGCTTCTGGGTTGCACTTGCTTACACCACCGCATTTATATTTGCCCTTTATCGCCCCCACAACAGTGGAGTTACTGTCTTTAAGAGTATATCAGAAAAAATTGACCACATCCTGTCTGCTCATCCCTCGGCTAACATTCACATTTGCGGTGACTTCAATGTCCATAATGTGAAATGGCTGACCCACTCAAATAAGACTGATGAGGAGGGGAGGTTCTGTCATGATTTTGCCATTGCCTATGACCTCACTCAGATTGTCCGCGAGCCCACCCGTGTGCCCGATAGTACCGGTCAGTTCGCAAGCCTCCTAGACCTTTGTCTATCCACTTCCCCTGAGCTATGCTCATGTTCCGTTCTATCTCCTCTGGGATTCTCCGACCACTGCGTCGTATCAGTTAAGATAAAACTGAAATATAATAAATCTACAGACGTACGTCTCCACCGTACTGTATACTGATACTCTATGGAAGACTGGGATAGCTTCCGTACATTCATATCTGATCTTCCTCTCCATTCCATGTTTAAAAAGGATTCATATCATCCAAAAAATTCCAACAAAAACCTAACAGCCAGCCATGGTTCTCCCCAGAATGTGCTGCTACCATCGCACACAGAAATTACTTTTTCCATAGCTACCAACGTAATAGATGCACTGAAACTAAAGCTGCTTTCAGGTCTGCCAGCAACCACTGTAAAAGAGTAATAAAAAATGCAAGAGAACTATATGCGCAATCTGTTAAGTCCAAAGTAGCTGAGCAGCGGCTTGGTTCCTGCCAGTTCTGGTAAATAGCAAACAGGATCTTGAACAGAAACGTGCGCTCTATCCCAGCAATTATCAATGGACCAGAGGTCATCTCGACAGCATCCGACAAAGCCAAACTATTTGCCAAGAACTTTGCGGCTAATTCTACCCTGTGTGACGAAGGCCATCAACTCCCTATATTCCCTCCTATAACAGACAACACGCTATGCAACATACAAATATCTGTGCGTGAGGTCGCCAAGCTAATCAAGAACCTTGACTCCAGTAAAGCAACTGGTCCCGACGGTATTCCAATTATAGTGTTAAAAAATTTACAACCAGAACTTGCCCCCATACTTTCAAAACTGTTTAAGCGTTGCCTTAAGAAGTGCTTTCCAACACCCTGGAAAACCTCATCAGTATGTCCTGTATTTAAGAATTCAGGTGATGTCATCTCCCTCTCAGCACCGACCAATAAGTCTCCTGTGTGTCATGAGTAAGTTGCTGGAATCCACAATAAATAGAGAAGTAGTCAACCACCTCAGCAGAAATAACCTTCTTAGCGACACGCAATATGGTTTCCACTCTGCTAGATCTACAGCAGATGTGCTAATGGTTATATCTCATAGGATTAGTAAATCTCTCGACAAAGGATTCATTTCTAGGGCAATTGCTCTCGACATATCAAAGGCCTTCGATAAGGTTTGGCATAAAGGCCTACTACACAAGATTTCCAGCTACGGTACTACTGGAAATGTTTTCTCTATCATTAAATCATTTCTATCTGATAGGCTCATAAGAGTAGTGGTTGATGGGCAGAAATCAGAGGCCCACAGTATTAATGCTGGAGTCCCTCAGGGGTCCATACTGGGCCCAACTCTCTTCCTGATCTACATCAATGATCTCCCAAAACACATACTAAAATCTTTCGTTGACATCTATGCTGATGACACGACCATCTATGGCAACACATCAAAGGCCGTAAATGATGATCTCTCTGATTCTCTCTCCTCTGATCTTGAGCGCGTGGTACAGTGGGGAAAGAGGTGGCTGGTTACCTTTAATGCATCTAAGACCAAGCTCCTATCTCTACATCATAAACGCTCTGATCCCCATCTGGCATCAATTGAAATGGATGGGTCTCGTCTAAGGGAGGCTCCAGGATTTGATAAGCTCCTGGGTTTGACCTTTACACCTGATCTTAAATGGAACACATACATCAAGTCTGTGGCCAAGGTCGCTGGGAAAATGGTGGGATCCTTCTACCGCTCCAAAAGATATCTCACTACTGATGCAATTCTCTATATAAGAGCCAAGTACATCCAAAGATGGAGTACTGCTGCCATATCTGGGCGGGGGCTGCAAAAAACAGCCTATCCTGGCTTGACGGAATACAAAATAGACTCTGTGGCTTGGTGGGGGATGCCCTTTTCTCAGAAGAGACGTAGCGAGCCTGTCATTGTTTTATCGTTACTTCCATGGCAGGTGCTCGTCTGAGCTCGATTCTCTGGTCCCCCCTCGCCAATCTTTCTCAAAAAACACCCGACTAGCTGAAACCACAGTCAATAATTTTCCCCACTCCCTATCTGTGCCTAAATCAAAACGTAGATACCATGAACAAAACTTCTTTCTTAGAACTGCACGCCTGTGGAACTCTGTTCCGCTTGCCTGTTTCCCTCCCGACTTCAACCTGGATGTCTTCAAGTCCAACACAAACAAATTCCTGATGAACCGCCCCCCCCTAAGTAATGACACCTTACCAATTCTCCAATACTATTGCTACACTATCCCATTGATTACTGTACACACAATAACCCTTATCCCTGAGTGGCCATTGGATCTTGATAAGTGGTGAACTCCAAGTTATAAAAAAAAAAAAAAAAACATACAATCGATCATAAAGAATTACGATGCCAATAAATTTGAACAAGGCAATTTTGAAATATCGTTTTTAATTTCGTTATTATTCATTTTTTTTTTTTAAATTCGATTGTTGAGTTGGAAAGAGCAGTTCAAAATATATATTATACTTTGTGATTTCCTTAGATTTAACCCTTTTCTGAAAGAGTTTTAAGACAAAATGAGGTTTTTATTGGACCGTGCCAATAAATATGATCATGACTTACTATCTATATATATAAAAATGTAACTGTTGGTTCGTTCTAAAAGAATAAAACCATATTTATACGTTACCAATTTATTTGAAATTTTCAGACAACCCATTTTTAGAGTCGAGGTATGTTTTTATGTTATTAAAATAAATTTACTTAATTAAAATCAAAATATTAAATAAAATAAATATATTTTTTTAACCGTTACTGAAAATCTGTTCTGTTGATAAAACTGAACTTCCGATTCGATTCATTTCACAGCCACGAATTGACGAAAGATTTCATTTTCTCTTAACTCGATAAGTAAAAAAAAAAAAAAAAAAAAAAAAAAAAAAAAAAAAAAAACATATTTCATTTGTTTATCTTCCAAATTTTTTAATTTACACATCTTTTCTTTATTATATAAGGCCAAAAAAAAGTTTGTTGCTTGCTTTTGAGTTTTTTTTTTTGTTTTTCGATATAAGATTACTCATGCAGAGAGTGATTTGTGCTGAAATAATGTTATTATTTAAAAAGTCATTCTTAACATGGGGAGGGAAGGACGTTTTGTACCTATTCTGTATTTAACCTTACAATTGAATAAATAAAAAAAAAAACATATCGTAAAACGTTATTTAAACGTGGAAATATGATTTAAAAAATAGCGCGGATCGCTCTCTGCATTAGCACCATTTTTATTTATTGCGGACTATTATTCTCATCTTTATTAGTTGTTGTTTCACGACTTTTCGGCCAACTATTCCTCTGGCCTTCATGAAAAGAAGTCCTTTTATAAATGTTCAGTAACTTTTTCCTTTTATTATTCTTAAAGAGTAAAACTTCTTATTCATGAAAGGAGTTAAGCCTACGTAAATAAATAAATGTCTGTACACGTGACAAATTATCAATAAATGGTTTAGTTACTTTTTTTAAAAAATGTTTGTAAAAGTGCGAAAGGCGACGTTGTTGTACAACCATTACTCCCATGCTTAATTTCTATACTTATAGGTTTTTGGAATTTTTTTTCACTGGATTATTATTGATTGGACACTAATTAAACAGATTATTAAAAAAAAAAAATGTAAAAAAGAAATCATTATTTCGACATTTGAAAGTGGTGCTCACTTTTTAGTTACAACGTTCTGATAAATCAGTCACCCATTTTGTAAGCAATAAAAACGCGGTATATCAAAACCATAGAAAGTAAAAATAATGAGTCTCTACCGCATTTGTAAGTCAGAAATATATTTGTTTCTCAAAGAAAAAAAAAATAGAGAGAACAGGATTTTTTTTTTATTGTTTTCATGAAAATAAAGTTTCGAGATTTTTAATTATTTTTTTTTTTTTACTTAGTTTGTGGTTTTTTTTTTTTTTAAATTGTTTTTGTGAAGGTGAGTTTTTTTTCAAAACTTTTGTTTTGTTTTGTTTCTTTTTAATTTTTTTAAAGTATTATAAATTTCACTAACATGCTGGAGAAATGTTTAATAATTTGGTATTTTTTTAGATTAGGTCCACCTCCACAATTTTTCTTTCAATGACGACATTTATAGGTTTCCGAGTATGCTGAACATGCAAATTGCATTGAAATTTTGCGGAAATAAATAGTTGTATTATGCATTCTATTCTTCGGCGTCCATCTTTTTACGTGCACACGCGCCATAAACAAATACACACACGTAAAAAAGATGGCCGCCAAAGATTACAATGCATAATACAACTTTTTATATCTTGATAACTACTTATTTCTACAAAATTTCGATGCGATTTTCGTATTCAGCATAGTCGAAAACCATTTCAAGTCGTCATTTAAAAGAAAATTGAGGAGGTGGACCTAATCTAAAAATTTACCAATAATTTTTAATTTCGTACGCCTCCCGATACATTGCTTCGTCAACATGCGACCATTTTATATCTCCCGAAGACACTTCCGTATTTAGAAAAAAAAAAATAAATAAATAAAAAGTGACCGATTTACCAGAACGTGGTAACTAAAAAGTGAGTACCCCTTTCAAATGTTGAAATGATTTTTTTTTTTTTTCAATTTTTTTTCATAATCTGGTTAGTGTTCAATCAATAATAATCCAGTGAAAAAATTTCAAAAAACCTATCAGTATAGAAACTCCACCACGTAAGTAAATAAATAAAAAATGTAACGTGCGCATGCGTTAGCCTTGACTAGGGGGGTACTAAGGGAACAACCATTAAATAATTCTGCGGGTCGCCATGGAACTCAACTCCCAAGGAGTGCCAAAATAGTTTTCAAGATCTGAAGAAATTTTTTTTTCGAAAAGTGGGTGATCACTTTTCCATCTAAATTTAACTTAAAATGAGCACCCACTTTCTGGCCACCTGAGGAAGGGGCATTTATTTTCGTGTTTATTGGCTTAAAGGTTTTTTTGACAAGCCAGTTTGATACGCGAATGCATATTTAACAGTTTTCGTTTATGCTCACGCTTAGCATAAACAAAGGCTACGTATGTGAAATGGAAAATAGTCCCAGAGTTCAGGGGTTAATACCATGCAAAAGAAATCAAACAAAAAGACTTTTTAGCCAAGAAACACACAGAAAGAAAAAAAATATAGCATCCATTTTTTTTCTATCGAATTCATTTGCTGTTTTTATTGAAAACTATTTTCCCCCGGATTTTTGATATAATTTTCCATTAAGGGCCGTGCGTCTCACGTTCGTAAATAACAAAAATTTTTTTGTAGATTTTGGTGTGCTAAAAACGAATCTGCAAACCGTTTAAACCAACGTTTATGATTACATGATAGAAGCTCGTGTCTTGAATTTACTAGTTTGGTTGTGCTTTTTATATCTTCATATTTTAAAATTTTTAGGGTTTCTTTTGTACATAATGTACCCTAAAAATTTTAAAATATGAAGATATAAAAAGCACAACCAAACTAGTAAATTCAAGACACGAGCTTCTATCATGTAATCATAAACGTTGGTTTAAATTTAATAAATATAAACCACCTTAAATCATTAAAAATTACTCATTAGTAAAAATAGATTTTTTTTTTTTTTAATAAATTAAGTTAAACAAATTACCGCCCTTAGACCCGTAAATCAAATAATAAATAAAGCCATGACAATTATCTCCCCTTAAAAACTTGCAAAAAAAAAAACAAAAAAAAACTCTCTCTCTATAGATATTAACTGTAGCGTCTTTAAATCAAAATACGCTAACGGAAACAATTTACTGCACGAGCGTCGCCCTTTTAAAATTCATCATTCAATAAAATAAAAAGCTATAGCAAACATCTAAATGACTACTTTAAATACAGTTCCTGATTTCAAAAAAAGAAAAACCAAAAGGTAATTATATATCTATATATTTTTAAATCAAATTTATTATGTAAATTCAAAAAAATATATATTTTTTCTACTCATTTCTATCTCTAACCTATACCAATTTTCTTATTAATTTTCTTATAAATTTTCTTATTAATTTTCTTATAAATTTTAAATCCAAACCTTTTACTTCAATTTTTCAGATTCATCTGCCTTACTTTTAATGCTAGGTTTATTTTTGGTGTCTTTTCAATTCAATAGAAATCCTCCTAAATTTGCTGATGAGGAGACCGTGCTTAACAAAAAAACTATGTATAATTGTTCTACGTGACTTCATGTATACCACAAATAAAAAGCACGGATTTCCGAAACGATCATACAGATAATTGACTTTGTTGTTGTTCCTTCTTATGAAACTGATTTTTAATTTAATTAAATTTTGATTTTTAAATTTAAAAAATTTTTAAAATTTTTAAATTATAAATCACATTACTTAATATTGAATTAGCTCTAGGACATTTAACTATCGAGCTTATTATATATCTAAATTACAACGAGCATTTCCTGTATTTTAATTAAACTAGTAATTTCACTATTACATTAAAATACACTTAGCTCTTTAGACTATTATTCTAATCTCCTTTAAACTATATATATATATATATATATATATATATATATATATATATATATATATATTATATATATATATAATATAGGAATTCACTGTTTTTTAAGCACTGTTGATATATGGAATACAAAATTCAAACTTTAACGGTTTTAAGACGAAAACTAGTGCAAGCATTTTTTTTTTAATCAAAATATACATATATACACACACACATATATGTGTGTGTGTGTGTGTGTGTGTGTGTGTGTGTGTGTGTGTGTGTGTATATATATATATATATATATATGTATATTTTGATTAAAAAAAAATGTTTGCACTAGTTTTCGTCTTAAAACCGTTAAAGTTTGAATTTTGTATTCCATATATCAACAGTGCTTAAAAAACAGTGAATTCCGATATTATATATATATATATATATATATATATATATATATATATATATATGCATAGTATCAGCATAAACTGATGGATGACACAAACAAATCCGGAAATGTAATTCCATAAATTACTTTGAATAATTTTTATGTACAAGAGATTTTAAATTGGATGTTGCATTTTTTTGTTGAACAAATTAAATCGATATCTTTGTTAATTAGAATCAATATGATTTTGTGTGAAATGAATCATGTATCTATAATTAAGATATACAGCAAATAACGATGTATTGTTATCTAAAGAAATTGAAGCAATTCAAGGAAAACAAAAGGTTATGACCTTTGCTTCAAGGAATTTCATCTCATTAGAACGAAGATAATTACAGAATTCTTATTGTAAAGATTTCCAAAGTTTACTAGCAATTGATTAGTTTTTTTTTCTATGTATTTCTCTTTTTATAAAAGAAATTGAATGAAAAGATGCTTCTGATTATTTTAAATTGGGATTTTTTTTATCAATTTTGCAAAACATTTTGCATATGTACGGCAAATTGTATATAGAAAATTAATTTCATTTTCAAAATCAAAAATAAAATTAATGCTTAACATATTTTAACGTGTTTCTGTACAATCCCCCCACTAGAAAAATAACATCTCAATTTTGTTTAAAGCATCCAACTTTTAACATGGACACTCCATTGTAAATATTAAATTATTTAAAAAAAAAAGAAGTATTTTTTCTATGATGTGATTATATATATATATATATATATATATATATATATATATATATATATATATATATATGCTCCTTCAGTTGCATAGTTTTGCAAACCTGAGAGGATAGTGTTCCATGTGTATCATGAAGGGTTTCGATTCTTCCTTGAATCATCTTCAGATGACAAAAACAAATTAATAAGAAAGAAAAAAACAGAAGAAAGAAAAAAGAAGACAAAAGCAGAAAAAAAAATAAAACCAGGGGGAAAAAAACAAAGAAAAGAAGTAAAAAAGAAACAGAAAAAAAAAAAAAAAGCTGGAGAAAATAGAATTTCAGTTGAAAATGTGCAGAGACGTTAACAGTTTAAATTCCAGGATGCTAGAATTAGCGTCACAGAATAAAATTGTATTATATTAATTTCTGTTTGGGTAAAGACTATATTATTTCTTCTTTTTCATATACCAAGGATATATTCATAGGCACACACACACACACACATTATATATACACGCACAATTGGTTTGGTAAATACAGATGGCTTCTTTAATGAATGAGTTTAAGTCGAGTTAGTAATTAGGACCCAGTTAAATTTTGTTGAAAAATATCTACAATTATATAAACGAAACTTTGTCTGTGTGTGTGAGTTCGTTCCTTATAGGCTTCGAAACGGCTGAACAGATTTTCTTTAAAATTTACAGAACTTTAGTGTATAAGTCTGGGAGTGATCTTAGTTAAGTTTTGTCTTAGAATACCCCTGATAATTATAGATAATCGATAATCAAAACCATTATTTTAATTTATCTATCATCGGTAAAGCCATGTTTTCCATGTTGTCGCTTAGCAACAATGGTAGAACAACAAATTCTACTGTGGGTAAGTTGATAGTGTGCTTATTTTTGGTTTTTGCAAGACGTGGTCAGTATGTTCAAACTCTGCACGTAAATTTCTTAATTTTTTTTATTATTAACTGCAAAGAATTTTATAAGACTTGAGAATTTATGCGTTTTTTTTTTTTTGCATGACATGGTCCTCACATGTAAGCTTTTTAATGTTTCTTTTTCGTTAACTGGAAAGAAGTTTATTTATAAGATTGGAAAATTTACAAGTGTGTGTATATTTTTAAAATATACATTATCTTTGCGATATAAAACTGGAATATTACAGTACCTTAATTAAACTTTCTAACTGATTATAGAAAAAACAAAATCGTAAACTAAGCAAAGATGATTTCTTCATTAAAATAAAAAAATACATTTGAATTTCACTCAAGTGACTTTGATAAAACTTCAAATAAAACATTTTTTTTTTTTTTTTAACTAAGTTTGCTTTAAACAAAATGTTTGGTACAAAATGATTATTTTCTTTAAATAAAAAATTCGCAGATGGTAATACCTCAGGCAATTACAGTACAAACACATGTTTTTACAGAAAATAAAAAAAAAAGTTCTTAAATTTACCCCCCCCCTCCCAAGCTGCCTACTGTTGTTTAGATCCCCCCTCCCCCTACTATCACTTTCTTTTAACCCTTCTCTCCACCCGGGCTGAACTGTTGTTTTGATTCATCTCCCCCCCCCCCATCTCTCCACACCCGATAGGATGTATGACACGTTTTAAGTCTCCAAGCATAGTTTTGGGACAATTGAAGTCAAAAATCACTGATCAGTCACACAATGATCTCCAAAGCTATTCTTGTGATATGTGAGGCAAAACTAAATTGTCTTTCAGAAAATCATAGGTTTATATGGTTAATATACCTGTTTTCAACCGGAAAAAAACGATATAACTGAAAAAAAGGCCTAAAATGGAGATATTTTAGTGACAATTTTTGTTACCTCACCACAAAGAAGAGCCAAAAATCACTTTTAGACATGAAACTAAGGGAAGTAAATAATCATTTTCGTTCAACAATAGTATAAAATTACATTTGTGCAAAAAAAACGCTGCTCATAGAACTCTCTTCGAATTTTACCCATTCTCCTCAATTACAGGCTGTGACAATTTTTTCCCGATTTTGGTCAAAAAATGCGTCTTTTTGGCAAAGATCCCTCTAAAATGATGACAAACGAAGCAAACACTGTCCCTATGGTCATTTCTCAGTAACCTTGATCAGTTAGCTTTCATTTAAGCTTTAGAACAGCAGCAACCGGCTAGCGGTTCCCAAAATATTGCATGTTTTGTTTGACCGGGTGAAAAGTGAAGCCGAAAATAATTTTTTCTGTAAAAAAAAAAAAAAAAAACCTGCCTTCAATTTTCGAAAAATCAAAAATCCCTTCTATACAACTTGTCACTAATATTAATCCGAACAACTTGTATATCAGGAATTTTTGATTTTGGCCAAATTGAAGACGTACATTTTTTTTTTACAGTAATATTTTTTTCTCCAAATTTGTCCCCCAGCAGTATTTTTCACAGTTGATACCAAATTATGTGCTAACAAAGTGGTCATATCACTTTTGATAGGTTTCCACAACTATTCCCTCCAACAGGGTTGAAAACTAAGTGACTCACCCTTCATTTTTGCTTTGAGGGTTTCCCTTGTGAATGATTTATATGTCATGGTAGGCAGTATAGGTTGGATGTATAGAAGTAACATTTCACAGCTCCATCGTATTGTTTGAAGTCAAAGAATACCCTCATGAATTATTCAAGTGTTATGGGTGAACTGAAAAGAAGGTTTTCACGTGGAGCAGGTGTGAAAAATCCTCCCCTTAACATGAAGGAAGTTGTGTGAGATCTTCACTTGTATGTGTGTTGTATCAGTAGTGAGGAGAAACAGTTCTGACCTAAAAACGTAGTCCTTTTAACTGTATGTAAATATGTAAATAGTCATGATGGCTATGTCATTCTGATTAATACTTTTTCTTTTTTCAGAATAATTCACATAGCGACCCTCTCTAGTAACAACTATGGTTTTTGAAAAAAAGAGAGGACGAAAGAAGGGATCTACAACAACAGGATACTCCAATTTGACAAAGGAGGAGAAAGTGAAATACCACGAAGATGCAGTACATAAACACCGTGAGAAGGTAACAACAGCAAATCCACCATCTCCACCTCCAACAAAACTTCCATCAAATGCATCAACACCCTTAAATGAGGAAAAACCAACGACTTCAACATCTGGAAAACGTGGCAGACTACCTTTAGAAGCAGCAGCGATGACACCAAGAACGCGATCACGCCGGAAGACTGAGCAACAACGAAAGCGACGCAAAACCGAAAGAGTGTCAACAGTTCGTCGCTTGCTGCAATTAGCAACTTGGCAGAAGAGGAAGGGGGCAAATACTGAACAGGAGGAGAGAGACTCTGATAGTTCTGCAAGTGAGGAAGAGTTGAATTCTAGTCCTCCTGCATCCGATGTTGATGACGAGCAGAATACAGAAGCACCACCGCAACCATCTGATGAAGCCCTACGTAAAAAGTATTACAGACATCGGACTGTGCTGCAGGGTCTTCTGCCAACCAACAGTATGGACAGTCTAAAGATGATGATCTATTTGGTCAACCTGTCCACCCTTCATGGCTCCTTGCAAATTGAACTGCAGAAGATTCAAATCAAGAGCGGAGACCTTAGTATCCGACAAGTCCGTTATCGTGTTGATAAACTTCTCAACAGACTTCCCAACATGAATGAGACTGAATCAAAAACTTTGCTGAGATATTGGTTTGGACTGTTGCTCGACAATGTTCTGGTAGAGCAGCTTCTTAATGATTACTCTGTTGCCATTCCACCAGAGTACATACCTCAGAGCATAATCTCAACCAAAGCTGCCTCCATCGCTAAGGAAATGGTCACAAGTCGACGAAATGTGTCTCAGGAGATTAAGAACATTGGCACCATGTACGTTGTCAGAGTGACCAAGGAATGTGGGCTCACCAGAGACAACCATAAGGATATCGACCATCTAGCCTCGGCAACATCATGTACCTGGCGCTTTGCATGGAAAGTTTTGTATGCTATTGCTGAAAACGACGAAAAATCATTGTATCAGCGCCAGATGAAGAACAATGCCATCAAAGCCACTCATTGGCCAGAACTGATAAGTAAATTTGTTCTCAATGAATGCAACAGTAGATCTGTTCCAGGCCAAGAGCAGGTGTCAGTGAGTTATGGGTTCAGACTACCGAAGTACATTTTGCTGCATTCCCGAAATGAAATTGCAGCTGCATTCAAACGAGAACACCCCGAGTGTCCATACGCCATATCCACCATCAAAAGAGAGTTCCCTCAGAACGCAGTGACTCCAACCACATGGGATCTTGAGAGGAATACATGCCCTGTTCATGCCAACACTAGACGAATTGTTACTGCTATAAACAAGATGCTGGAGAAATCCAAGTGTGAGCAACGCCTTCCAACCTCGTGTCGCGACTTGGTCAGTGAAACAATGTGCATTCACGAAGATGTAGTTGCTGCCACTCCTTTGACGTGGAAAGTGTCGTGTGTTAAAGGTGATTGTAAAGAATGTCCAAACAAAATAAAACTATCACTGCCAAATGCTGTCAAAGCAAAAGAGATAACACTTTCACAATGGCGGTCTGACATGCGAACCGTTCAGAAAGAGGTGAAGGGTAAACTTGTGTCCATTGAAAAATCTGTGTTCAATTTGTTTCCTGAAACACTGACTATGCAAAGTGCGTTCTCAAAACTGACTGACATGTGCAAATCATTACGCCTTCACATATTCACGGCACATCAACAGTGGAACGCTCATGAGAAGGCACGGAAAAACTTGACAATGGATACTGTAATATCCATAGAAGACTATCAGATGAACTTAGATATTCAGTATAACGAGAATCCCACTTCACTCGTCTACTCCACCAACAAAATGACAGTGGCAATGTACCCTATTTGTCTGGAGTTCCTTTCAGATGATGGGGAAATTCGGAAAGCAGCCATCACTTTCATCAGCGATGACAAGGATCACTTACACCAACAAATTCAACAGTTTGAGAAACGCATGTTTGAAGTTATTCGTGAACATCTGAAACGACCTATCAAAAAATGGGTACGATTCAGTGATGGCTGTGGTGCCCAATTCAAATCTGGGTTTGCTGCAGCCGATCTTATTCATGCACCAAAAGTTTTCGATATTACATCTGCTTCCTTCAACTTCTTTGAGTCTCACGAAGGAAAAAGTACATCTGACAGCATTGGTTCTATTGTCAAATATGCTTTTATTCGTGGTGTCATGAAGTATGATCAAGGTATTAAGAATCTGGACGATGTCCATCGCGTGATCACCAGTGCAATCAAACCGTCAACAAAAAAATTTGATTTCTTCACCGTTGAGAAATTTGGGCATTTCAGAAAACTCGCTAGTGGCTCCAGAGAGCATTGTAAAATTCCAGGTATCATGAGTCTGCACAGCCTCAAACTTAGTGATGACCGAATAATTCTAAACCAGTTCACCTGTACAGACTGTATTAGTGATCATACTCCAGGGGAAATCGTTTGGGCGTTGTATGGTAACACTTGGTACTCCGCTAAAATTTGCAGTCTAGCAGAGGTACCGGAGGAAAATCGGTGTAAATTTTCAAAACTCGGAGAAAAACTAATTGTGAAATGGTTAGGGGAGGAAAAGTACAGCCCTGTGAGTGCGAAACATATTGATGAGCTGGGGGAAAATCTGTTGGATGCAAAACGAGCTGCTCGCTCCAAAAACATTATGGAACTGTACAACCGAGCACTTGGTCTTAAACTATCTTACTTTTGATAACAGATTTTTGCATCAGTACTAGTATACTCTATGTTGTCTTCTGTTCATTTCAGACATTTCTAAACTTAAACTGGGAATCTTATGTATCCATTACCCATCATTCTTCAATAAAAAGATGTCTTAATGAGAGGTTAAGAACCCTTTTCGTTATGTGTTGTTGAAAACTTCCAGTATCCCAAAATTCGGATGGGTTGTTACCATAACCTGGCCAAAAAAGGCAATTTCTCATCAAGATCTGGTATTCTCTCCCTTATTTTTGGATTCCTCACAAAATTCTGGTTAAGAAAGATGGCCTAACACTTATGATTGATAGGTTTTGAGTAATTTTCTTAAATAGTTTCGCAATCTGCAGGATACGGTCCTTGGGACAAAAAAACGGGAAGTGCGATTCCGGCCGTCATGAAAGAATTGCTTGAAAACATGGTTTCCCATCAAAATTTTGTATTCGTTTTTGTTTTATTGGATTCCTCGTGAAATTTTGGTTTAGAAAAATGGTATAACACTTATACATTATCTGTTTTGAAAATTGACCTAAAATGGCAATTGTGTCCCAAAACTATGCTTGGAGTCTTGAAACGTGTTGTATATATATGTCTATAAGTACCTTCTATTTGGTAATATATCTTTTTCTTCAATAGGTGTTTTTTTTATAAATATGTTTGAATTAATTTATTAGATACAGTTTTAAGTATCCATTAAACCCAAGTGTAATCTTGTTGAAAGTCACCCCTACCTTGTCGTTGCTAAATTACTTTAAATTTAGTTTAATCTTGCTGATCAGCTGTTTTTTGACTTTAAGAAAGACAGAACTACTTACCCTCCGTGGATATAAAAAATAGTGTTAGTTCAAAGTCTATTTTTATTTTTCATATATAATTTGCTTTAGATGTTGAAATGAGTTGTTGTATGTGCTTATACGGCTATTATAATATGCTGTTTATAAATTATGTCTACTTGGGGGGGATGTTGTGTGAGTGAGGGTGAGAATAAGGATAAAAGTAGCCTTAACCTTTTCAGCAAAAGTGTTTCAATAGGGGGAGGGGCCGCCTAGACAATAATTGATACGTTTAATTGAGCTTGGTGGTTGTCTGTCATCGTTGCTAAATCTTCTGGATGATTTTATTTTTTTTTTAATTTTTGGATTATAAAAAACATGATTGAACACCTGATCAGACTTGTTAGCAGTGAAAACGTTTTTAATATTGTAAATTTTATTTCTGAAAGTATACAGTATGTTATGCATTAAGTTTGTTTTTGCCGATATCCAAAATAAATTACTAATATTAGAAATGTATAAAAATGTAAAAGCCAAATTAGTTTGACATTCTTATTTTAATACTGAACATGTTTAAATATGCCTTGGCTTTGGGCTTTAGTAATGTTTGAGAGAAAAAAAAATTAACTACAATTTTCAATTAACTCACCAAATGACACTTCTTGTGTTTCTATCAATCTCAGCCTTTCTCTTTCTCTTTATGTTTACAATCTTCCATCCATTCTTACTTTGTATAGTATCACTCTTGCTTCCACCATAGACAATAAAAGTTAATAAAAATAGGAAAGAATAAAAAGATTGGAATTATTCATCTATATATATAAAAGCGAAAATGTGTGTATGTATGTTCGCTTTTTGTGTATGTTCAAGAAAGGCTTTTTTCCGAGAAGCGGTCAGTCGGCTCTCAACTTCTTAAAACTTTTTATATCACATATAAATCATAATATCTACGAGTTAACAACGGAGGTCGCCTGTCTATTTAATTTGCTCGAATTTGGAAAACTAAATATTCAACATTTTTCACTCGCCGCATGTTAATTAGGCTTTTTCGTATAGTAAAAGCGACACTAATTCTGGCGGTATTTCTCCGGTCGCGATCCCCGGAAATGTCCGAAAGCAATCAGATTTGATCAATGTGGAAATATTTTCCTTATACCAGACAATTGCTATTCAATTTGGAAAATCCCTTTGTTAGGGGGAGCCCCCCCCTCAACATTTTGGGAAAATAAATATAAAAAAGCGTTCCCGCAGTAAATGAAATACTACCCAGCAGTCAAAGTTGACCGCATTAAGTCATGAAAATGTGCACCTACCAATTCTAATTAAATAAATTCAAATGTGTTTCCGTTAGTATGTCGTGGTGGCCCAGTGGTTAACAGCGCACATTTTTTTTTCACTCTTTAATTTCCAACTTTGCCTCTAGGGTTCGAGTTCGATCCTCATACTCACCTACCAATTTTTTTTTTTTAAATTTTAAATCCCCCCCCCCCCGGGAGTTTTGATTTACCCAAAACCACACACACCTCCAAACACCTGGGCAACGCCGGGTACCTCTCGCTAGTCTATATATATAAACGGCAAATGTGGCGCGCGCATTTTTGCATGTTCGAAAAAGGCTTTTTTCGCCGACGGTCCCAGGGTCGTTACTATCGTTTAGAAGTGTTTATATACCCACTAGATAATAATGTCTAGGATTTGGGAATGCGTGTTGCGTCTAGATTTATTTACGTCGATTTTTACAAAATTCTTGCTATTTCAGCCCGTCTTGTGTTCGTTCAGCTTTTTTGTATAAAACCGAAATTAATTCAAAGCTAAGCACTGTTCCCGGCAATCGCACCGGGAGGGGGGAGGGAACATCCAGTAGCAATCAGCTTTGATCAATGTGGGAGCAAACTCCTTATATCAGACAATTGCTATTCAATCTGGATAATCCCCTTTTTATGGGGAGCTGCCCCCCCCCACATCTTGGGGAAAGAACCATGAGTAAACAAACCCAAAAGCTGCCCCCCCCCGCAGTAAAACTTAACTCCGCTACTTCTATTTGACCCCATTAATGAGGTCAAATAGAAGTAGCAAAGTAAACTTTTATTGCGGGCACGTGTCAATTCTGTTTTTAATACTTAAATAAATTCAAACGTATTTCAGTTACTCTTTATTGCTGGCGGAGCTGGTAACATGTCAGGTTTTTTGCACACTTTATTTTCCACCTTCACCTCAAGGCTTTGGGTTCGATCCTAATTACTTACAAAAACTGTTTTTTTTTTAAACCTCCCCCCCAACACAAACACCCGGGCAACCATTTTTTTAAAGAAGTTTTAACATTGTTTATATATATATATATATATATATATATATATATAAACAGGGTTCTTAATTCGCTTATTCTTTTGTTTTGACCACCCCCCTCCGCCCAACACGCACACCTCTAAACACCCAGGCAACGCCGAGTACACTCGCTAGTCTATAAATATAAAAGCGAAAATGTGTGTGTGTGTGTGTGTGTGTGTGTGTGCGTGTGTGTTTTCATGCATGTCCAAGAAAGGCTTTTTTCCAAGAACCGATCGGTCGCCTCACAACTTCTTAAAACTTTTTATATCGCACCTAAATGATAATATCTAAGAGTTAAAAACCAGGGTCGCTTGTCTATTTAATTTGCCCGACTTTGAAAAGATAAATATTCAACAATTTTCAATCGCCGCATGTGCATTAAGCCTTTTTATATAAAAAAAAAAGAACCGAACAGACTCGCTGTAAATAAAACACTCCCCCGCACTCAAAGTTGACGTCATTAACTCATCAAAAACGGGCACCTGCCAAGTCGCACTTTTTTTTTACACTTTATTATTTTCCAACTGCACGTCAAGGCTTCGTTTTTTTTTTTTAAAAGCACCCGGCCAACGATTCACCCAAAAATACACACACCTACAAACACCCGGGCAACGCCGGGTACTCCCCGCGAGTCATAAATAAAAGGGAATATTAGCACAAGTAGTAATTCTACTTAACCTGTAGCTTGAAAAAAAAAAATAGAAAAAAAAGAGGGAGATATAGCAAGCAAAAAGTCTTATTTAGCATCTGTCTTAATTTCAAAAATTATTTAACTAGCTTTACAAATTCACTTTGGTTTAGTAAAACTGGAATGATCCTAACAAAGCTCAATAGGGAACTCAACAGATTTTTCTTTTTTAAGTTGATATATGTGTATTATATAATAAGTTTTGTGTTTGTCATAAAACGTTTGTTGAGAATTTATTTGAAAGAAGAATCCTTAGCTTTATCCACTTGTGATTGTTTTGCGTATACCGCATATTATCCAACAGGTGCAGGGAAACAAGAACCAAAAATAAGCATCAGTTTCCGATGCAGATATCTTTGGAAATTTTCTGTCATCTTTTCTCTGCTGAGGCATCTGTTTGTTAATGATTGCCACAAAAACTACAACTACCTGTAAAAGATACAGGGAATTTTTATTGAGGTTCGACTCCTCTAGATCTGTCATGTTCTCTCTATGCTCAACCACATTAGTTACCTCATGAAGGGTGTGACGCTTGAGCACGCACAGAGTCCTTCACTATAGAAAGGCTAACTTCAACCTGTAACTACAAACCAAGAGTGTTTTGAGATGTATAGCATGAGGTACATGGAGAGCAGCAGTCAAGGATGCCACAAAAGGTCATCTTGGAAAGGTACTACACCTCTGAACCACCAAGATTCAGGTGGTAGTGCAGGCCAGGTAAAAAGATAGTTCAACCCAACCCGAGTGAATTGCATTGTAACAACAAATAGGGGCTTAACAATTTACTGCAGTTTCACAGTAGACACAATCATCAGAGGCATATTGTTGTCCCATACATATGCATATAGTTGAATGCAAGTTGAGAAACAAATTCTAACAGTATTTTTACTTATGACGTCAATGGGCTAAATCATCTTTTCGATATGTTAGAACACTTAAATAAGGAATTTATTTTTCTATCTAAACTTATAACATTTTAAACTTTAAAATGTGATAAAGACAGATTGGCATTGCATATAATTTAAAGTTATGGTACTAGAATATTCGATTTACTTTTCTACCTAAATCATTAATATTGCTTCTGTGTGTGTGTGTGTGTGTGTGTACACACGTGAGTGAGATCCACAGCTACCTTGCTATATCACAGCTCTTTAGAGTTGCTACACATGATATTTTTCATAGTGAGATTCAAAATCCAAACGCCAAATTACATTTAATTGATCAACAATGTCAGGAATCTTACCTTTAGGCTTATAGTACAAGTAATTATAACACTTTTTTTTTATTGGATCTAGTCTTGTAACTTTTGTTTGGATTGGAAATTAATCTATTTCCAAGACATTGTTTTTTCTGAGTACATATGAAAGATGCCCAAGAAAGCCTGTTCTGATGAGACACTGTTTGGACAAATTTTATGTTGCAAAACATGATTAAAAATAAAATATTGAAACAGAAATTAACTATTTTAATATCTTTGTGTATACTCTTTATTAGGAATATGATTTGAAAATATAAATCATTAAAAATACATATCTTTGTATATATTCGACTATCTCATTGAATATAGCTGACATAGTTGCGAATTGATAGATATTTGTAGTTAACTCTAAAAAATTTTAATTATATTACTTATACTTTAAAAAAATCGTATTTGCTATTCTATACTCACTTCAGTGTTTGAGTTGTTTTTGTGTTCATTTGAAAGATATGATCTTGGATTTCTAATTGGTGTCATTAACGTTTTGATAGAAAATAAATAGGCAAAGGAAGAAAAGGTTTTACGATAATCAATATTTGCAGCAATTTGCGAGTAACAACTGCATCTGCATTGCTTGTTGCTATCTTGAAATGATGTCAATCCAATAATTTCTCCGACAAGAATTTATCATCTGTGGCAACATAACTCAGACCACATAGATTAGCTCGTCTATTAGTTTCACATTCCATGGCCTCATATTCAAATAAGTTACCATAACAGCTTCTGATTTTCAATCAATAATGTCATTTTTTTTTCTCTTTTTTTAAGGTCTGCCATTTTCGGTTTTCAAAGTTCAACACTTGTAAAGTTAATATTTTACAACTAATTTAAGTTGAATTATGACACTTGTAAATAAATGTTATTTATTAACAAATATGAAAGCTGAATAAATTATTAAAATATTTATGAGTTTTTCTTTGACTTTGGATAAAATATTTTGTAAGCACATCTTTTGTCAAACAAGAAAAATTATAGGAAATTTTTTAAACAACATAGAATTTAACTTAAGGCAAAACTGGTAACTATTTTTTTTTATTCTTGTTATTTTTACTCACAATTTTGTTTTTTCAACTATATTTACTTCAACAGTATTTTTTTTAAACATTCAAGTTTCATAAAAGTTTTGTGTCCAATCATTTGTACCCAAAGCTCTGTCCATCAGTTCATGTCAAATCTTAGTTTGCAGCAAAAATACTTAGGAATTTGTTTTTCTTCAAATGATTTATCAGTAGAAATTTGAAATGTCTATCTGCAAAATTCAGTCGTGATAAGAGGATAAAGAAATCCATTTTGTGAATGTTAATCTCATGAACAGCTGTAATTGATTCACATACCTCCCCAACTCTTCTTCACTGTGGCAACATTTTAGCATTACAGCTACCTGCTAACAAGACTATGGTGAAAATCCAGAAAAGGTTAACGTAAAAATCAGTCATACTTGATCATCTGCATATTTTGGAACCAGAAATCCATTGAGGATAACATTATTTTTGAGCTTGTGCAACTGCCACTACTTTGTGTGTTCTGGACCAAGTCTTCAAAAACTTTGTATGCAAGCGCTGGGTCATGCTGCTCTGGGGATCATGGAGTAAAAACCTGAAATCTTGCAGGTATTATGAATGTAAACCAAAGGATATTGTGGCATGATCTTTGTCAGCTCTGTGCATAAGTTGGATTCTCTCAACAACAAATGCAAGAATGCTAAAAACAAAAGAGGAATAAATTCTAATTTCAATGAAGAATTTTAAATGTAGATCACAAGTTTTCCAATGGATAAGTTTTCTCAGAGTTTAGAGTATTAATTGTTCAAAGCAGATCTTTCAAAGATTACCAATTAATATTCTACAAGATTCATCATTTTCGGTTTAATGTCTGCTTTGCATACCAACATGCATTAGACAACTTTCAGGAATTGGTGTATAAACTATCTCTGATCCAGGTCTTTATCCGTCTTTTACGAACCAAATTTTATAAATTCCTTCCATGTTTTCCTTCACCTTCCCTTGTGAGCTGGACCTACTACCGCAACTGCTCTACATCTAACCCAAGAACTCATTCATTCTATGTGGCAATACCATTGAAGTTGACTCTTCTGCACACATCTCTACACTGTCCAGATTTAATCTTTCTGAGATCAGAATCAAGCCATTCTTTAAGACTTAAATTACAAATTTGTATTACATTTATCATATTTTTGCTATGCAATGTATATCCTCAACTATCACTGGCAAAGTTTCATTTCCATACATTATCATACATATGTCTGATAGCATCTTCTCTTGATCAACAATGGTAATGCTCTGCTGGTTAGTAATGGCAGAGGTTTCCTAAATCCTTGTAATCACATTAGCACCTGCCCCACACTATGCAATATTGGTATCACTAAGCTAACAAAACTTCAATAGCTTCGCTATTTAAATATACTTTGTCCACAGCAGAGTTCTCGCCCATCTTACACTTCTCTCAACCTAACAGTAATTCCACTACACTTCTTGCATATCCAATATTTACAAAAACTCAAATTGCACCCAACTCCATTTTTCCACAAACTGAGCAAAGAGATTGTAGATAGTGATTTAAGTCAATCATCAGAGTAAGCAAATCATATTGAAAAAGTTGATTAATGAGAAAATTTTCGCAGTTCTGTTTGTATAAGATTGTGATTACAAAACAAAGAGATCCAACAATTTGTCAAGTCTCACAACAAGTTGGGCAGTATTGAAATCTCAGTTTCAGTTTTTCTTTTAAGTTGATTTTTTTTTTTTTTTTTTTTTTTTTTACACAGTGGTCACCACTTATCAAGGCCCGGAAGCCACTCAGGGATAAGGGTTCTTGCAAGTACATTACGTTAGTGTGGAGATTTGATGAAGTGTTTACTTAAGGGGGTGGTACATCCAAGTTGTAGTTAGGTGGGAAGCAGGCAGACAGAACAGAATTCCACAGGTGTGCAGTTCTAAGAAAGAAGCTTTGTTCAGGAATCCACGTTTTGATTTAGGCACAGATATAGAGTGGGGAAAATTTTTCACAGTGAATTCAGCTAGATGGGTGTTTTTCATGAAAGATTGGCGAGGGGGGACCAGAGATTGAAGTTCAGACGAGCACCTGCCATGGAAATAAAGATAAAACAAGGATAGGCTCGCAACGTCTCTTCTGTGGGAGAGAAGTTGCAGGGTAGAGAAAAGGGCATCCCCCACTAAGCCACGAAGTCTATTTTGTACTCTGTCAAGGCAGGATAGGCTGTTTTTAGCAGCTCTTGCCCAGATATGGCAGCAGTATTCCATCCTTGGACGTACTTGGCTTTTATATAGATAGAGAATTGCATCAGTAGTGAGATATCTTCTGGAGCGGTAGAAGGATCCCACCATCTTTCCAGCGACCTTGGCAACAGACTTGATGTACGTATTCCATTTCAGATCAGAAGTAAAGGTCAAACCCAGAAGTTTGTCAAAACACGGGGCCTCTCCCAGACGAGACCCATCCATCCCAATTGATGCCAGATGGGGATCAGAGCACTGATGATGTAAGGATAGGAGTTTGGTTTTAGATGCATTAAAGGTAACCACCCACGTCTTCCCCCACTGAACCACACGCTCGAGATCAGAGGAGAGAGAATTAGAGAGAACTTTGTCATTTACAGCCTTTGATATGTTGCCGTAGATGGTCGTGTCATCAGCATATAGGTCAACGAATGATTTAAGTATGTGTTTTGGGAGATCATTGATGTAGATCAGGAAGAGAGTTGGGCCCAGGATTGACCCCTGAGGGACTCCAGCATTAATACTGCAGGCCTCTGATTTTTGTCCATCTATCACTACTCTTATGAGCCTATCGGAGAGAAATGATTTAATGATTGAGAAAACATTTCCAGTTATACCATAGCTGAAAATCTTGTGAAGTAGTCCCTTATGCCATACCTTGTCGAAGACCTTTGATATGTCAAGAACAATTGCCCTAGAAAGGAAGCCTTTGTCAAGAGATTCACTAATCCTGTGAGATATAACCGTCAGCACATCTGCGGTAGATCTTGCAGAACGGAAACCATATTGTGTGTCACTAAGAAGGTTGTTTCTGCTGAGGTGGTTGACTATTTCTCTCTTTAATATGGATTCTAGCAACTTACTCATAACACACAGGAGACTTATTGGTCTGTACTGAGAGGGAGATGACTTATCACCTGAATTCTTAAATACAGGGCAAACTGATGAGGTTTTCCAGGGAGTCGGAAAGCACTCCTCCTTAAGGCAGCGCTTAAACAGTTTTGTAAGTATGGGAGCAAGTTTTGGTTGAAGCTTTTTTAACACAATAATTGGGATGCCGTCAGGGCCAGTTGCTTTACTGGAATCAAGGTTCTTGATTAGCTTGGCGACCTCATGGATGGATATTTGTATGTTACCTAGCGTGTTGTGTGTTATAGGAGGGAATATGGGGAGTTGATGGCCTTCGTCGCATAGAGTAGAATTAGCTGCAAAGTTCTTTGTCTGATGCTGACGAGATGACCTCTGGTCCATTGATAATGGTTGGGATAGAACACACACTTCTGTTCAGGATCCTATTTGTTATTTGCCAAAACTGGTGGGAACCAAGCCGCTGATTTAACAGACTGGGTATATAGCTCTCTTGCATTTTTTATTACTCTTTTACAGTGGTTGCTGGCAGTCCTGAAAGCAGCTTTAGTCTCAGTGCATCTATTACGTTGGTAGCTATGGAAAAAGTGATTTCTGTGCGCGATAGCAGCAGCACATTCTGGGGAGAACCATGGCTGGCTGTTAGGTTTTTGTTGGAATTTTTTAGATGGTATGAATTGTTCTATGCTTACAATTAACCATTCGGTCAGATCTGATACTATATGAGGATTGTTCCAAAAATAAAGCCTCTTTTTTTTTTTAAAACTCAAAGTTGAATTATGAAGACAGGAGTGGTACCATTAAAACGAGTAACCTTTGTGCTTCAGAATTTATTTTTCTATATAATCACAATTCCCAGTGCACTTTTGCCATGAATTCAATGATGCATCTCTGCTTTTGATGCATGTCCATGGCAAAGATTGCTTTCTTCTCACCATCATCAATATCTGCAACAGAGAGATGAAACTTTCAGGTTATGAATGAACAAGTTCAGCCTTCATAACAATGCAATTTGCAATCCTCTGTTCTATCTGGGCAGAATAACAGAAAAATAGGAGGCATTAGTTTTGGAACACCTCCTCATATATCAGTATCAGTTTTAGGTGGCATCAGTACAGAAAGGCGAGGCTAAAATCATGAATCCCTTAACGAATATCTTTCGACTTATTTTAAAAAAAATCAAGTAATGAATGTTCGAGACTTTGATGATTGTGAACGGCACCTGTATTTTTTTTTTTTTTTAACTCAACATTTTTTTTGTATTTAAGTAAAACTGATATGGAAATGGTACTTTGGTAATAACTTTCATCATTACTAATGAAAAACGGTTTCCCATATTTGCTGAGAAACTCTTCCATATTCATATATGAACCAATGCATAATATTTACAGATGTCCGTTAGAAACTTAGCATAAGTAATAATTGGATATTGGATTCAAGCACAAGTTCAAACTAAAGGGTGATTTCACAAGTAAGAAGTTTGGAACAATTTATACTTCACAATCTCAGTTGGAAATTAGAGTTGTTGTCAACAGAAGCATTTTTAAAATGAAAGAAAAACACAAATATTAGGACAGAAATTCACTGTGCCCCTTCTTTAAATGGCTTAGATGATCTAGCAAACTCAGTTGCCATTTTGATAAATATTGTTCCAACTTTCTAGAGAATTTAAAGTCTTATCTCTTTTCTGTAATTGAAATTGATGTAACTTCAAATGGTAAAATTTGTTACACTGAAATCTGAACTTTTTGAGATTCATCTATTTGATTCAATGAAGTCAGGATCATTGTTGATGCATAGTAACCAAGCAACAATCTCCTCCACAGATGTGCAACACCTTGTTCTATCTTGTTACCAGGTCTGCTCAGCTCCTTGTTTAGATTGTGCAACAAAAAAATGTGTGTAAATAATTTTGGTCAAAATCATTTTTTTTTTCTGTAGGTCACCCTGGAAATATGAACTGGAAGGGATAATTTGGCCTACTGCACTCATCTTGAATGTTATTCTTATGTTTCAGCTGATGTAACTTCTGACTTTCAGGTGAGTTTTTTTGAACTCTGGAACCTTTATACACTGACACTAGCTGCAACAGATGACGTGCTATGTAATAATCAGTTACAAGTCTTTTTTGGTGGTCAAAAGTTCAATCTTCGCTACAGCTGATAATAAGAATACAATTAAGAATTACTTAAAAGCTTCATAAAACAAGAATAATCTACCTCCATGGATTAAATAGATTGTTCCGTTTTAAATTCCTTATAGATTCAAGAGTTCGACAAAACACACCAAAAGGTCGGAGGTTACATTGGTCTAAATGCGAAATGCATTCAAAAGAAGAACAATATCCTGAATAATCCAAATCTAAATTATCATTCCTCATGTACAAAAATCATGAAAAAATAATTTTAATCCTTCAAAATTACATCCTTTGACAAAAGAATAAAAAAGGTCTGTCTACATATTCTGATACTTTTTTTTTCTTTCATAAAAATACGAGCAAAATTTAAAAATTTCATGCAAAAAAAACAAAAAAAAACAAAGGTGACTGGTTGACTTGGACTTATAAATCATTCACTTTGAATGTTCACAATAAATTACTATGCCGATTCCTTAAAGTTTAGCTCAAGCTGTGATCAAACCAATTGATTACTGCATTCTTGTTAAGGAGATTGGTGCAGAATTACAGACAGTTTAATAATGGATCATAGCGACATTATCATTCAGACGACGATATTAAGATCAAATTGGAGGGAACAATAAAGAATCATTAAGAAAATATCAATAATCAATTCGAATGAAGATTCAGTAATTAGGAATGATCATACACAGTGTCTTAAGTTTTCAGACATTTTTTGTAAAATCATTTAAAATTGTTGTAGATTCTTGAAAAATTAGTGTGTGATTGTTGTACATGTTATGAGATGATTGATCACTTTTTATGATTTCAGGTTCAAATGAACAGCTACAGCAGGAATTGGAATATACCCTACTAAAGTCTGATTATCACAGCTGGTGAATTTAAAAATGCAATCTGGACGTGAGAACACTTTAGAAAAATGATATGCAATCAAATTCTGTTTTAAACTTGAAGAAAATACAGAAACGTATTGACTGCTTTAGACTGCTTTTAGACCATCTTGCATGAATTGAGCATCAGTTTTTGAGTGGCATAAGAGATTCAACAGAGACAAAAAGTCTCTGAGGGATGATGAGAGGTGTGGGAGGAATAAGGAACTCAGAACACCAGAGTTGATTAGCCAAATAAAGAATTTCATGGATAAGGACCATCGTGTGTCTACAGAGACAATAAGTGCATAGTTTGCTGCCAAGTGGAAACTATACACACAATTATTTGTGAGGAACTGAAGATGCAGAAGAGTTGCACAAAGTTTGTCTCAAGATTGCTCAGAGAAGAAAAAGAAAGATGTTGTCATGACAGCAGGCAGAGAGATGGTCAGGCTGATCAATTCAGATCCTGCAGTTCTTGATGCTCTGGTAACCTGCGATGAAAGATGGATCTACTGCTATGACCCAAAAACCAAGAGACAGATTTCCCAGTGGAAGCATGCTGGCTCTCCCAGACTCCAGAAGGCCAGACAGAGCAAATCCACCCAGAAAGTTATGATCTCTTTTTTGACAGCATGGGCATGATGTACATGCACTGAGTTTCCACTGGACAGACAGTCAACAATGTTAAGGTTTAAAAAGAGGTCAGGAAGAAATTCTGTCAGAAGAGGCCACCAGTCTTCATATCAGGTCAGTGGCATTTCTACCAGGACAATGCACCAGTCCACAACTCTATTCTTGTCACAGACTATTTGATCAAGACAGTTCCTCACACTCCGTATAGTCCAGACTTTGCTCCCTGTGACTTTTGGTTATTCACTAAGACCAAGGAAAACTTCAGAGCCTTTCGTTATGAGACAATTGAGGAGTTAAAAAAGGCTGTGATGAAGGTCACTGAGTTGCTCACACAAGAGGACTTCCATGGAGCCTTCCAGAAGTTGTTGGGATGGTACAAGTACATTGCAGCCGGAGGAGATTATTTCAAAGGGGACTAGAGTTTCATGTGTGCACTAGCAATAAAAGTGCCCATATGAAAAAAGTAGAAACTTATTGAAGACACCTCATACATCTCATCACACACACACACATATATAGATATATATATATATATAAATAAATGCCACCCCCCTCTTAGGCTGAGCATATTGGGGAGTGATAAATAAACTGTCACTAGCATATAAAGCAATATTCTTTATGTAACAAATGAAGCTTAGGTGTTTAGACAATGTTTAAACACTGTTAATTCACATACCCATCTTAGTAGCAACCATATAGCGTAAGAGTTAGAAGTGCCAACTGTCGCAATCGAGTTTCAATCCTGGCTTGAAGTAGTTGCTAGACTAGCCATACTGAAGAAGTGTGATACAGTGAAACAGTGTCTGTGGATGACATATATATATATATATATATATATATATATATATATATATATATATATATATATATGAAATATATCAGAGTATTTGAAAGATGTTCATAAAAAAAAATCAAACTTATAAAATTCATATGAAAGCATACATCAAACATAAGTAAACTGAAAGTTTATCAAAGTTGTTTGTGTGTGTTGGATTTTTATAACATTTTATCAGTAAGGTTAAAAGCAAAGCTAAAAATGCCAACAAATTAACATTGTTTTGATTTAACTTGATTGCTGTAATGGTGGTTACATATGTTGTTTTTGTTTTACAATGTTCATATTGGTTGTTGGAACCGGGTAAGATCGATTGAAGGAAAAGTTGCATTTAGTTGGGATTGGTCAGTTAAAGACCGAAATTATCCAACTTTCTCTCCAGGATTAGTTTATGATTATAAGGGGTGGAGGTATAGAAAAAAACTTTTCATGTTTAAAATAATTAAAAGAATTCCATAAAATTTAACTTTAATCAATGAACATTTTTTTTATTACTTCATATACATTAATTTTCCTTTTTTTGAATGGTGCGTTCTGTTTACTACATAAATAAAACATTAAACCAACCCTAACTTTCCTTTTTGAGCGGACTGGTCTATTTAAGTATATTTATCGGCCTTTCTCTCTGCAGCCATATTAGATATGATGATGTCAGTTTATAGTGGGAAATAAAGCTAACTAAAAAAGAAAAATGAGGAAACACTATATGTGGATATAAAATTTGCTATAATCAAACCAGTTGATATTCAATAGAAATGGTTGAAATACTGGTTCGATCACAGCATCACATAAGTCATATTCCAGACACAAGTTTGGTGCTTAAAGATCAAAGATATTCGCCTTTTGTAGTTTTTAAAAGAAGAGAGAAAGTTGTGTTTACAAGAACATTTCCATAAAGAACATTAAATCATATAGGTATCATGTACATCACATGATAGCAGAGAAAAATAAAACGATAACTTGATGTTTGCCACAGAAACTAAATCTTTTGAAATACTAGACATATAACTGTTAAAAGAAAGTAAAAAAAATTATAATTATTTTTAAAGATGCAATGTCCTCTTATATTTCTAAGGTTTCTTTGCATCATCTTTGATTCTATGATCTATTGAGAGTCAAAATCATTTTTCTTCATGACAAAGTTCTTTTCTCTTTTCTGAAAAGAATTTATTTCAATTTCATCATTGTAGCTATCTTCTATTACAACTGTATAATATTCATAGAGTAGTCCACTGGGATCACTTTGACAAAATCTCCAATCTTGATATTGCTTTTTAACTTTTGTTCACCTCAAACAAGGCATAAGAAACTACTGTGACTAAAAGCCAAATTTATAGAGGGCATCTTATATGGGGAGTTGTGTTGCAAGATATTTGTTCATATTACATATTTGTTCACATTACATTTAAATTTCTGCATGTTGGTATAGTCAGGGAAACAAGGAACAATGAGGAAGTTCCAAAGCTAAGTAGTTCAAGGAAAGAAGCTTTGGGAGTTTTCTAACACCTGGGGACCTCTGCAATGAAGGAGTGGGATTTTGTTTCTAGTCTGGTTGATCAAAAATATTCATGTTGAGGGAGCACAAGTGTAGCAAGTTTGTTAGGACGATATAAAAGTATAATGCAAGGGGAGTAATTCTTTACTTCTTTGGGCAGAGTTGTCTCGTCTTGTCTGTATTCCTAAATTTTAAATTCTCGCAACTTCTTGCAAGATAAACGATCAGAAGCAGAGAGTGGAGGGAAAACAGAGTGACTTTCAAAATGGAGGAATAGCATCATTCCCGTTCGTTCCTGTTTTGACTTCTAACCTTTCATGTACTATGTTTGAATTGTCGTTATGTCTCCATAATAACGTATATTGTTATGTAATAACGAGTGATTTTCTTATTCGTTCATAATTGTTCCGTTCTTTCATCATGTGCCGCAAACATACCCACAAGAAGGCTGGACGCCCTGCGGTAAGATATTTTATGCTATATTGATCCTAAGGCATCTCACTATATAACAAAGTTCATTGCAGTATGTTCTATAAAAAACAAACACCAATGCCACATTGTGGCAATGAGGCAGGGTTTTTCTTTTCAGGTTGATCTTCAAATAATGGAATTCATTGGTTTGTCAGATTTTTCATTGAGATAAGTCACTAGTTTTCTATTCTTCAGTACTGTGTTATGTGTTCCAGATATTCCTTAAACATTTTTAACTTGATCCGATATATACTCTATGAAATTGAAATGATCTTATGTCATGAAGTGAACAGTTAACTCAGACGTTATGTCTTGGTAAACTTTGGCAAAATACGAAACAAGATTCTTTATTTTGCTTGATGCCTTACCAGACTGTACTTCCCGCTAGTGTTTTTGTTATGCACAATGGAAAAAAAGTTCAATGAAACTGTGACTGAATGACATTTCTGAAAGTTCGATAAGCTCTATCACACTTGTTTTTTGAATTTGCTACTTGGCCCATGACTAAAAACATGCTCTTCTAAGAAAGCCCTTGTGTTGGCATAAAATTCAATGAAGATCATGTCCTTGTACTTACAACTGTCAAGCACAGACACGTGACACTGAACATTCTAATTAACAAAGTGTGCAAGAGTAAAAAGGTTGATTAAATCTCTACCCACTAATACTCACAGGAGTATGCCATGGCAGAGTCAATCTGAATCAATCCAATATCAGATCTTGATTCCTATCTTTTTACTTACACATAGTTTAACAATTTACAATTTATGAATTAGATTAATAAGCGCTTGATTTGTGTGAAAAATACCAATGACCATTGAGACTCAAACTAATTACGTTAAAATTTTAACCAACTAATGGGTTTTCATATATGTCTGAACTACTGAATCAAATTTTCATTCCCAGTTGGTCAGTAATACTAAAAAAAAAAATCAGTGCTTAAAAGCTTGAAACTATGTTCTGACATGCTTACAGATTTTCACTCGGATCTCAAGTTATAAGATTTGTACGTTTCTTATCACGTATGTAACTAGTTATTTTTTCAAAAAGTAATAAAATTGAGCATAAAACTTGTACATTACATGAAATTTCATCTGATATAACCAAACAATAAAGATTTCCAGTTTTTTTCACCTAGCAAATAAGAGGAATTTCAAGGGGAAAATATTGCTAGAAAACTTCTGTCATGCATGTAATGTCATAAAAATTTAAAAGACCTTAAGCCACAGAGGTTTTATATATTTACTGCTGACATACTCAATCTTAAGACTTTGGATTAATGTGGTCTAGATTACATTTTTTTTTTTAACAAAATACAAAACCAAGTTAAAACATATTCATTAAAAGTCTTCATTCTCAGCATGGGAGGTGGAAGAAGAGAGGAAAAACAAGGAAAAACAAAAAAAGTTATGAGATGGAACCTGAAGCATATCAACAAAGGTTAATCCTGTACCTCTATAAGGCCACCATTCGCCCATGTATGGAGTACTGTTGTCACATTTCGGCTGGTGCATCTGCTACTTGTCTCTCACTCCGTGACAGGGTTCAAAAGAGATTCGCCACCCTGATAGGTTCTGTACTGTCATCTAAGCTTCAGCCTCTGTCCCATCGACGAAATGTTGCATCCCTCTGCCTGTTCTATAAGTACTTTAATGGTAAATGCTTTGCCGAACTACAAGCACTCCCTTGACATGAATACCCCCAACAAACCCAACAAGTAGCTAAATCCCGCCCCTTCACAATAGAGATCCCTAGGTGTAAGAAAGCCTTCTACTCCAATAGTTTCTTTCTCAGAACTGCTAGACTTTGGAACTCCCTTCTGGGATTCTGCTTTCCTAACTGTACTGACATGCAGAAGTGCAAGTGTAATGTGAACAGACATCTTACTACTCATCTCCCTTCATAATACCCCTGCAACGTATGTCCCCAATAGTAGCCCCCTACTTCAAAGTGGCACTGTGCCTTGTTTAAGGTGAAAATTGAATTTAAAAAAAAAAAAGAAGAAAAAATAAATGTAGAATTCTTCTGCCAAAAGATTTATTTTGATAGATAAAGCTCCAAAGAGGGAAACTATAAGCTTTGACAAATTATCCTGACTGGAGAAATTTAAAAGATGCACTCAAAATGATCTGAAAGTCTTCTTGACGAGAGATAGATTGCTACAGCTAAGATGACAACCCTTGCTGACCTATATGCCCCAATGCATAAGCGAGGCAAAAACAGACATACTACTTCGTTTGAGCATGGAAGCTACATGAACCTACAGATGACAGCTAGTACTGACCTGACCATAAGATCTGATTGAGAAAACCTACATATCTATAAAAGAGCAAACTCTGTGTGTGTGTGTGTGTGTGTGTGTGTGTGTGTACATTTCCCTACCAAATAACTTGTCATTTTTCGGTTTAGAGACTCGAGATTTGACGTAAGGAATATTGAGATTTGGGAAAATCTTTTTAATCTGTTTTCGTCCAGAAATTTCGTTGTCAAGGAGTCAAAGTTCAATGATTTGACTTTTGAAAACTCTACCAAACTCCTCTGCCAATTTTGGGTCTAAACACTTGAAATTTTAAATGTAGGTTACTTGGACATGGATCAAATTTTATAATTTGATTTGAACCCCAAAAAATAAATGTTAAGGGGTCAAAATTGGGGTCAAAGTTAAAATTTCCCTACCAAATTACTCAACCAATTTCTGATTTAAACATTTGAAATTTTACATAAAGCGTATTCAGACATAGGGCAAGCTTTTTAATCAGTTCGGGTCAAAAATTTGAGCTGCCAAGGTGTCAAAGTTCAAAAGATTTGACCTTTGCGGTGTCTAGCAAACTACTCAGCCAATTTTGTGTCTAAACATTTTAAATTTATACATAACGGGTATTCAGACATGCGGCAAACATTTTAATCAGTTTTGGAGCTAAAATTTGGCTGCCAAAAGGTCAAAGTTGAAAGAGTTGACCTTTGTAGATTCTACCAAATTTTTCTGCCAATTTTGGGTCTTTAGATGTAGGTAACTTGGACATGGGTAAAACTTTTTATTTTGATTTAAGACCAAAATAATAAATGTTAAGGGGTCAAATTTGGGATCAAAGTTTTAAAAAATTGACCTCTGCAGTCTTTACGAAATTACTCAGACAAATTTTGGTCTAAACATTTGTAATCTTACATGAAGTGTATTCACACATAGAGCAAGTTATGAACGGTACATAGGGCCCAAGCCAAGCCGGGATGAACTGCTAGTACTATATAACAACCTCCTGCCTTAAGAAAAATATTATAGTCCCAAGGCTCAATCTCCCATGTACCAACAGACAGGTGGAAGTTCATGATTTATCACTACTGCAGAAAGGTAGGACGTATTGCATTAAATTGTTTAGCAAGGAAAAGTACCAAACCTAAGCACAAACTTTCTAGTAAGTTACAAGGAGACTTCCAGTGAAAGAAGATCTCAATGCGATAAGGGAAGAATAATAAAGACCGTTTGTGTTGAATGGTCTAATGTATCCATCAGGTAGTTACACTAATAACAACAAGACACTAGGGCAACCCTGTTCGTGATTTTAAGAAAAGATATGCTGTGTAGACCAAAAACAGCCACAGGCGGATCAGCCATGATTGATGTAATTGGCGGTAATTATATCAGCATCCCACTCCACTGAATCTCTTCTGATTCAGATATTGTGTGCAGGCAAGTAGGTGTTGTAGATAGTTTGCCCATGAAAGGCATCTCCATGCTGCTTGAAAACAATTTGGCCCGCAGAAAATTTTCAGCATTGAAAAAAAAAAAAAAAAAAAAAAAGCCATTGCTTATTAATGGATTGTCCAAATTTCTATTCTTGTGCTTTTAGAACTGAGAATGAATCCGAAGAGATTTTTTGTTTTTATAGAAATTAACAATTTGTTTTTTTTTTCAGGAAATTTCCATGGTAGATTTTTTTTTTTTTTTTTTTTTTGTAGGGGGTTCTTTTTTTCTTCAAAGTTTGTCCCCCTCAAAGGAGTTTGGAGGGCAGACAGGTGATATTTGTTGTGTATTGAGAGTATGAACCTAGGCATTTCTAATGGAGTTTCTTGTCCAGAGACAGTTGCAATATTTATTCTCATATATAGCTATTTTGTTTCTATTTTAATTTTTGATCAGAATTTTGGCCAGTTATTAGATCATAGTTTTGACATTTTCTCCACATAACACCAATTTTTTCCCCAATTCTGCAAGTATATTTACATTTTAAAAAATTTTTCTTTTGCTTTTAATCTTCTAGAAATGATTTTATCCATCTAGAAATTATTTTTTTCTTCTAGAAATGATTTTATCCATTTAGAAATTATTTTTTTCTTCTAGAAATGATTTTATCCATCTAGAAATTATTTTTTTCTTCTAGAAATGATTTTATCCATCTTACCTTTATTCTTCTAGAAATTAATTTCTCAAGGCAAAAAAAAGTAAGTCTTCAATTTCATTATCTTACACATAATTTAAAAAAGAAAATCAATTGAAACCCTTAAGTGAGTACACTTAATTTTAAAATCATAATTAAAACCTTTGCTTTGAATTTATATTTGTTACCTGTGTGAATTATAAAATGATAAATACTCCATTTTGAAAGAGGAGGTAAAAACAATTGCAAATTTAATTTTTGTAAGAAAAAAAATGAAAATTCTCATTTTTTTTTACACAGGCATCATCACATTATCAAGGCCATGAGGCCACTCGAGAATAAAGGTTTTAAAAAGTTTGTGTATTTTGATAATGTAAGTGGCATTTTATTTTATGAATATCTTATTTGTCATTAGGAAAAGGTTGATTGAGAAAAGGACTGTGGCCAAATTAAATACCACCTTCATCTATTACACCCACCCCCTAAAATAAAGATAGAGGGTTATGTCCGACAATAAAAAGGACTAATATAACATAAGAGTAGTATCCTTTTAAGAAGATTACCAAGATTTAAATTGCAGACTTTGTTGAAATGAGAAGATAATTGTATCTGCTAATCCTTTTCTTTATGGTAAAAAAAAAATTGCCCCAGAGTTTAAATAATGTCTTTAAAATAGTTTGTAAATTTTTTTAAACTAATGAGTCACCATTTTTATCAAGGTTAAAAAGGGGGGGATAAATAGATTGACAGTTAAATGATAAGAGGATTGAACATTTTCACATATCACTGACTCAAAACAACTGAACCAGAAAACGGCAATTCTTCCCATTTTATTAGAAACATACATCAACTTTTCAAAGTCAAGATTATAAAGTGCAGAACTTATTTGGGTCATTCTACAATGAATCAAATCAAAATTATCACAAAAAATTTGACTTTCACTTTTTCTGTTAATTCTGAATTAGACCATGACTGATATTTTGACCAAGTTTGGTGACGATTGGTCAAGTAAACTCTAAAGCATACACAAAGTGATTAATTAACAAATGACCCAACACCAAACCCTCTTAGCAGTGGTAATCATATAAACATAGTAAGAAGCAACTTTCTACGCATCAATAAATAGAAAAGTTAAATTTGCTCCTTTAGTTTTCTTTGTGTATTGATCTGATCTCCACACATTTATAGTGAAAGACATTGTTTTGACAGACATTATTAAGACTCATCAACATGTTTTATTTAAATATGTCACGTTTTTCATATCACACCAATCGTCGTTTCATATTGGGTTTCTTTTTTTTCTACAGCACAAGATTAATGCAAATCAAAAACATTTACTGGCATGACTGATGAACTCATACCTCCTGTGCCCCTTTTAGGTACATACCTCTGACTAACCTGAAAAACAGTAAAATCCCATCTCTTCACCACTGAGATCTCTAGATGCCAGACAGCCTTCTACTCTATAGTATCTTCCATTGAACTGCTAGATTTTGGAATTCCCTCCCGGTTTCATGCTTCCCTGACTGGACTAAACTGCATGAATGTGAATGTAATGTGAACAGACATCTCGCTGTTCAACCCCCCATAGTCTCTTGTTAGACATGATTCCAAATAGTAGCTCCTCACATTTCAAGTGGTAATATGCCTTGTTTAGGATTAAAAAAAAAAAAAAAAGATTCCTGGATCTCAAAAGGATTCAGCTTCTCTAGCCATGATCATCTTTTGGAAAAATTTTAAAGCCAGTTCCAGAATTAGCTTAATTTTCATTACAACTACTATGAAGGAAACCGTTTGCTCACCTGTCCATTAGGACTGCTTTTCTTAAATACCCTGAAAGATAAAAAGAAAATCAATTGAAAAAAAGTGTAGACAAATTAAACAACAAAGTTATTTAAAAAAAATAAATAAATAAATAAAAAATCAACAAACAAAAGTAAAACAAATTGGGAGTTTAATGTCGAAATCAAAGCAGAAAATATTAATTTATTAAAATTAGAAAAAAAAAAAAAATTGAAACATAATATCAGACAGAAAGGACGAACAGAAAATCTGTTGCAGATTAAAAGTTTTATGCTGGTGACATTTTAAATGGAAAGAACTTCAAAATCAATACTCATACATTATGTAAATTTGCATATTTTTTGTTATCAGAATCATCTATAACTTTATCAAATTATATGAAGATCATTTAATTTAAATCATTTTTTTTAAATCACAATTAAAAGCAACAACAAAAAATCTCCATTCATAGAATTTAAAAATCTCATTTAATAATAAATATAAATAAAATTTTAGAATATGGGGTACAAAGTTGTTGCGATTGTTCATTGCTCGAAATGTTAATGCCGATAAGTATATTAACATGTTGCAAGAATAGATTTTCCAATCTCTGCTATAGAAGGAGTGTAACTTCTCAGTTTACTTTCAGAAAGATGGAGCTCCATCTAATTTGAGCATTCATATATGCAAGTCGTCATATCGGCAGTTTGCAGGTGTGTGGATCAATCATCTTGTGGTATAGTGCACCAAATCCACACACTTTACTCAACTTGATTTGTAGATTGGGAGAGCATTTGATATACCAGAAAGTTATGAAACATCTCAAGCAACAGATTAATAATGCTATTATAAGCATAACTTGTACATGTTCATTATCAAAATAGATTTTAATGGTAGTCATGTTTTTTTCATATAAAACTGGAAACTATATAAAAGCAAAATTAATTTATTTATTGCGGACTATTATCTTCATCTTTATTAGTTGTTGTTTCACAACGTTTCAGCTAACTATTCCTCTGGCCTTTGTCAGGTGCTAACCGCGACGGGATAGGAACTCCGAATCTCCTAACTGCATTCTCAACAATTGTCATCCACAGTTGTTGTCTCACCACGATTTGGCCAATTAAGCCTCTGGCTGGCTTTGGGTAGAATTGGAACCGCTATCTTCAGACAATTCTCACCTGGAACCATAGAGATTCAACGTCTCTATCCATTGTGCCACAGGCCCCAACCACCTGAGGAAAGCCAGAAGAATAGTTGGTCGAAATGTGGTGAGACAACAACTAATAAAGATAAGAATAATAGTCCGCAATAAATAAATTAATAAATAATACTCATCTCAATAATGAATTCCAATTAAAAATAAAAAAAGCGAAATTGTTTTTCCAGATGGAGAGACTTCTAATTTTAGTTAACACCAGATAATAATAAAGAATCTAATATGTGTAAAAAATTCTATCAGCAAGTTACAAAAAAAAGTTACAAAAAAAAAAAGTTACAAAAAAAAAAAAGTTACAAAAAAAAAAAGTTACAAAAAAAAAAAGTTACAAAAAATTGTCAAATCATCCAAGACTTGAAACTCATATCCTCAGATTTTGTTGAAACTTGCACAACAGATGGACATCATAAAAACTAAGAAATCCTGAAAATTTGAGCATGTAACTCTAAGCGGTTACTGATTTAGATAATTTTTTGTTTTGTCATAAATTGCCTGAGACGTTGCCATACAGTAAACTCCGGGACACGGTGGCCCTAGAATACGTTTTTTTTTTTCAGGTTACGATGTGGAATATGATGTTTTTCCAGCCCCTAGTTATTGTATTTGCCCTGCCTTACAACAATGTTATTTATAATGTTATTTGATTATATATATATATATATATATATATATATATATATTATATACTGTACTGTATTTTGTCACTAATTTTTAATGCCATATCCTGGGGTTCTACTGTAATTACATTTTCTTGAATATTTTCAGTTTGGAACATGATGGGACTCTGAAAATTCAATCAAGTTTTTTGACTCAAGGAATCCAAAAATGGCATTAGATTTGCTCAGAAATAAAACCTTCAATGTGATTTAATCAGAGTTTGAAATTTTTCACATGTGCACCAATATGGGGAAAAAATAACGTGACTGATATGGTCTCAGATTAATTTCTTGTGGGAATTCATGCAGACACTATAAGTATTTTGGGACCAAAAGTTCTTTTGTTCAGCGAACAGTCAAAATTAATCATTTTCTAAAGATTCAGATATATCCTATCAAGAGAAGCAACTAGTTTGAATATGTGAGATGAAGTTGGAAAGAACATCTAAATTTATATAACATTCATATTGAAATAAGGAGTTTGTATTACTGTACACAGATTCGAAAAAGTTGTCAAAAAACAAATATATAACAAATAAATGTTATCAAAGGCAAGATAAGTTACTTTTCTACCAAACTGGATATAATTTTCGTGTTTTTATTCAATGTTTATTCAGCTCAAAAAGCATGCAGTGTTTACCGATGTATTGGAAAATTCAAAATGGCGCCCGACTCTCTCTTTAACACGGTAAGTTCGAGAAAAGGTGTTATAAATAATAAACTAGACAAAATACTGTTAGAAATTCGCTCAATATGTTACCGTGACATAAGATGACATATATTCGGTGGGTTTTTAATAGTATTTTACCTAGTTTATTATTTATAACACCTAACATGAGAAGGTGTTGATCCTCATTCAATCCTGGACAACATTGGGTCTCTCTGCTAGTTTATAATAAAAGTGGACTTTGCAACAAAAACCAGCATATACCCAGCATTATCTACATGGGTTATTTTCATCAATTTTAAATCTTGATCATATATTTTTTTAATATGTTGTCTTTCTTTTCTTCTTATGCCTGCATTAGTTTGTGGTTAATTTTGTCAGTATGTCTCATATGCAACAGAGCTAAAATAGTGCAGAATAATGGACTGCAACAAACCCTAAAATAATTTAAAATGAAAACCGCTATCTATATATAATTAAAATATATGATATAAGTTTGTAAAATTTGTTTATTCCATTAAGCAGCACTTGATTCTTTGATAAAACCTGTCTCACATAAAACACAGTTATGCTTAAATAGCTTAAGCCAATTACTGGAAGTGTTAATATACCTGACACGTTCCATATGCAACAAGTTGTTCTGTCAATGTCTAGACTAGTGTTAACACATTCAATTGAAATCAGAAACATCAAAACTTTTGTGGTTGTTGGAAAGATTTGAGCCAAATTTCCGATTCTAAAAACGATTTAATATTTTTTAAACTAATTTTCCATTGTTTGTACAAGTGATAAAATGAATTGTTTTTAAAGTAACAGTAAAACTAAAATGTGTAGATGACATAAAAATAGGATGCAAATGTATCATCATGAAACTTTGCATGAATTTGCTGAGCAATCTTTAAAAGAATGCAACTGATTTAAAAGATTTTGAAAAATGTTTCAAAATTAAATATTTTTGTCAAGAAAAATATTGTCAAAGATCATTAGTAATTAAATTAAAAGTAAAAAACATAAAATGTTGAAATGGTAGAATTTCACCCATTCCTTAGGAGAGATGACAAAAAAAAAGTAACACCAAGACACGTTCTTTGTCATTAGTCTGAAGAAATATGAGACTGATCGATGATGCAGACAAGATTACTGCCGACTATACATGTGGACTCCCCCACCCTCGAAGAAATTGAATATTAGTGAGATTCATGGACATTTCTCCTGTTGTTTGTACAGTGTTGCTTCTTATAGTTGTGTTCATAATGAAAAAAAAAAAAAAAAATTAGGACAAGTGATTGAAACGTAAAAGTCAATACCGTCAGAATTGGTGAATATTGAAAAAAAAAATCAAAGAGAAAGCATTAGGATCAGACTGATTGCATAATCGGATAAAGGAGAAATTGAGGAAAGCTTTGACTCCAAATTATGACACCTGCTTCTGATTCGTGATCTTGTGAATACTGTTCCAAATTCTTGATGGTGTCAGAGTATGTTGTTTGTCTACAAAGGAACTGAATGTAAATGATATTCTCTCAAAGACTGTCCTTAAAAAGAGGGGGAAAAACTTTTCCCCAAAGACAATGTTAGCATTGCAAAGGGTATTCACAAACAAAAACATTTGATACTATATAATCTGCAAGTATTATATTCTGCTTTTAAATAAAAAAAAAATCACAATGTCAAGGTATGGTTTGTCAAATTTTCTGAGTTGCATCCAAAGTGACAAGTTTTGTTTGAGTCTATAATACCAAATTCATTTTTCTGTATAGCATACATCAGAATGTGAAACTTCTTGTAGACACCATTGTCACAAGGATTAGATTTCAAAATTAGTTTGTGAATGCATGATGCACTGTTGAGAGGCATATCCTGGCAGAACCATTGCAGAAGTTCTTGAATGAAGAACTGTTTGATGTGAATCTAGATATTGAATTTCATCTTAGAGAATGAGGCACAACTGACCATACTAAATTAAGTACCTAAACAACGTGAAGAATACAAAGATTTGTTGACATAATCCACAATCTCACAAAACATATCTAGCAAAATGTCAACCTAAATACTTGAATAAAAAGAATATTTGTTCGAATGAGATCATTGTCCTTGTTAACCTTGCTGAAAACTATGAATTTCTTATACAAGATGAAATTCAAAGTTTTCATTGGAAGAAGGAATATTGCACCCTGTACCGTATAGTGCTTTACTATCAAAATTCCAATGGAACACGGAAGCATATTTCATTATGACAACATCCACGACACTGCATTTGTGTATCAAACAAACAGTAGTTCACCACATTCATGCATTATTCCCCAAGTCAACAAAATGACTTATTTCAGTGATGACTGTGTGAATCAACATAAAAATGAAAATTTTACAAATTTAAAAATCTTCATAAACAAGATTTTGATGTGGAGTAGATCTTCTTTGTGATAAACCATGGAAAATCCCTTGCAATGAATTTTTGACATTAGTGAAGAAAGTCTCTTAAAACAAGATTTTCCAGGAAAGAAGTACCAAAAAACAGAAACAGTCAAAATTCTGTCTTGTTGCAAACATCGAACATCGGTCATCAGCTGTCCAGCGAAGACGAACCATATACCGATGCCCATGACTAACTTGCCATCAATTATTGAGATCTGACATTTCACCAATGCAGTATGTGACATGTGTTTAGAATTCTGGTGTATCGGCATTGTGAATGGAATTAATGTAGAAGGTGATGCAACTGCCAAGTTCATACATCCTCATGGATCACACAAGAGATTCCATTGGTTACAAATTGAGGATACATGGTTTATTATAATCAAGAAAATTCTTTGCATTGTCTCTGCAACAACAAATTAGAAGAACACACAACAGATACGGAATATGATAAAACAATTTCTGTATTTAATAGTATAAGCAAAATAAATATGTAGATAATGTATGTTTTTGTTGCAAAATTTGCTTTTATATTAAAAAACCTGATCACTGTGAAACTATTTTATCTTTTACTTTCTAAAACTTATTTCATTACAAGCAGGACCTGTTAACCAGTGTTGCCCAGCGGAAGCATGCCCATCCACCCCCTTGTAAAAAAATTAAACTACGATTGTTTTGGTGGCCAATCCTCAACGTCCTAATGTTAAGAACGCCATTCAGAATAGACACCTCCAACCTCACCATGGTAAGAACAACTTTCGAAATAGATGCCCCATTTTATGGGGGGGGGGCTGTCAAAGTATTTGCCCCAAACTTAACCTTACTCACCCGCAAAGATTATAAACTAAAAAAAAAAAAAAAAAATTTTTTAAAAAGATGGGGGAGGGGCAATGTTGGGCAGAGAGAAGTAGATTTTTTTATCACATAGTGCATAATACACGTCATTATATCTCGAAAACTACTTGTCTCCGCAAAAGTTAAAAGAGATTGTCTTATTCAGCATAGTCTAAAATCTATAAAAGTGGTCATTTTTAAGGAAATTGTGTAGGTGGAGCTAAAGTAAAAAATTACCTTAAAAAAAAAAAAAAAAAAAAAAGTTAATGCCTAAGCAGTCTCAATGAGTCCTGAAAAGAGAAGTAAACAAAAAACAAATATATAACAAATAAGTCTATTTGTAGACAATGTAATAAAGGATAAATTTGTAGTTTAGCAGCATAAATTATTTGAGACAAAAAAAAGTATAAAAACTGGCATAAATTTAGTCGAATAAATCTTTCTGGAGTTATTTCAGCCTTTGAGTGTAATAATGTGTTTTATATAATTTAATGATTTGTTTATCTGTCAACAAACGAATCATTGACAGTAATAGTAAATAAGAAAAAATAAGAAAAATATAAGAAAATATGCCCCCCCCTAAAAGACAAACGAAAACAAAAAAAAAGAAAATAGGATCGTGTAAGGGTTGAAAAACCGCTCCAAAATTGAAAAAGTAAATAATAGAACCCGTGCATTCGTTTCTGTTCCATTGATTGTTTATTCTGTATGCTGGAGTAGTTTAAACTACGCTAGTTACTGTATTGTAAGAATACCCAGCAGTTATGCAGTTACACCCGGCCAAGTCAAAAATATGGTCAATAAGTATGGAAGGGACATATCACTTTATTTAATCAAGTGTTTACGTGGTTCTTTACTTAAGATTTTCTGTTTTGTTTGGTTCAATTCAGCAGGAAAACATTAATGTTTTATTTTTAATCGTAAATTGTTACATGTAAGTACAGTTTCTCCTGAAAAATAGTGAACATATTTTTCTAGTATAAATATGTTTTATTATTTTTATAATAAAAGGTAAATGTATGTAAAGCAAAAATTGTTAGGTGAAAGTATATTTTTTCATGGAAAAAATTTTTTTTTTTTGCCTATTCACCCCAATCAAGGCTTGGTGCCACTTTGATGTAAAGGGGTACTATGTGGGACATAATTGCAAGGATACTATGTAATGAGTTGAGCAGCAAGATGTTTGCATTGCATATTTTTTAGTGTTAGTGAATAGTTAGACAGATGGTAGGGGTTAAGGGTGGGCAAATGAATAGCAATAAAAAATGCTCTTTCTTTCTCTTTATATATCTCCGCATATATTTGCTTCCATAGTCTCTTGCTTGCTGTTCTGTAAAACCTCCAAGTTCGTGCTTGTTTGTTTATGGGGAAGAAATTATTTTTGTTCACGGGAAAAGGAAAGGTAATGTTTTGTGTACGAGTTTATGAGCCAGTTACGAAAGTAGACAGGGCTGTATAGGTATAATGTGTATATTAGTTCTCGGTGTTAACTGGTATTAGTATGAGGATTTTAGATTTAGAGGGAAAAATAGTAACTACTTCCTGTAAAGATGTTGGCGATCGTGATGATGTTCCTCCTAGGATGTAATGTAGGATTTTATTATAACGAAAAAATGTGTATAATATGGCGTTCTAAACTTACATAAGATGGTGGGTAATAGTTTAGACATAATAAATTTGTATGTGGCATTTGTTATTGCAAACCTACAGTAATTTGGTCCAGAGGGGAATTTCTGCAATCATTTTATTATATAGTAGAAGATAGATGAATTTTATATAAATTTAAATGCTCTCTCCAATAGAAGAAAAAATACCCAAACTAGTTGCTTCTCCTAATAGGGTATTTCAGAAGCTTACAGTATTAATGCTGTAAGTCCCTCAGGGATCTATCCTGGGCCCAACTCTCTTTGTGATCTACATGAATGATCTTCCAAATCACATCCTAAGATGATGTGGCAACACATCAAAGGCCGTTCTCTCTGATTCTCTCTCTCCTCTGATTCTCTCTCTCCTCTGATCTTGAGCATGTGCTACAATGGGGAAAGAAGTGGCTGGTTACTTTTAATGCATCTAAAATCGAACTTCTATCTTTACATCATCAATGCTCTGATCCTCATCTAGCATCAATTGAAATGAATGGCTCTCGTCTTAGCATTACAAGCGTATGTTGTATTTTCGTGGACATCGGTAATATTACATACCTAATGTGCTACAACAAGTCATGTTTTTTTATTTCTTGGTCAATTTTTAAAAGAATTACGTTGATGAAAAGAGAATAAAATAAGCATTCCAATGATGTTAATTTATTTTTCTTTTATGTGTTTTTATGTCCCAACTTAAAAATGAAAAATTGGTAAAAAATGACAACAAAAAGGGAAACATTTTTTTCAATGTTTACATTTCATACATTACGTTTGGATACACATGCGCAGGGTTAAATTTGATTGGATATGGCTGAAATTTTACAGGCTATATAAACATAGAAGTCCATCCCTACTGGTGTTTGATTTTTTTTTATAACCACAGGAAGCAAAGTTACGACCGAGCAAAGTTGAAAAAGAATATTTCAAAATTTATAACAAATCGGATATATCATCCATTTTCATATAGATAATAGTTTCAGAATTATTTTCATGTATAATATGTAAATATTTGATAATTTTTAATTGCGCGGAATTTTCTTTAAAATGCTATCTTTATAGAAATCAAATCCGCTTACAGAAAAACAGTCGCTAAGTGCGTCATGCGCTGAGCTGACTAAAATATTCTCTTAAAAATAGTCTTACTAGACTAGTCATTTTTTTATTTTGAGTTCGTCAATTAAAAAAAAAATTATATTCAAGTTTTTCAAATTTGATTTCCAAACAATACTATTTTGTTGTTTTTAATGCTTTTAGTACACGTGCACTAAAAGCGTTAAAAAACAACAAAATGTACTAAATACATGAGTTTAACTTCTTAGTTGTACTTTAGATAGAATTGTGTTTTTTAATGGTAAAAAATATATAACAAAAAGGTACTTGTGCACTTATGCTACCATGTTGAAATAATAACATTATTTAGAAACCCATTCTTAACACGGGGAAGGGAGAGTGTTTTTGTTAACTATTCTGTACTTTCACCTAACAATTAAATAAAAAAAAGATATCGTGAAACTTGAATTTATTTTTAACTCATTGTCAAGACCATTCTTTCAAATCTGTAAAACAAACCAGTTTTTTTTTAAACTGAGGATAACTTAATAATAATAATAATAATAATAATAATAATAATAATAAGGCGGTTCGATAAAGAATTTCATTGTGATGCATTTTGTAAATTTTTACCTTGTTTCCACCTTAACATTTTTCTTTAAAATGACTACCATTAAAGGTTTTCGGGTATGCTGAAAACGAATATCGCATTTAAATTTTCCACAAATAAGTAGCTTTCCGGATATTTAGCAATGTCATTTCTTATGTTATTGCTGGTGGCCATCTTGGTATGCGCGTTTGTGCATAGTTTCTCGGGGTAGGTCTGCACACTAGTGCATAACAAGATGGCTACCAGCGATAACATAAGAAATGATTGCTTAATATCCGGAAAACTACTTATTTGCAGAAAATTTAAATGCGATATTTGTTTTCAGTATACCCTAAAACCTACAGAAGTAATCATTAATCATTTTAAATGTTAAGGTGGAAACAAAGTAAAAAATTACCGTTTTATTTCTTTGTTTACATAGTTGAATTTTCAGTAAAATAGCAATAGAAATGACAAAAATTACCATTAACTGGTGAATATATAGTTGTTGCTTATCAAGATTCCTGGTATCCTGGTACTGTGAAAGTTACATCGAGGATTCATGTAGAGTACGATTTATGATTGCTTCTCAGAAAATAGGGGTATATTTTGGGCTAGATAGGATTTACAAAATTGAAAATTGGACTGGTCCCAAAATGCATAAGTTCTGGTCGACTATAGGAATTTCCATCTTTTACAGAAATCCAAAATCTATATGAAAAATTTTCTTCAATTTATTTCTGAGATTAATTCATATCTACTCAATTTTTTTTCTTTGAGGGGAGTAGTAAATACCGGCCAGGAATGATCTTTGTTCATAAATAGGCACTCTATGATACCATGTGCCAGTTTAAAAAAAATTGAAATTTGTACATCTGAATTTATAATTCATGGCTTATGGTAAAGAAATACATCAGATTTGACTGCATAATCAGAAAGAGCACGCAATTTTACATAAGACTGTCAAGTTTCATGAGAATTGAGAATAGCTTGAAAACTAAATAAATGGTGGTGAAATTACCAAATTTCTTGAAATGTTGAGGTCCGTAATTTAGCCCACTTTTTCTAAAGAAAAATGTCCACGGAAAAGCCTAAATTTTGGCACTTAAAATTCTCATAACTTTTGAACTACTGATGGTATTTGCATAATTCAAACGGTTTTAAGCATCTTTTACGGAGTCCTTTTCATGCAAGTTGATAAAATAACAATTATCTAAAATGAAAAAAATCAACTTGTAATGTTACTCATCTTGGGGAGGCTCTATGTTTTGACAAGCTTCTGGGCTTGACATTTACTCCTGATCTGAAATGAAACATGTACATCAAATCCATTGCCATGGTCGCTAGAAAAATAGTGGGATCCTTCTACCGCTCCAGGGGATATCTCACTGCTGATGCAATTCTCTACCTATATAAAAGCCAGGTATGTCCAAGGATGGAGTACTGTTGCCACATCTGGGCAGGAGCTGCTTGAAAGACCTTATCCTGCCTTGACAGAGTTCAAAATAGACCGTAGCCTAGTGGGGGATGTCCTTTTCTCTTCCCTGCAACCTCTTTCCCACAAAAGATATGTTGCAAGCCTGTCTCTGCTTTATCAGTATTTTCATGGCAAGTGCTCGTCTGAGCTCCAATCTATGGTTCCCCCCTCATCAAACTTTCACGAAAAACACCCGTCTAGCTGAAACCACTATCAATAATTTCACCCACTCTTTATCTGTGCCTAAACTTAAACGTAGATTCCATGAACAAAGTTCATTTCTTAGAACTGCACGCTTGTGAAACTGTTCCACTTGCCTGCTTTCCAGCTGACTACAATTTGGTAATCTTCAAGTTCAAGGTAAACAAATTCTTGATGAACCGTCTCCTTAAGTAATCCAATTTACCATTAGTAATTAGTGATCATCTATTAAAAAAATAATAAAAGAAAATAAAAAATGAATAAGTTTTTTTGTTTTTTTTTTACTTGTATTTGGCTAATTAATATGACAATGACATATTCGGAGTAATTTTATAATTAGTTTCCACACTTTAAAATTATACAGGTCAGTAGAAAATTAAATTTTCTTGCATTTGGGAAAAGTTATATACGTTGCATATTTTGTTTTCTATTTCTCAGCTGTTAACTATACTGCAGGAATGTGCAATTTCCAAGATAAATTTATCAGAATGGTCATGCACTTCCTAACTAGAATTGTCCAACTACTTATGAATTAGTGTGGAAGGTTGGGATTTTCATTTAAAAGCATTTTCATTTACTTTTTAACATTTTACAATTAAAATCTTAATTCCATAAATGATATTATACAAGGGTTGACTTTCAGTTCTAAAAAATAAATTAGTAATTTAATTAGTGAAAAATAACTACTTTCATTTCTTTACGGTTCTGAATATATTAGATTGAATATATGATTTCCCTTGCCTGTCAACTACTTAATCATCTCAGCCAGAGAGAGAATCGTTAACAATCTACTTTTTGCCCTTGTAAACCCATTAGAACCTGATAGAAAGTAATAAAAAAAAAAGTAAACATTAACATAGTCAACAAAATATACAACCCCATAAAATCATTATCGTATCCATTGCAAGAAGCAATTTCAAAGACACTTTTCTATACCTATAAAATTGTGTATTCACTTTTCACACGTCAGTGTGTGGTTTTCACTTCTACGTGACATACAAATTACATTTATTACTGGATGACCCTACCAGGCCTTGGCAAAAACCAGGTGATGTTTTTAATTTTAACAAAATAATTGCAAAACACACTTTAAAAAATAATCATACCTTTCACTTTTTGCAGAGAGTCTGTTCTGCAACATAAAACAGATTTTATAAATAATTAATTTTTTTAAAGTTTTATTTTGGTTTCCCTGAGCAAAACAATATCTAATTTTCTTTATATCAAGCTATAAATCTTTTTCCTTATTCTTGTACATTTAAAACTTTCATTTCCTTTCCTCCCATCTTTTCTTGAATTCAATGGATTGACTCAGCAAGTAATGACTTCCTGAACAAAAATAAAAAAAGTTTTATTCTTTTTATTGAAATTAGATTCTCAAGAAACCCCCAAATAAATATTGTCAAATACCAGATGACCATTGACATGATGGAACCAGCAGAAACACTGACCAATGTCCTTATATTCAGAACTTGGCAACAAGTTGTCAGTTTTCAGCTCATTGTCACCTCGTGAGTTTTAATGCAAGTTTCATCCTTGTCACATTTCGAAGCAATCCTCCACAGAAGCATTGGACATTATATACAATGATATCTTCTTCAAACTCTGCTGGTAATTATCTCAAACATAAAATTGAACATTCCATCTGGAAATTTTATTTCTCAATCTACTGATCCCCATCTCCAAAAATATGGACACTTTTTGAATAGTTAAAAAAAATTATTAATTTTTCATTTCAAACTAAAACAACTCTTTTCATACGTCTAAACATTTTGAATTTGCTGTTCTCAAAAGTCAAAAAATATCCTTGTCACCATGATTATCTTGTTCACCCGTTCTTGTTGTAATTTATTCTTTAATGAAATATATTTATTTTAATACAATCTTCTGTGTAGGTATCCCAAACTAGCCTAGTTTAGGATGCGAAAACTAAGTTTAATTTCCTTTAACTTCAACTTGCGATATCTTGTTTATTTTTTAGGTTATTTTGATAAAGTTTTTATTTAAATAAAATTTAATCTTGTTGCTTTATAGATATACTAGCATGGGTGCCCAGCGTTGCCCGGGTGTTTTGACGTGTATGCTGAGCAAAAAAAAAAAAAAAAAAAAAAAAAAAGAAACGGTCAATTTTTTAAAACTTTGACCCCTATTATGACCCCTTAAAATTTATTGTTTAGGGCTCAAATCAAGTTATTAATTTAGATCCATGTCCAAGGAATCTATATCAAACATTTCAAGTGTTTAGACCCAAAATTGTCGGAGGAGTTTGGTAGAGTTCTCAAAGGTCAAATTGTTGAACTTTGACCCCTTAATCGCAAAATTTCTGGCCGAAAACCGATCACATCGATTTTCCTAAATATCAGTACCTTGTATATCAAATTTCGAGTCTGTAGACTTAAAATTGTCAGAGTTATTGCGTAGGGAAATGTACACACACAGACACACAGATACACAGACAGCCACTTTCACTTTTATAGATATATATAGATAATTCTTTTTCTTGTGTCTTTAATAGTTTTTTTTCCAGGCTACTTCAAGTTACACACAAAAAAATGTTGGTATTTTTCAAATTTGGTGCACGCGATATTGTGAGTTTCTAGGTATAAAAATAGTACCATTTTAAAGAAAAAAAGGTCACTTATCAATATGGTGAGCTTAAAAAAGGGTTTTAAGTTGTTTTTCACAAAAAAAAATCCAACTTGAAAACTTCAGTGAAAGGAACATGAAAGAAATTCAATTGAAAAAATTCCAAAAATCGCACCATTTTGTAGAGAAATATCTCCTCTTTAATAATCTGTTGGTGTCATATAACTAGGCTCATAAATCAAGGAGCGCCACTAATAAAAGTGAATGTACCTACACATCGAGATTTACAACTTTATGCCAAGTGACCAAAGTAAGAAGTATCATCAGGAAAATCAACTGTCAGCATGAACAAGCCAATAAGCCGCAGTACCCCAAGAAAATGTAAACAAACAACTTGTTTCACTATGGATTTGTTTTTATTTATTTAAAAGTTATAGAAAGTTATTGTTTAAAATAATATTTTTAGTGCAACAAGCGTGTCAATAAAAGAAATGAAAATTTGCAATATAAAAATAATGTCAGTTGTTTATTTTCTATATCTTTTTCAAACTTTCATATGTTCTTTGCTTTATCTTCTTTGGGTTGGATAAACTTCAGCATTGTTAAATTATTTTTTAAAAATTAAACTGGGTACATTTTAAACAAACAAAAAAAACTTTTAGTTGCGTGTGACTGACGGAATTTTTTTTTTTTTCATTTAAAAAAATGTGCCTCATTTTTTTGTTTACTATTTCTCTTATGTTCTGTTGGGCGTTTTTGATATATCTAACATTTTGTTAAATTGTTTTTTTTTTAGATTGTACAGTTACATTATTAAAAAAAAAATTAACAAAATATAGCTAAGTTTTAAGCTATGTGCAACAAATCATATGTAAATAAAAAAAATTAATTTCCCATAAAAATGAGCATTTTTTTTTGTTTATGTTCTATCGGGCGTTTTTGATAAATTTGAAGATTTTTTTTTAAATCATTTTTTAATTACACTGTACATTACTTAAAAAATAATAACTGAAAATATAATTAAGTTATGTGCATAAATGACGTATAAATGAAAAAATTAATTTCACTGTAAAAATCATTTTTTTATTTAATAATTCCCGAGACAGTACTTCTACAGTTTATCGCCAAAAATGGAGACGCCATTGTTTTTTTCGCGCACCTGGCGTTAAAATCCAAGGGAGAAATCAGTATTTTAAACTATGACCGAAGTTAGAAATAAATAAAAAAAAAATTAAACTAGATATTTATTACTTCCGGAAAAAACTATGAAATAAAGTAAATAAAGACAGTGAAAAAGAACATATATCTGTAATTATTTAATTGAAAATGTTTTGATTTAATTAATGAAAACGAGAATGTTTTTCATGAAATGTATATATATATTTTATTATTGAAAATGAAAATGACATATTCATAATTGTCTAAACTGGGCGAGCGCCATTTGAAAACCAAAACATTTACTGTATAAAAAATTTATCAAAATATAATTATAAAAACATTTATTGAAAAGTTTGTATAAGAAAATATAATTTTAATAAAACAATTTTGTAATGAAAGCAATATTGGATTTTTATAAAATAATTTGTTTTTTTTTTTTTTTTTCCAAACAAATAAATAATTTTAATGAAACATTTTTTTTAATTAAAGCCACTTTAAAGGGTCAACAACAAATTAATTTAAATGAAACTGAAAAATCATTATCTAGTTTAATTATTGTTTTGTTGTTTATTTCATGCTTCAGTCATAGCTTAAAATACTGATTTCTCCCTCAGATTTTAATGAGAGGTGCACGAAAAAAATGGGGTCTCCATTTTCGGTGATGTGTAGGGCCAACGTTACCTTCACATTTTTGCCAAGTTTCAGAAAAATCTAATGCATGGGCAAAAGTTATGGGATAAATAGTATCATTTTTTGCAATCTTGGGGCATCTCTGACCCCTTTTGAGCTCCTGGGAATGCTGAATCCCAGTGAGAATGGACAAATGGTGCAGTTTCACACCTTAAGACATGTATATTTGAACTCAATACCATAGAAAACCACCATATAGACATAAATATCAAGTTTTTGAGTAATATGAAAAAAGAGCTATAAAAAGGCATGTTTCTTTTTAGCCCTAAAAGGCCCAGAGGGATGCAAACCAGAATTTTGCCAGGGTCACCAATTCTGAATTTATATAAAAAACAATAGCCTCCACATTTTGGCCAAGTTTCAGGAAAATCTAATGGATGGATGAAATGCTATGGGGGAAAAAAGTATCTTTTTTGCCATTTTGGGGCATTTGTCTGTCTTTATGTGTAGCACCTTGCCCTGCCACTAAAGAGCCAAATTGATGCCTTTCAATAGGCGTCCAGTTCAGTTAAGTTGATGTGTTGGGAGTCATCTTCAGGTCGCAGACAACATACGTCTTCCAACACAGTTTCACGCGTCTCCAAGGCTGCACCAATTGCTAGGGAGCTAGCATTGACCCATACATTCAGCTTTTTGCCGTCCACACACCAATTTCCCCGGGCCGGATCATCCTGCTGCACAGATTCTAAAGTCTTGAACATCATATGATGCAGTACGGCGTCTCTCGCTTCATCATCCCAGCCCTTTGTTACCAAACTTACTCTCCTTCTGAGTATTCCACAAGCCACACAAAGTCAACCGGTCACCGGAGAGTGCCCAACAAGTCGAACACAGAGGGAGAACATTGTTTGTCGCATAACAATACTGGGAGCCTCTGGAATTGCATTTCCTCGCTTCCATCGCAGTTCACTGCATTCCACCCCGACCATCAATCCCAGCATCCATGCACCATCCTTCAACCGCTTTGGGTTCTTGCACTCCGACCCGAACTGCGCCAGGTGTTTTCTTACATTGGTCACGGGCACCACGTCTTCATTGACAAAAATGTCATCAATGTAAGCAGATGCTGCGTGGCCTACAACTTCTTCCTGGGATAATACTTCGCTGACAATTGCTCTCATTATCAGGGGAGCCACATTCAAGCCGAACCCCAAACAGGTCAGGCAGTATTTTTTTCCATCGATTTCCACAGTCTGGTGGTATGGCCACAGTGTCTCATGGACCAGTACTTGTAGGTATGCTCTCATGAGTAGAGACACGTTAGCACCTTTTTGTCTCCATTCACGCAGCTTAACCGCACAAACATCTAGGTTGGCCATAAACATGTCTACGTAATGATTTAGCTCCCGGTAGTCCATCATCGGGCGTACTTTGGCTTTGTTTGTTTTTTTTTATTTTTTTTTACACGGTGGTCACCACTTATCAAGGCCTGGAAGCCACTCAGAGATAAGGGTATCACAGCCATCAGGGGAATTAGGCCTTTGAGGGGTCCCAATTTATCTACAAACACTAAGATAAAACATAGGCCTTTCTGTACTGCCATAGATTTTCAAGAAAAAAGATTGCATTTCTTGTACCCTTATCAGCCCTGAAACCAAACTGAGCCTCAGTTATTCTGGCAGTATCTTGTTCCCCATTCTGTTCATGAGTACAAACATAAAAACCTTAGTGAGATGAGGTTGATTGTATGGTGTTGATCAGTTTGTTGTGCCTGTTTTTTTAGGGAGGATGATGTAAACCGACTTCTGGAATAGTTCCTGTATTTCCACAGTCTGTGAAGTAGTTTTGTAATTGTTTTATCAAGAGTAGCAATCAGCTCGAATGGGATGATGTTGGACCCTGATGCCTTTTTGCTTTTCATTTTTCTGAAAGCATTGTATACTTCATCTTTGTGGCCTTCATCTAGGTTTTGTATCATAGCATTTCCTCTATTTGGATCATCTGCTTATTCTGGATGAATACTAAACATAATTAGATCCTTCTTAGACAAAAGAAAAATTCAAGTTGTCTTTGATGGCTGTACATCCAAAGATGACATTAATGTGAGTGTCTCAGAGGTTGATCCTTGGACTATTATGATATATATTCATTATTCATCAACAACCTCCCTGATAAAATGGTCTCAGACGAATATAGTTGCTGATGACACCAGGCTCTATATCAGACGTGTGGAAAAAATGAATGAATACATATCCAAGGCAATGTCTAAAGCATTAGAAAATGTCATCTGTAGTTGAATGGGAACATGAAATGATATCAAGACAAAAGTCCTTTTCTTCAGCACTCACAAAGAACCTTCCCACGCATCAGTTCTTATGGATAATAACACTAGCTGAGAGTTCATAAAACTCTTAAAAACCACAGAAAACACAAATTGGAATATATTCCAAACATCACCAAAGCTTCTGTGAAGGTGGGCTCCCTCTACTATGCTAGAAAAATACATCATACAGTATCAAATCTCTATAAAGCCACCATTCATCTATGCATATATTGTTATATATGGGCTGGTGCACCAACCGCTAGTCTCTATTATATAAAGTAAAAAACTCCAACTCCTGTCCATTACCACAATATTGCATTCTTGTACTTATTTTACAAGTACTTTAATGGGATGTGCTCTGACGAACTCTTAGCACTGGTGCTTCCTCAACATAAATACCCCCAACTAACTTGACAAACAGCAAAATCCCGTTTCTTTACTGTAGAGATCTCCCCGGTGCTGGAAAACCTTTTACTCTGAAAGTTTCTTCCCTCAAACTGCTAAACTTTAGAATTCCCTCCCTGTATCCTGCTTCTCTGATTGTAATAACATGTAAAACTTTAAGTGTAAAGTGAACAAATATGTTATTGCTCAACCCCCTACTTAGAGCATCCCTGTAGGCATGGCCCCTAATTCACAATAGCCTTTAACGTATCAGTTGCAATTTGCTCTGTTTAGAGTGAAACACAAAAAAAAAAAAAAAAAAAAAAAAATAGAAAGACACCCAAATATTGATTTGGCAAATGAAATGCTATTTAAGTCTGATATTGAGAATCTGATGGACTTGACTTTATATATTAGATTAATTTATTATTTATTGAAATCAGAAATACAATAGTGTGAATTACTTAAACTTTATAAATCCTATTAAAAAACTAGGATATTAAAATTAATATATTTTGGTTTTGGATCAATTACATATTAATTTTTTTTTTCACTGTATTTATCTGGAAAGGATATCATTTTACAAACTCCCACATCCCATTGTTTTTTTTTTCAATTTAGATCTCACCCCATTTAGAGATTGGCCTGTTCTTTTTTGGTTCAAAACAAACTGGAAAACAGTGAGCGATCTATTATTTAGGAAGAGTCTTACTAAACAAATTTTTTTATTCTTTTTTTTTCTCCACTCCACACAAATGAAATGATTGTACAGATATGTTATTTAGTTTCACGATTTAAAAAATGTAAGTGGGGCAGTCCTCGGGTAAATGTGGTATTATAGTGACTGATGATTTTAGCCAAGAGTAGGATAGACATTTTTTAGTTATGGTGACAAAGGATGACCAATGACATCCATTTTCCCTAGACATTTGAATGGCCCTGTGCCTAATTTGTTTAAAATGTCATTTCTTTTTTGCAAATAAATAATTCAAAGTAATAAAAATATGGTTAAGAAAGAAAACATTTACAGTCGTACTAAAGAAATTTTGTACAAGAAAATTCTGTGTTTGAAATGTTGAATGTTGTCATTTGAAGAAAGTTCAAAGTGAGGAAAAAGCATGATCATTGAAAATATATAAGTGTTAAAAGTTCCATTTTGCATCATTATTTTTTTTTCATTAAATGTAATTGCAAAAAGAGGAATTGTAGTAGTCAAGGGATTTTCAAGGTGGCCCAGAAACTTTGTTGATACTTGTTAGCTTTATAGAATATGGGTATATGGGCATACTAGTTAGAACTTTGATAATTGTGGGACTGCTGCGAATAAGATAGTTCACATAGGCTTAAAGAGAACCCGTTTCTGAAGAGTAGGGAATCCTTATCATTAGTTGAATTTTGTGACCACCTACTGTAACTGTATGGACACCAAAGAAAAACAATTGATTTAAGTGCATCCCATTTCCACTCAGTACAGAAAGGAGTGAAAAGCAAAGCATAAAAAGCTGAACAAACTCAGAAGAAAAATATATTTTTATGTGTGTGCACCAATCTTGCATATCCAGTTACATTTATATTGTAGTATATTAGTAATAGATTATCTACGATGGAATTTATTTATCATCCATTAAAACAAAGATGACCGTGCACAGTGGATGACGTCCATTATCAAACCAGAGGGAGGCAGAAGAGAGATCCTTTGACATGATTCAATAGATTTTATTTGAAGAGAATGAAAATATATTGAACAGTATCAACATTCAAAAGAAAATGATCATATGAAAAAAATTGCATCGTTTGCCAATGAATATCAAGATAGAAATTCTGTTTGCTTTCATGTCATGAGTCCAGTATTAGCAAGTTGACTGAATTTAATTTTTTATGAGAAGCATAGTACTTACTCTTGCCAACATTCAATTAATAAGAAAAAAAATGAAGTATATAAAAAAAAAGCATTGGTAAAGGATTAAAAGTTGCAGGTGAAATTGTGACACATTAAAAGGACATTTGTAAATTAATAGAAGAAAAGGTGAACAAGAGAAATTCGATTGAGAGACTCATCTCACTCAGAATTAACTTGCATCACAGAGCTTCAAGTTGGATCCAATCAGTCTGCAGGCATAAATCCCAACACAGATAGTTTCCCAACACAAAGCAATCAAAAACAAAAAGCCATTACAATCATGTTTATGAGTCATGCACAGTGTTTGACCAAGGCACGGTTTTTTTTTTTTTTTTTTGTTTTGTAATTCATTACTGAAACTGCAAATGGCTGAAGTATGTTGAAGACTCAGCTCCCAATCAGAGAGGGTTGACCATTTTAACGTGGGACACACTGAACTCATATGAAGACAGCTTAACCCACTGGATGAATTCCCTTTCAGACAGTACAGGTTTCAACACGGTCTGATTCTGCGGAGAAAAGTTTTAGACACATATACAAACATATATACATGCATACATACATTTAAACAGACAGGTGAGATTCATATAATAGATGTAGAAGCTTAGCTTCCTGAGTCTGCATCTTGGCTTTGTACATTGCTATTTTTGATGTCCTCTTTGCTACTAAATATATATCCTTAGTCATTAAACCTTTTCTCCACTCACGCCATTTCTATTTTTGATACACTCCAACTTCTTCATTTCACCACCAGGTCACCATCTTGATAACAGGTTCAACCAATACACAAGTGTTGTCTATTGCTTATGACAGTGTATCGTCTTCTTATTCACACTTTCAGTAGTGATTCTGCTAACTGAACACTATCACATTTAACACGTTCTTCATTCAGCCTCCACACCTTTCTCTTGCTGATAAACTTTGATTACCTCATGAAATTGCTTCTTCAGCTTTGCATTTTCGTACATATCCATTATTACTTATTAATATTTTATTCATTCATTTTAAAACAAATTAATTACTAAAAACAGATTACTTTTCTCACTATACTTAATAAAAAGTTTAATCTTAAATCTATCTCCTATTTATTTAGAATAGAGCAAAACTTTAAGTAGGATACTTAATATTTACATCCTTGCAGGGGCGCAGACCTGGTGTAGAAAATAGGTGCATAGTTACCCCTCTTGAAATGATGGATCCACAGATCTTGTCAGGTCATCCACATAGTAGAAGGAAAACTGCTATTAAAACTGGTCGGCAACCTTCCTAGAGATGGTGACTCAAACAAATTCTTCGGCTTGCAAACCTAAATTGCTTAGGGAGTAGATTGGCTCTGCTTATTGCTGACTTTCACACTCCTTTGTCTATTAACCAGGTGCAGAAGTACAATACTAGCAATTCACCAGAGCCACCCTGTTTCCTGACTACGACATGGAACACCATTTCCCTATCTCTATTTTCTTTCTTTCTCTCACAAACTGAGCAAATTGGGTTTGCTTACACGCAACTCGGTTGGTCAGTTTGGCAGCTGTTTCTGACTGACAGTACATTAGCCACCCCAAATCTTTTGTAGTGCTTAGAGCAGCTGCTTTGTCATCAGCTGTTTGTAGTGCCATGTTGCACATGGAAAGGGACCCTGATGCTGGGATTTCACAAGCCCACAACTTTCTAAGTAGAACTCAGCTAATGGATTACTTATGTGCGTATACTTGTCATCAAAAGTGGCCCACTTTACCCAACACTCCCCATCCAACCTGAAATCAAACAAAAATGTCATGAAATGACAATCCAATGAAATATCACGATTAAACCAGGCAACCACCCAAACAAAACTAATTCACCTCCTCCCTTAAGGCTTGCATTCAAAAATATCTGTAGGCTCAGAAGTAATCTAGTCTTACCTCTTAGTAAACTCGCTGGATATCTTAGCATTAAGTGAAACAAACCTACACTTCTCAATTCCCTCTTACTACTTTAACATGATGCCTTCTTCTCTGCCGTATAGATATATGTACAGGCTTGAAATCTTATTTGAAACACACACCACCTTAACTAGAGAGCAACGTCTTGAATTGGATGACCAGGCCTTTATGTGTATTTGATTAGCCTTGCATCACTATGTTAGTTACTTATATTTTCGCTACCGTTCTCCCTTAACTCGAAATGTACCCTAACTAATCATGTCTCTTATGTCTTGAATAATAACGCCAAAATACATGTTTGGTGGCTTTAATATCCCTATAAAAATAGTTGCATAGATGCAACTGAACGCTATACATCTAGCTTCCCTATAACCCATTTCTTTCACACAGACAGTTATGTCCCTGCCCCGCCTCCTAAATCCTAAACATCAGCTTCACTTCTAGACCTATTCCTTACCTACAGACCACTTGGAAATGCAGACGACCTAGTGATATCAGTAGACACAACACTTAAATTCCAACCACAAGGTGAGGAGCTATTGCTTAAAACAACAAGGTACTACAAAAGAGCTGACTAGGAAGCGATCAACATGTCAGAGATGCCCCATGGACCAATATTTTCCCTCTTCCTGCTGAACAGTGTGCCAATGAGACAAGTGAATGGTGTTATTTATTTATTTATTGCGGACTATTATCCTCATCTTTTAGTTGTTTCACAACGTTTCGGCCAACTATTGCTCTGGCCTTCATCAGTTGGTAACCGCAACGCAATAGGAATTTGGAATCCTGTAACCGCAACCTCAGCAACCTTACATAGCTGTCGTCTCACTATGGAAGGCAGTAATTGCTGAGGTTGCAGTTAGGAGATTCAGAGTTTCTATTCTGTCATGGTTAGCACCTGACGAAGGCCAGAGGAATAGTTGGCCGAAACGCTGTGAAACAACAACTAAAAAATGAGGATAATAGTCCGCAATAAATGAATGAATAAATAACACAAATTACTAATCTCAATAATGGATTCCAATTAAATAATAAACTGAATGGTGCAAAGCAGACATTGAAGCATAAGTCAATTACAAATAGGCAAAAAATTTATAGATGCTAGAAATCATTGTAAGAGAGAAATAACAACAACCAAAAGAAAACATGCTGTAATAACCAGGGAACGCATAGAATTGCAGAAGATAGGAATTCGTGATTTCTGGAGAATTCATAATAGTGTAGCGATTTCCCCACTAGCCAACAACCAGAATATCGCATGCACATCAACCGAGAAGATGGAACTGCTTGCCGGGTAATTTGCCAACTCCACCTTAGAGCCAACAAAGAACTCCCTCCCCAAATTTTCCTATGTGGACTGAAGCCACACTTGATGATGTAAAAATCATCCCTTCATGTTCTTAATATCATAAAAAACTTACACTTCCAAGGCGTGTGGACCTAATCTCATCCCTACTGTACTAATTAAGAAATGTTCAGCTGAGCTAGCCCTCCTTCTTTCCAAACTCTACTACAAATACCTTGCTGAATCTTGCTTCCCTAATCTGGAAGATGACCACTGTGGTACCAGTGTACAAAAATTCTGGTGAAAGGACCAACTCGCTTAATTATCACTGTATCAGTCTCCTCCCTTTGCTAAAACCTTTGACATTTTAATCAATCAAGTATCCATCACCCCGCAAAAGCTAATCTTCTTTCTGACAAATAGTATGGATTTAGGAAAGCCTCATCCCCACCTAAACAGAAAAAACAATCCCTGAACACTATCATTAACCCTGAGTCCTACTGCTCCCAACAAAATCTCTTGAAACGAAACAATCCTCTAAAAGGAAAAAAAAAGCAGCCACAAAAAAGTCAGAACTAATCTCCTATAATATAAATAAAAACTTAGTTAAATGCTCTAAACCCCTAGAATGGCCACAGAAATAACATTATTTTACATTAAATTTATAAGAAAAACTGATCCCACCCACCAAATTCTAATGTTAGAGTACCTCAGACATCTGTACAGAATTTGTTATTTTTAACAGTCATATCTGCATGCATATACCACGCACTGGCTAAAGCAGGCAAAGTCAGAGTTGTAACTCTATATCTAAAACCTTTGACAAAGTCTGGTACGGTGGGCCGCTAATGAAAATTAAAAAGTATAACTGGACGAATACTAAATATAATTAGATCCTTCTTAGACATTAGGACCATCCAGGTTGTCATTGATAGACGTACAGCCAAACAGCATAACTTTAATGTGGAAGTGCCTCAGGGATCGAACCTTGGACCACTATTACTCCTGATATTCATTAATGACCTCCCTGATAATATTGTGTCCAAGAGGGGTATGACGATACAACATTCTATAACTTGCATGAGGGATGAATGGATGTTCACAAATCTAAGACAATGGCAAAATCCTTAGAAAATGACTTCCAGATCGTAGTGGAATGGGGCCATGAATGGATGGTAACATTTAATGCTAGTAAGACTAAGCTGCTCTCCTTTAACAATTAAAGTAGCCTAACACTACCTGTGAATTCTTCCTTCAAACTCCTCTGCCTAACATTCTCAGGCAATATGAACTGGGACAAATACATTGAGGATATTGTGAAAGCTACTGCAAGGAAGGTGGGTTCCCTCTATTCTAATAGAAAACTACTCCCACCTGTATCCTGTATCTCTAGAAAGTAACCATTTGTCCATGCATGGAGTATTGCGGCCACTTGCATGTCAAGTAGGTAGATGCATCTACTTGACATGCAAGGGTCCCGCATTGTCAACTAAGCTCCAACCCCTGTCCCATCACCACAATGTTTCATCCCTGTTTTAAAAATATTTTAATGGAATATGCTGTGATGAACTCATTGCTCTTATGCCCCTTCGATGTACAAATCCCCAATGAACCCACTTAGCAACAAAATCACACCCCTTCACTGTTGAAGTTCCTCAATTCCAGAAAGCTTTCTATTCTTATAGCTTATTCCCTCAAACAACTATACTTTGGAATTCCCTTTCTACTACCTACTTGCCTGACTGTACTGATATGCAGAAGTTCAAATGGAATGTAAACCAACACCATGTTAATCTTTTCTTAGGCAATGAACCCAATTATTAGCCCCTTACGTCCAAGTGGCGATATGTCTTGTTTGGGGTGAAGGTGAGTGTAAAAAAAAGAAAGAAAAAAAATCAAATCATAAATCACTTGTCAGCATTATTTTCACATCACTCAAGCGTTTTCTTTCTTTTCTGAAAAAGTGGATGCTGGAATCTTTACTATACAAGCCGGCTTTCTATTTTCTTAAAAACAGTGTTTGCAACTAACATGTCTATGGCATTACCAAATTTTTTTCTCCTGCTGCATTCCTATCACCATATCCATTTCCTTTATCAACATCCTAAAAACCAGAGATCTTTGCAACATGATCATCGAAATCTCCTCCCACCACAAACCCTTCTCATCAATCATACCAGTTACTTTAATGTGCCTGTCAGGTTCCATCTTGTTTGATAATATGACCATGTTGAAAGAGATCAGAAATGAATTTTAAGAAAAAAATAAAAAATTCAACAAAACCTTATTAATACAGCATCATATTTACCAATTGGGCCATGTCCTACATATGTAAAAAAAAAAAAAAAATGTTTCTTTCATTGAGCAAATATTAATTCAATAAATTAGGGACCTGTCAAAATTCCACAGTTTATATGTAATATATTGCTGCTGGGAATTCTGTGGACTTCAGCGTTAATGAAGACCCCATGATATTATTGTACCTATTTACTATGCCTCCCCACGGGACAGAGTTAGACACCAGGGTCGTTTTTTAACGTGGAGAAAAGGTACAAAAATAAAAATTGTCTCAGTCGTGAAGGATTTCTCCTCCACCGAAAGAGAACAAGAAATAGAAGTGCAGCATCTGAAGAACAGATACTACACTTTGATCTTGACCAATTATTATTGTAGCCCTTTTGTTAAATTTGTCAAAACCATAAAAATATTTATCTAAGTAATTAGTTAATGTAATGTGCTTGAACACTATCACTATCATTAATTCTAAGTCCTAGTGCTCCCAACAAAATCTCTTGAAACGACACAATTCTCTATTAGACAAAAAAAAAAAAAAAAAAAAAAAGCAGCCACAAAATATAGTCAGAACTAATCTATAAAAAAAAAACTTGGTTAAATGCTCTAAACCCCTAGAATGGCCACAGAAATGACATTATTTTACATTTAAATTTATAAGAAAAACTGATCCCACCCACCAAATTCTAATATAGAGTATCTCAGACATCTGTACCGAGTTCATTATTTTTCTGTGGTATTTTGGAAGCATTAACCATTTAGCTTAATTTTACCTGCAGTATTTATTTGTATCATAGGTCCATAAAACATTTTATTTTGATGAAAAAAAAAAAAAAAAAGAAGCATTTTATGACCTACTTGACATGCAACTAAATTTAAAGTTATTGAACTAAACATTTCATTATGTATATGTACTTCCTTCCTATTACACAAGTAAATGTACTTCCATCTTCCTTCAGTCACAGAAGTAAAAAAAAAAAAAAAACTTGCTAGACAGAACAATTTCAAGTGTTTACAGGAAGGGAGAGACAAAATAGCAATCAAGTATCCACACCCCACCGCCTGAAATGAATTTGGACAGATAATTTTTCTTTTTACTAAGAAAAAAAAAAAGAAAAAAAAAAAAGAAAAAAAAAGAAAAAAAAAAGAAGAAGATTATAAGTTAATTTATAAACTTTGTTAATTTAGATTTTTTAGACTAGCCTGGGTGCCTGGCATTGCTCGAGTGTTTGGAGGTGTATGTTGAGCAAAAAAAAAAAAAAAATGGTAGTAGGCGGGCAGGCTCAAACCCATACCATGAAGGAGGAAAAGAACGTTAAAAAGAAAACTGCTTTCAAGACGTCCCGGTACGAAAGCCCGTTGATGGCTTTGCTTTTAGTTTTTAGTTTCGCTGTTATACGAAAAAGCCGAACAAACACGCGACAGAACAGAATAGCGTGAATTTTGTAAAAGTCGCTCAAATAAAAGATGCAGACGACTTCCGTTCACTTTTGCCATATATATATATATATATATGATTAAAGGATAATTTAGGAATAACTTTCTTTGTAACTTAGCTCCAAATAAAATATTGTTACTCATTTTAAACTGTAGTTTGCTTGTAGGGAGAATACTTTTTGTTTTTAGCAGTGATAACCATCTCAGCAATTTAATACTTTCAAAGATGGCTGCTAACTTTTTATTGTGGTCAGTATCTGGTGACAAATATGGTTTGATTTGAAATTCAGTGAAAAAAAAAAAAAAAAAAATTGGTGATTTGATAAGAGTTGAAAACTGCATACAAAGAGACATTTCCAAGCAGAGAATTTAACATTATCTTTGTTAGAACCAGAATGATTGGAAATTTCAAGAAAAATTGTTGTGCTCGTGGGACTGGAAATGCTTTTGTGGAAAGGAGTGAGAAAGTTAACAATATATTCCTTCCAGAACATTAGCAACAAAAGGGGTGAACTTGACCAAACGAAGGGGGTGGGGTGGCGATAACGACAACAAGTTTTCAATAAAAATTCATTATAAGATTAAGGTTTATCTCGTTATAGGCACGAATACTCTTGCACCATCCTGTAGCCACTCCAGCTCTTTGCTGAGGAGGTCAAAGCCATAGAGATGCTTCTTCACATGTGTCACTAGCATAACACTCGTCCACATGCACATCAATACAGGAACATGTTGCCCGCTGTATGCACTTGTCTTTCAAAATAGCATCAACAACTGTTTACATGATGGATGGTGTGACAGAGTTCTAATCCCATTTGATCCTGCTTGCCGCCATTCTCTCAACTTTTCAGTGCATATGTCTGCATGGGCCATAAATGGATCAACATGCTCATTTAATTTCTGATATTCGAGCATTGGTCTCTTGTTTGCTCTGCTGGATGACTGCCATTAGTCGTATCAGGTTTTTTGGGTATGTAACCAATCACCCATTCCCAATACAGACTTGTAGCTCTTTATTATATTATGCACAAGTTTTTGCAATAATGTTACACTCTGGTGCATAATTGTTGCATCATTTTTCTGGCGGTTGACCACTTCCATGACACTATTCAAGTGCATTGGTTGAACTCAGCATGAAAGTCAGGCTGTTCTAGCTCTATTGTCATACCCAGAGGAAGAGATACCTCAGCAAAAATGTACCTTGCCTTCTTCACCAATATGCACACTAGCAAATTTCTTGACGTCCATCCCCAGAAGGAGGTTAGATTCCAATTGTTTGCTGTTTACTACCAATACATCAGCCTTTAGGGAATTCCTGTTGGTCACTGTTAAAGTTATGCTGCCAACACTGTAGCTTAGAAGGTATTTCCTGCCTGCCATCAGAACTGTGGTACTTTTCTGTACTTTGGGTTAATGAACCCATCAACAACAGATGAAGAGTACTCAAAATCCACCAACGCTATCCGATCTAGCCCATAAATTTTTACTTTTATTATGGGGAGCACTTCTGGTTTATGTGGGGAAAGAATAGTCATGATCTCTCGCCCCTGGCCATGTTTCCCCGGACACCTTGATGCGGCATATCCTTGTTGCTGGCAGTTAATTGTATCTCCAGGAACGTCCTTCTTGCTTTGCCGTGGGCTGCCAGCAGTCTGACAAAGTGATTGGAACCTTCACACTTGTGTGACTGCGTCCTGGTTGAAGTTTGAAAACAAATCAGTAGACACGAGGAAAAACTCTGCATTGCCCGGCCGCTGTAGCAATAGGCTTATCCACTTCTACCTCTTCTGTTATGAGAGCTGGAGCCCTAGTAAGAATCCGTTCCAAGGTTATGTGCTCCATCTTTGAGGATTCATGCAATTATTGTCTAATCGAAGTGGGGAGTCCTGCCATGAAAGCACAAATGCGCCATCGATCAGAGGGATTTTCTTCAATTAGTCGTGCTAGGTTTTGTAGGTCACTGAAGTATTCACCCAATTTCCCGGAAGCACAAACAACTAGAGAAACTTGTCAAATGCAACAAAAGGGGTCCACGAAGAGGGCTTATTTGACCTATTTTAAATCCTCCCTCTGGTCTCCAGTTAACCATTGGTATACTCACAAAGTAGTAAAATGCACTCAACATTGTCAACACCACATATCTCGTACAGTACCTTCATCTGTTCTAATCCTTCATACTGTGTGAGCGGCTGAGACACCATGAAATTCGTCACAGCATCCAGGTTCTTGAGGAGTGTGGCAGTATCATGAACAGATACATTGATATCACTCAGACTATTTTCAGTCTTTGGGAAGTAGGAGGCCCTGATCGCATAGGGTCAAGTTTGCTGTAAAGTTCTTGACAAAGAGTTTGGCTTTGTTAAATTCTAACTAAATCACTTCAGGTCAGTTGATGATGGTCGGGATACAGGACATGCATCTATTCAGGACCTTGTTTATTATTCACCAAAACTCATGGGAACCAAGCCTCTGTTCTACTTTGGACTTGATGGACTGAGCATATGACTGATGTTTTCTATAATCCTTTTGCAGTGATTGCTGGCAGTTCTAAAGGCGACTTTAGTTTTTAAAAAAAATCTAATTACGTTTAAAGCAATTGAAGTAGTGGTTTTTGTATGCAATGGCAGCATCACATTCAAGTGTCTACCAGGAATGTAAACAATATTTTGATATAACTTTAATTTAAAGTGATAAAATATAATTTTTGACATTCATCTACAGGATAAATTATTTCAATTTTAAGTTGGTCCTTAATCTTGAAAATGAGATCCGGACTTTTAGTAAATTCTGAATCATTCTCAAAAGTTCCCATTAACAGAAAACTAGATTAAGTGTCAGAAAATTGCAATATGTATTTTACGACTAGTAATACCAAACGATGTACCATTTAATATATATTATTCCTTAATTGGAATTCATTTTTGAGATGAGCATTATATATTAATTTATTTTTATTTCGGACTATTATTCTCATCTTTATTAGTTGTTGTTTTCATCTTTATTATTTGTTGTTTTTCACGACGTTTTGGCCAACTATTCCTCTGGCCATGACGGATAGGAACTTCGAATCTCCTAATTAACAATTAACAATTAATGCCATCCATAGTTGTTGTCGTCTCACCACATTTTGGCCAAGTAAACCTCTGGCCGGCTTTGGGTAGGATTGAAACCGCTATCTTCAGACAATGTCCATCCTGAACCGTAGAGATTCAACGTCTCTATCAACTGCGCCACGGGCCCCGAAGGGTGATCAAGGTTGGATTCTTCGATCTTATAAATCCACGTTTATTTTTTTTTTATCTGATCTTTCATAGTCGGGTCCTTACCGATTGGTATATATATTATTCCTTAATTGGAATTCATTTTTGAGATGAGCATTATATATATTAATTTATTTTTATTTCGGACTATTATTCTCATCTTTATTAGTTGTTGTTTTCATCTTTATTGGTTGTTGTTTTTCACAACGTTTTGCCCAGAAACGTTTCCTACCCAAAGCGTGCCAGAGGTTTACTTGGCCAAAACGTGGTGAGACGACAACAACTACGGATGGCAGCGATTGCTGAGAATGTAGTTAGGAGATTCGAAGTTCCTATCCGTCGCGGTTACCACCTGACGAAGGCCAGAGGAATAGTTGGCCGAAACGTCGTGAAAAACAACAACCAATAAAGATGAAAACAACAACTAAAAGATGAGAATAATAGTCCGAAATAAAAATAGATTACTACCATTTAATACTGGACAAAGCATATTCTGCTACTTAATTTGTCAGTCATAATTTTTAAATCAGTAATATATTTTTCCTACATCAATCAATATAAAACTTATGACTGAATTAAAAATAAAATTTTCCTTAAAATGTTATTTTAATATTTTTTATTGTGATTTGTATATTCCAAGAAACTGCAATGTAATTTCGCCTAATAACTATGAAACACGCTGCGATGGCGTATCTGTGAGTGGTAGATGACTTTTCGGATGCACGTGTTTTACGTCTGTTCATATAAATACTCAACACAGAAGTTCTACTAGTCAATGACATTTCATATTTTTAAAACAATAAGAGAAAGGAATTGTCTTTATCATGGAATTTGAACAAAATGCGTGCAACTTTCCAGTCAAAAGTTAAAACATCTTGAAGTTGAGGCTTTCTAGTACAAAAATAAATCAAGATAGAAACTTCGGTCAAAAGGTATGTAATAGCCAATATATTTATTTCTTTTGTTATAAAATTTGTAAAGAATTGGTAAAGAACTTTTTACGTGTGCACCGATAGAAATGATAGCGAGTGCCAATATTCAGTCCCGTGTGATGTAAATTTATAACAAAACATCTGTTTAGAAAGTAGCTTACAGCAATGAGGTATACATTTTTTAGTTTTAATCATGTAGAAAACATCAGTTTTTGATTATGAAAAGAAAAAATTTATGGTAATATTCTATTTTAGGGCCAGAAAATTCTTTTTCAAAAAATATTCAATTCAAACAAAAAAATTTTAATAGAAGAAAGTTTGGTGCTTATGCACTTATGTTACCATGCTATTTTTTTTTTTTTTCTAAAATAGTATTTTTAAGTTAAATTCAAGTTTTATCACATTTTTTTTATTAAATTGTTAGGTGAAAATACAGAATAATTACAAAACACCCTCCACTCCCATGTTAAGAATGGATTTCTAAATATTATTTCAGTACTGTAACATAAGTGCATAAGTATCAAAAGTTTATTTGTATAAAACTAAATGAAAAACATGTTTAAATGGGATAGGAACGTTTAATACAACAAATCAGACGCCCAAAAATGTTACAATATAAATATGTATAAAAATTATATTCTGTTACTGTTAATTAATAAATACTGATTTCGTTAAAATAGATTTTCTGGAATTTGGTATATTTTTAAAACAGAGTCCCCAAACTTCTGAAAAGCTTTATCTAAAAACCCATTCTTAGCATGAGGATAAGGTGTTTTGTAGCTATTCTGTACTTTCACCTAACAATTTAATAATAAACGATATAAAAAAAATTGAATTTTACTTGAAAATAGTATTACAAATATAGCGCTAGAAGTATTTTATTTCATTAAAAAAAATATTTTTGTTTAATTTTAATTCAAACAGCTTCACGCGACACCATTTGATTTATTTAAGTAAAAAACACCTTCAAATGAGTTTAAACACGCAAACCACTTATCCAGTGAGGTAAAAGAATAACTTATCTTGCTGTTGATAGCATTTATTGAGTTAGTTTTACAATCCACATAGGTTTGAAAAAGCGGTCAAAAAACAAATATTTAACAAATAAATGTTACCAAAGGTAAGATAAGTTACTCTTCTACCTACCTCGATAAATTTTTGGTTTTATAAATGCTTATTCTGTTCAAAAACAAGTAGTGTAAAGCGTTATATGAGAACAAGAAAAAATGACAGCAAAGTCTCTTGAAATCTTTGAAGTCTCGACAATGACTTAAAAATAAAAAATATACAAAATAAGGGTAGAAACCCACTAGATAATTGTAACAGCAACTTAAAGCTATGACATTTTTGATGAAACTTATGCTAATTAGTTTAATGTACTTGAAAATAATTGTAGTCTGTACAAAATTTCCTTTCATTTGATATGCTACAAGCCATATTTTGTTAATAATTTCTTTGAATCATGTCGTGGTGGCCATCTTGGTTTCCTTGGTCACCATCTTTGATTTTTCACGGTGTAATGATGACAAATGATAATGTCCATCAGAATGATATTTCACATGATGATAAAACTTTACCTCCCATTTCTTTAGTTGTTTTATGATATTTAAAACCATTAAAATGAAACTGAAATATGCTAATTACGATGCTAATCAGTCCTTAAGTTACCAAGTGAGATGCTCATAAATAAACCTATCTGAACCATGTATTTCTTGATACTTTGAATGGTTATAACCCCAGTTCTAATTTTTAAAAACTAAAAGATATTTCTTTGTTTTTTATCCTCTTTTCAATAATACTTGATTTAAGTTTATTCGATGTAAAGAAAATAAATGGTGTGGTATTGCTATTACTAAGGATTTTCAAATATTTTCGCTGCAATACATTTTGCAGTTTGCATCAGCAAAAGAGATTTAAATAAAATATCTTACCAGAAAACTGCAAATACAAATGAATTTCCTGAAACCATTCAAAAATACATTGCAGCAGAACTTACCTGTAAAAGAAATAAAAAAAGTCTTTATTAAAAGCATGTTTCATACCCTTATAAAAATGGTTTCTTAATAAGCTATTCATAGTTTTAAATTTTATAACTTAACATGTAATTTGGTCATTAGATTTTTATCCGTTATATACTTTTAAAGAAATGTGATTTAAAATAATCACTGGACAAGGTACATGTATATGTTTATATATTTGTATGTATAAGATTCGCCCCTCGACTAATTAACCAATCATAAATCTTTAAACACAGTTGGTGTTAGATATAAAGGTGGGTAATGTGGGCTATATTTACTTTTAGTTTTATGCAAATGAGATAAGGAGGGTGGGTGGAAGCTCTTCATGAAAATTCAAATACATCTGATTTGTGTAAAATTCTGACAAAAGATATCAATTAATAAATATGCTCCAATTTCAGGTATTTTTTTTACTATTTAAAAGAATTTTAAAGGGCATAACCTCCCATTTAAAAATTCAAATATTTCAGATTTGCATTAAATTTGATCCATAGTCATGAGATACAAATTAAGCAGGATTCTCAGAATTTGAATTTCTTAAGACCCCTCAAGCTTAAATTTTAGATATTTTCTAGAATAAAAAATAATGTAATAGTTTTGAATCAAAACTGGAACAAAGATTCTAGGCATAAGGTTTAGTATGATCATTATATATTGATTTTGTAATCGGTGCAAAATTTTTGTTCAGGAAATTCTACTCATTCTGAAACGGCATTCATACAGTGGGATCAAATTAGTGCAGGTAAAAAAAAAAAAAAAAAAAACTTTCCTCAGTTACGGATTTCTGTTCTATTAATAAAGCACACTTTAAAAATATATTAAACTTAACTTTTCCCCATCATGTTATTCATGCCATAGTGCAAAAGTGGATAGTCTTGCTGATTTTAAATATTTAAAACTAATTTAAATCTAATTTTTTTTCTATAGGATTAAAGTCATATATATTATTTTTTTTTCTAAAGAAGAAAAGTCATATTTTGTCTATTTTATGAAGAGAAAATTAGATAATTAGATGGAGATAAATATTATTTAAAGCCAAACGTTTTAAAAAAATATAAATTTCTGAGAAGACCTCATATTGATTATTGCTCTCTGATCTGGTCTTAGATATGAAAATTTTAATTTAATATTGAGATTAAGAGTACTACAAAGAGTGACAAGAGGAATCTTTTTTTTTTTTTTTTTTTTTTTTTTTTAATTAGGATTAAATATTTTACTCCAGAGGAGACTGATTTAATTTAAACTTTCAGAATAATTGCATTTTAAACTTTTGTGGTGGACATTTTAATAGTTTTAAATCCAGAAGAATATTGTCATGACCGATTTCAAAAACTTGACCAATTGACCTATTGTTTTTTTTTTTTTTTGTTGCTAATAGAGTATAATAGTCTTTTGGAATAAGTTGCGAGATTGAATTAAGAACAACGGGTGTAGAAGATTTTAAGATGGAATTGAACGAATTCAGAAATGAAGAAAAATTATATTTAGACGACATTTTTGAGAACTATCAGATAAAATATTTCTGAAAATGTAATGTTTAGGAGTGGAACTGTTCATAGATTTTTTTAGGAATGAATCAAGAATCAAAAAAGAGCATATTCACCCAGCAAGGTTGTAATAATATATTTAGAAAAATAAATAAAGCAACAAAATGCATTCCTTATTTTCAAATATTTTTCTGTTAATATTTTTACCATAATTTTTCCTTGAAGTTCAGTTTTGTTTTTAAGTTGCTAATTGGCTTAAGACAAAAAATTAAAACAGAAAATTTAAAGATTAAAATCCAAACATGAGTTATTTCAGCTGGCCTCTTATGTTAAGTTTGTACTGGCTGATTCTACTGTTGCTATCAAAGTCATGGAAATCTTAAGATGTCTCTTCTAATGCACATAAATTATTTTTAAATTGAAATGCATTTCTTTTAAAATGTGTCAACCTTCCAATAAATAAATAAATAACAGGGGAATCAAAATTTAAGCATTAACCAAAGATTTGAGGAAGACTGCTTTATAAAAAAAAAACAAAAAAAAAACTAAACTACTTCTACAAAATTTGAAACCAACTGTTTTTTTTTAAACTCCTAAGAAAAAACAGTCAAGATAACAATAAGGCTTTGTTCCAGGAATATGTGTAATCGACAATCTCATAAAAATAAACAACCAAAGAAACATATATGAAACAAGTTTGTGTAAATTTTAGTAACTAGTTCTAATATGTTTGGAATGGTCAATCATTAAAATAGTTGTTGGTGCTAAAATAAACATTTCAGAGTTTGATTTATTACACGTAGATAAAATTATTGAATTGTTTATGTGGATCACAGTTGAAAAGAAATTAAATCATGCTATGAAAAAGTTCTAATTGCATTCGCAGATGAATATCTTTTTCTGTAATAAATCGAAAATAGAATGGAAGCATTAAATTCAAGTTCAAGTGAAATAAGATTATAGGCCATTCTTGCAATGACCTTTCTCCTGTTCATGGTGGTATGATGCTAGACCTGTGCAGTTCTAGAAGGTCCATCCTCCCAGCTTAGTTCATCGCTAATCGTTTGGGAAATGCCGACTGGGCCACAGAAGTACTTTTTGCAGGTCAGAATACTCCTTCTCAAGGACACTGACTTTTCAATCCCATTTTCTGACTCTTGTTTTATATTTTTTGCAGTGGGAGAGAAATATCCAATTATGGTTTTGGCTAGAAACAAAAGTGTAGTATCTGTTCTAATGCTACACTTAATCTATTTTGTCTGCAGTTAGTGAATATTTATTTTTGTTCTAACACAGTGTTCCTTTGTTGGGAAGTTAGATTTTCCCCCAGATTATAAAATTAAAAAAATAAAATTTTTTTTAAAACTCTTCAGCTTAACATTCACAGGCAACATGAATTGAAACAAATACATTGAAGACATTGCCAAGGCTGTTGCAAATTAGCTGAACTCTCTATATTGTGCCAGAAAAGTTCTCACACCTGCGAGCATCCTATATCTCTACAAAGCCACCATACATCTATGCATAGAGTATTGTTGCCATATATGGGTTTGCGCATCTACCACTAGTCTCACCCTCTTAGACAGGGTCCAAAAGTCTCCAATTAGTAGATACGTCTGCTTAATATTATAGCCATTTCTTTGACAAATCACATTTTCAGAAGAAAATTATAATTCTTGGTATTTTTAGTTAAACTTTAAGATTTACACAAATTATTTTACCTTTTAAAGTTAAAAGTTACATTAAGAGGTCGGCTTAGTATGAGCGGCATGCAATAAGTAATGCCCCTGACCCACTTCCCATAGCAGTAGAGCAACGAAACTTGGCACAGTTATTAGTCTTTCTCTACATAGGAACCACCTAGAGTTATGCATTTCTCCCATAGTTTGATGCAGCTCTGGAGACCGTTTTTGTAGAACATCCCAGATTGGTCCTCCAACCATGACGTGACTTCAGAAATCAAGGCTGCTGGGAAACGCTTTCCTTTCAAAAACAACTTCATGGCTGGGAAGAGATGAAAGTCAGAGGGTGCAAGGTCAGGAGAGTAGGGAGGATGGATGGAGGATTTCATAACCACACGCCCGTGCTTCTGATCTGGCGACATGCAAGTTGTGGACCGGAGCGTTGTCCTGCAGGAGGAGGGTACCTTTGCTGATCTTGCCCCACCTCTTGATTTTGATATCTTCCCTTAATTTCCTCAAACGTGAAGCATAATAGACTCCTGTAATTGTGGTACCCTTTGCCAGGAAATCTGTCATCACTACTCTGTCCTGGTCCCAGAAGACTGTGAGCATGACTTTGCCAGTGGAGGGCTGCACCCTTGCCTTCTTTGGAGGTGGTGAGTCCAAGTGCTTCCACTGCATTGACTGGGCTTTGGTCTCTGAATATAGTGATGGACCCAGGTTTCATCCTGTGTAATCAGTCTTTTGATATACTTTGACTCTTCTTGGCACACCTCCAAATTCATCCTCGAGCACTCGACGCATTCTCGCTTCTGGAATGGTGTGAGCAACCTGGGAATCCATCTGGCAGACACCTTATGCATATGCAAATAGTCATGAATTATAGTTTCCACAGATCCTGTACAAATCTTGACATCTTGGGCTATTTGGCGAATAGTAATGTGCTGATCTTCCAAAATGACAGCCTCAACTGGACGGACAGATGCCTCATCAATAGCAGAAGGGGGGCGACCAGGCCTGGGAGCTGTTTCCACAGACTTCCGGCCATGTTTGAATTCACGACACCAGCGTTTTACAAAATCATATGATGGGGCATTATCACCATAAGTTTCTTTCATTTCATCAAAAGTCTCCTGTGGTGTGCATCCTTTCAAATACAAAAACCGGATCAGTGCTCGACATTCAACAGGCTCCATTTCACACCTGATTCAGTTCAAACATCTGTAAAACAGAAACCACAATTAGTTCAGAGTTGTAATTTGCCACATGACCCGTAGAGATATAAATCATTGCACATACAAAATTTCAGCTAGATCAGACAACTGGAAGTGGGTCAGGGGCATTTCTTATTGCACACCCTTCGTATAAATTTTTTTTTTTTAAACGTTGCCCTACAATGTTATGTATAAAACTGTCAAAGACATGAGCAAGGAGGTGTTTATAAATCAGAGATCAACAAGTTTATAAGTCTACAAATAAAAAAGTTTCCATCAGAACTGGCTGATGCTCTAGCAGCATTGAGAGGAATGACTTCAAGCGATCTTGCAACAAGCCCCCCCCCCCCAAAAAAAAAGAAAAAGAAAAAACATTGAGCAAAATACATTATGATTACATGAGGCAACTGCCAGATTTCAAGTTGGAAATGTTGCTGTCAGTAACAGAAGTAACTAAAGATTTATGAGTTCCTAAAGAGAGAAAAGTTCAAAAGGCAATGATAGATAATGATTCGTTAATGGTTTTAAATGTTAATCAACCTTGCTTCTCAGCAAAATCTGTTTGCATCAGGAAGGTTATAAAAAGGGAAGTTGTTAGGACTTTTGACCTTGGTGATTTGAAGAGAAAATACATTAAGTTTACAACAGATCCACGTGCAGTCAGCAACTCATAATAAGGATTTGCTTTATGATAGGAGATGAGAACTTAATGCATTAGATATTACATGTTTGAATTTCTACAAGGAAACGCACCAACACTTGAAACTACCTTTAAAAATTTGACAGTGCACTCTATCTCGGGAGTTTATGTTCAGGATATGTATAGCAAAAGCTGATAAAGTGGAGGTAAAAGCAATTATAATGATATGAGGTTAGAGAATGGAAAAGGATGATTTTGTACGACATTGCATTGCAGATTAACATAAGTTGGATAAAACAGTTAATTGCGCTTCACAAGTCTCCTTCAAATGTGTTGTGGCAAAGGTCAGCATGCGTGCAGTAAGAGACTTTAATCACTTGAACGATTCTGATCAACTGAAGAGTTTCTCTATACATCATTTCTTTAATTAATCATAGAATTTTCACAGATCATATGGAATCAAGAAAAGAAAAAAAAAACAAATCTTCAGCTTTATGCCTATGGATAACAACTCTTCCAGAACAATTATCATCAAACCACAACCATTTAGTTATCAAACTGGATGTTTTTTTTTGTTTTGTTTTTTTATTACAAGGGAGTCACCACTTGTGAAGACTCAAAGGGCACTCGAGGATAAGGGTTAATGAATGTGCAGTAATCATCTGGATAACAGTATAGTAATTATTAGTGGTGAAAAGTGTATACTTTGATTATTTACGGTCCAGCTCAATAAGAACTTGTTTGCACTCGACTTGAAGATGACTATATTTTAGTCAACTGAAAAGCAAGCCAGTGGAAGAGTTCCACAGGCGAGCAGTTCTATGAAAGAAGCTTTGTTCATGAAATCTGCATTTAGATTCAGGCACAGATAGAGATGGGGAAATTGTTGATAAGCAAGTGGGGACCATGAAAATAATGATAGAGCAGAGACAGGCTTGCAAGGTCTCTTCTGTGAGATTTGCTTAAAATATAAGATAAAAAGCATACAACAAATCATTGTTTGCCTTGTTTATGTGATATCGAATATTGATGCAAAGTCATCAACATCCAAAAGTAAAACACATTTCAATAAGACAGCATGATTCTGCAAAATATGAATAAACGTCTTTACCCTGTCTGGTGACCAGAGTTGCTGGTGACTCTAGATGGCAATACTGTCTTAGTCACCAAAACTTTTAACATCTCTGGTTGGTGACTTACAAACACTGGATATCACCTATGCTATTACATGCATAAAAGGGAGTAATCTATAAAATTAACAATATTGGAGAAAAGAAAATCCTGTTTCATTTAAAGCAAACACATTAATCATTTCTAACTATAATATACACTAAAGGTACAAAGTACCAAGGTTTATTATAATATACATTTGTTTCTCTGAATTTGAAGCAAATTGCCCGTTAACCAGTGATGTAAACAAATACAAACTATAATTTCTCTTTGATGGTGAAATAACAGAGAAAGATTGCTGTATATTGTTGAGTTCTGAATTTTGATTTTAAACAGTATTTGAGGAACCATGTCCGGTTCCAACACAATTCTAGGCTGTGACAGCGTAGTGCAAGATGTATAAACATCTTAACCCCTTCCTTTACTTAAAAATTCACCAAAAATCAGGAAATTAACCAATTTTAATGACATTTTCAGTATTTATCAAATAATGATCACAGAATATAATGAACACATTATTTTTATTCAAATCTTAGTGGAAATGTATTATTTTGTTTAAAACAAAAAATACCTTTATTAAAGTTATGATTTTAAGTATTAAAAAAAAATGCATGAATTTATTTTTGCCTTTTTTATGAAAATAAAGCATTGTAAATTATAACAATTATAAAAAAAAATTAAAAAATAATTTTTACAGGAACATTATGAAAAAAGCCCATAAAATCCGTATTAATGAATTTGATATAATTTGATGAAAAATTAATTTTTCGCAATACACACAGACAATAAAACGCTTTGGATAATCAGATTTCAAGTGGATTCTGCTAAAATCGTCATATTTTAAAAACCAAAGCACTTTAAGTCCTCAAAATACTACCATTTTGTTTGGAAATAAATATACTTTCAAATGAATTAAAAAATAATAATGTACATGTGTATTTTAAGAGTTTTAAGCAAATAGAGTGATAAGAATGTGAACATCATAAAAGCAGCGTTTTCAATAAGCTTTTGTAATATTCTTACATATTTAGTTGGAGCTACGTTGTTATCAGAACATAATTAGCTTAATTAGAGCCATTCGGTTATCAGAACATATAATGAAAGCAATCTCAATCAGTCCGGTGTTGTTTCTGGTCAAATTTTTAAAATATTTATATGGTTGAAAAAACAAAATAAGCTTTGTAAATATGTAACTTGCATATACGTTTATCCATTGCATTAGTTTTTAACAGTGAATTAAACATTGTTTTGTTTTGAAAAAACCGAAAATGTGAAATATGATTGTTTTGTTTCAAGTGTGCGAGCAGTACCTGCCCCCAGACACAATATTTTTTTTTTGCCTGTTTTACAATTTTTTGAAGCGGATTATAATTGAATGGATGCTAATCTATCCAATAAAAAACAAAATGCAAAATCAATATTTAAATATTTGTAGGGGGTGCTCAGTTTCTAGTGAAGTTCCTACTTACTTGCCTCCCAACAAGGACAGATTTTTAATGTGGGGAAAATCCAGCATCCTAAAAAGGGGCAATCTGGATAGGAATAAAAATAAAAATTGTCTCAGTCATGAAGGATTTCTCTTCCACTTACAGAGGATGGAAAAGGCGAAGTGTAGCATCAGAGTACTATACTGTGATCGTGGCCTGAAGTCCAGGTAGAGAAATTAAAAATACGTCTTAAACTGGGAAGTTTAAAGAAATAATGTGTCATTCGGACAAGAAATGTAATCTATCTATATATATAAAACAGCTATATATAAAAAGGGCAAATGTGGCGCGCGCATTTTTGTATGTCTCGAACAGGCTTTTTTCGCCGACGGTCCCGTGGTGGGGGGGTGGGGGTTACTATCGCTTAGAAGTGTTTATATATCCCCTAGATAATAATACCGAAGATTTGGGAACGTGGGTTGCGTCTAGATTTATTTACGTCAATTTTTACAAAATTCTTGCTATTTCAGCCCGTCTTGTGTTCGTTCAGCTTTTTTGTATGAAACCGAAACTAATTCGAAGCTAAGAATTGTTGCTGGCAATCGCACCTTGGGGCGTCCAGTAGCAATCAGCTTTGATCAATGTGGAGTCAAACTCCTTATATCAGACAATTGCTATTCAATCTAGATAATCCCCTTTTTATGGGGAGCTGGACCCCCCCCCCCAAAAAAAAAAACATCTTCGGAATACAACCAGCCAAAGTTGGGTAAACAAACCCAAAAGCTGCCCCGCAGTAAAAGTTAACCCCTCTACTTCTATTTGACCTCATTAACGTGTCAATTCTGTTTTTAATACTTAAATTAAAATGTGTTTCAGTTGTTCTTTGTTGGCCGAGCGGGTAACGTGTCAGGTTTTTTGCACACTTTCTTTTCCACCTTCGCCTCAAGGCTTCGAGTTCGATCCTAACTACTTACCAAAACTGTTTTTTTAAAGCCCCCGCCCCACACACACAAACATCCGGGAAACGATTTTTTTTTTAAAAGAAGTTTTAACATTGTTTATATATATATATATATATATATATATATATATATATTTAAACAGAGTTCTCACTTCGCTTATTCTTTTATTTCAACACGCACACCTCTAAACACCCGGGCAAACTATGTCCCCCTATCTTTATTCCACCATTTGTTTTCCTGTACCTAGTGAACACCATACTCTAGAATGAGAATGTGCCAAAAGATTTCTGAGAAAGACAGAAAAAATAAATTTGTTTCATTACAACAAAATAATACAAGATCAGTTTAAATTACTAACTGACCCAATCAACATTCCCCAGTAGGGCTCTTATACAATGATCCAACACTTCCAAAGAAAAAGATGAGAGGATGACCTAGAACAAAAGTGAACCATGCTTCATTCTGACAAAAAAGGATCTAGCAAAAAACTAGACAATCCCTAGGTTGTATGAAGGCTGGCAAGAATTCCCTGGGCTAATACGAAAAAATAAAATAAAATAAAATAAACCTCCAAAATCTCCAACAATGGGTTAGATGATATTAATACTCATGATATACTCTGTTTATAATGAACTATCCTAATCTTCATGTGAAAAATAGAAAAATTATTTAGTAAAATAATAATAGTTAAATATTCATAAAAACAAAAAAAATAAATAATGGAATTGCCAATATGATTATTATTGTATGATAAAAATTGTTACCATGAACGTGTAGTATCTGTTTTATCCTTGTTCAGTAGTAGGAAAACTTTAGTACTGGATGAATTTTTTATTTTGCCCCCCCCCCCCCCAGCAGACCTGGTGTTGCCCTCGTGGGAAGGCAAGTAAATACAGACTGCACAACCCTAGTTATTTTAGTAAAAACTATACCCACCCTCATTTTACTGGTCACTTTTTTAAATGTTTTAGTAACTAACCTTCCATTAAAATAAATGAATACAAGTTTGTCCAAAATGCAAGAATTCTGTGTAAAATTCAGGATTTTAAGGGAGATTTTCTCAACATGTTTTTTTTTTTTTTAGACTAATTTGATTTTCATTTAGAAGGTTAAACCTACAAACTGGATAATCAAGAAGAATACGCAAGATCTATTTAGAAAGTAGTTGTGTATATCCACAACTACATCAGAATTATTCAAATCATCATTACAAACACTAAAGCCTTACATGTTTGTCTCTGCCCTTCTCAGCTTTTTCTCGTTTTAATCACAGGCTTAAATACATGCTTAGTTTTGAGAAAGGTTTTAAAAAAGTAAGCATTTTTCTAACTAGCCATAATTTGTAATTGTACAAGTCACTTATTGCTCACTTATTTCTCCTTTCATTTAATGTCGATTCAACCAATCGAATAGTTTTTATTTTCTTTGAGCATTTAAAGAAAAACTCTTCAGCTAATTTGCACACACAATTACTATGTGTATAATGACATTATAGTAGAACAAGTCTTTACTTGTATATTCTCCATAAGGAAAATATACAAGTAAAGAAACTAATCTTTAGTTATATTAGAATTTTGTTGTTGTTGTTGGGGATGGTGCATCCTACTGTATGGCTATTTTAGAAACTCCAGCAAAGATCTGTTTCGGATTCTAATAATTTCTTTAAGTGCAGTTGTTTGGATCTCTTTTGCATTTAATTAATCAGGTATACTTGCCAAATAGTTTGAAATTCGTTTTTTTTTTTTTTTTTTTTTTTTTTACAAGCCTTGTAGCTCCTATGATTAAATATGTAACACAGTAATATTTAATGAGTTTTTAAATGAAATTAAAACAAATAGTGCCAGGGTCACTAATAGTTTTTTAATTATTTCAGTAAAATGCAACTATTTTGAGATACAGAACTTTCATTATATAAAGAGATAAAAGTGACTGTCTTGTGTGAGGAACGGTCTCTAACAAACTCCTATCAATTTTTGGTCTACAGCCTAAGCTCGATATATAGGAGATCTGAATCTGTGGAACAAATTCAGTTTGTCTTTTAGCAGGTAAAAATAGCTGCTAAAGGATCAAAATTGAAAAAATTGGAATTTGGCAAGTGTAAGTCACTTAAAATGCTCTTCTGTGCATATGCAAATATATACATTTATAGGTTAAACAATGTTATTTTTAAAAATAATTTGTATGTGTATGAATTTAAGTCAGTAACGAATAAGGCTGGGGGTTATATGATTTTATTTCAATTTAAACTGATGGCACTCAAGTCATTTTTTAAAACTTGAATCACTACTATATAGTCAGTACAATAGGGAATTGGTTCTATAATAATAAATACGAAATCTGTATAAGTTAAAATATATTTAAGCATATTTTACAACCGGGCAACCTGCTAGTTATTCCATAAAGTTCAATTAAATAAAATAAAAATCATCTTTACAAGGTTGTCAATATCGATTGCTACAAATCATTTACTTTAATAATTGACAATAAATTAAAAAAACACACACAAAGCATCAAATTAAATATAAAAAATTGATAAAATTTCGAAATGATAAACATAATATAAAGAATTTAAAATTTCCATTAAGCTTTTAAAAATAAATTCGAGCTTAAATGATTAAAATAAAGTTTTCAATTAGGCAAAAAAATATTTGCACCAAAAGGTTGACCCCTTTACATAAAAAAATTTTTATTAACTTTATTTGATCAAAAAACATCTAAATATTCGACTTTGTAATAAAAAATGTTGGTTAGTTTTTTGTTTTTTTTTTAAACTGAACAAACCAAATTAAGTTAAAATTTGGTGAGAAGTGTTAATGTGGACATGGGAGGAGAGTAGATGTAAATATTGGAAGAAGGAAAGTACAAAAAGAGTAGATGTAAATATTGGAAGAAGGAAAGTACAAAATTCACTTCTTTTAAGATATCAATTTACCTGGATGTAATTAAAATCCGAATTTTTTTCCAATAATTATAATATCATATTGAAACTTTCCATGACAATAAAAGTCAAAGTCCACTCGCTACACAGAACAAAATGTTGAAAATATGGAATATTTTAACAACCTGGAAAACTAATTAAAAATCTAAAACTGAAATAATCGTCATTTTTTTTATTATTCGTTTATTTGATTAAATTATGTATAAATACTGTAACTTTACTTTAAATTTGTTTTAAACAATAAGAGTAATTGACTTCAAGATTAAATGGAGGTTGGCTGGAATTAATTATCAAGTATTATATTCGCCATTAAACAGTTGATTTTATTTGATGCAAAACACTTTTAGAAAAGCGTAATTATTTTCTATGTTATATTGTGTACATTATAAAACTTGCTGCATTTGTAATTACAGGTAATATTTGCTTTCACACAATCTTAATATAATGGAGATTAGGTGTTTGTGTGTGCGCGTAATCAATGCTACGTTACAATTCCTCTAATTTAAAATGATTAGAGGTGACGGTGGTCTAGTGGTTATCAACAAACTGACAACCTGAGTGTCCCAAGTTCGAATCCAGTTTGTTCCACAAAAATCACTTTCACTTGGGATGTTGGCAAACTTCATGTGGTCCCTCCCATAATCCTCGATGTCTTTCTAGAAAGAATTCTACGAGAAAAATATAAGGGAGAATAACGCCAACAATAGAATCTTTGGATTCATGATATGATGAGGATTTTAATTAAAAAATGAATCCTATATTATCTACACCTAATCTTTCATTTATCACGCTGGATTACACTTGCGCATATCTAACCATTGCAGACCATTTTCGTTGAAAATGATATGGCTAGCCAATTCAGATTCCACAAACTACTTGTGAGCCTGACTGTTACCAGGTCACCTTTGTCGCTGCCTAGGTTTTCAATTGCTGGCTAACACATTTGCACCAGGTAGAGGAAGCAGAAGACTTCTGTTTACCTAATCTACATAACTTATGTCTCAAATTCAAATCTAAAAATATACAAGAATTCTAACCCAACATTCTTTGGAGATAAAATGTGATGGAATTTCAACTATGAAAGAGCAGAGGCTATCCCATCCAATAAACCTTCGAATACCAACGTATTCTGTAATGAAAACGGATTTAGAAGTCTTACCGAGTGATTGTAGTATTCCGGATGGAACAAAACAATAGATCAGTACTATTCAGAAAATGTCTTCAGTAAAAGATGAAAGCTTGCAAAATGTCAACATCATCCACACAATTTCATGAGAACAAATATTTTCCAAATATTTTCATTCATACAACACGTTTGTAAAAGCATAAAAATATTGTTACTGTTGAATTCTTCATCTTTGACCGACAATCCTTGTTCGAACTCAGTTCTTTGTTGCATATACTTAGTTTTGAATGTACGTGTGTGTAGAGGGGCCATATATTTTATCAAGGTAAACTAAAAGCTATGAACATTTTGAATAAATTGTTTACATAACAAACTGGGGAACAACATTGTCTATAATGGATGGATTTATGTTTAGTTCTCACATTTTTCTTACTGTGAAAGTGGGAGGGGGATCATTGGTGAAAATTTTGAATATCTGATACTTATGCCTTTGCAATCTATCTGCCTTCCTCCATTAAAAAAACATGTAAACTTTCAAACGCTTCACTAGTGCCATTTTAATCTGCACTTTTTATGTTGACATATCAGCACCATTTTTACCATGCACAAATTATGATCTAAATTTATTTTATTTGTTAAAACTTTACATGAATTTATTAGATAATTTTAAAAACAATGCTGTGCATTTACAATCCCCTCCCTCACAAAAAAATGTAAAAAAAACACTTACCAAGAAAAAATACAGACAAACACTAATAATTCAATTATAAAAAGCTAAATAAAAAAAAAATTTAAACTACTTTTTAATTCATTTTTTTCATTGTTAATCTTTTATCTGTTTTCTTTAATTATATGGCAGGCTTTTATCTGGTCCCCTCAGCAGTGACAAACCTTTAAAAAATGGGTAAAAGGTGTGAAAAAAAAAATAATTTAAAAACTGTAGAATTCTATTAAGTGTAAGTGAATTTGTGAATTTAAAGATTTTCATACTGACGAAAATCCTTTAATTTAAAGTTTCTAGGTTGGAAAACATATTTGAATTCTTATTACACACAAAAATTAACTTTTGGGTGCAAAAAAAAACATGAGCATTCTTTCTAATGTTCTTCTACTTGTCTCCATGTTCGGATAGAGTTGGACACAGAACATCCAGCTTTCCAAAAGGGGCACCTTGGATTGGTACAAAAATTTTAAATTTCTTCAGTCTAGAAGGATTTCTCCTTCACCAATAGAAAAGAAAAGATGAATGGCAAGAATCACAAGCCAATCACTAATGTTATACCGGCCTGGTCAGATGCAAAAAAAGTTTGTAATTTTTATTCTCCCAAAAAAGACCAGTGAGTTGAGCTTCCAAGAAACAGTTACGCTACTTACAGAACTGTTTTCTGCAAAAACGTCTCTTTTCCATAGGCGGTATAAATGTATGAATGTTACTAGAAGAGAGGAAGACGACTACACTACTTATGCAAGTATAGTGAACAAGCATTGCGACGATTTTTAACTGGAGGAATTATAATCAGATAATTTTAAATGTTTAATATTTGTGCAAGGGCTGGTCTTAAATAAAGATGCTGAAATCAGGCATTGTGTTTTAAATAAACTCAAAAACAAACCGAATTTAAAATTGCAAAAGACTGAACGGTTTATTGCATTGAAACAAGACAGTCGTGACATAGAGGAATGCATATTAAAAAGATTCATTAAAAGAAAAATTCGACTTCAAAAAATAGCCAGAGAAAGAAACAGGGAAAAGATCCACCTGGACCATGTTGGAGGTGTGGAAATAAACATTGGTACAATGAGTGTCCCTACAAATTCAAACAATGTGACAACTGCCACCAGAAAGGGCATAAAGCATCGCATTGTAGAAAAAAATCTGGTAGAAAGACACCCATTAAACTTACGAAAATTGAACCTGAGGATCAAAATATCCGGAAATATGTACAGGTCAAACTGTTTAAAAAGAAAGTAAGGCTACAGCTTGATAGTGGGTTTGACATTTCCATTATTAATGTACAGACATAGAAGAGGCTTGGGAGATCCACTATGATTAAATCACATAAAACAGCGAGAAGCGTCAGTGGCAAACAAATTACCTTCAAAGGAGAGTTATTGACGAATATTTTTTTCCAGAACAAGGCCGAAAAAGCAAAAATTTTTGTCATGCAAAAATCAAGCAACCTCTTTGAAACTGATCTGTTCGAAAAATTTAGATTATGGGATCTGCCTTTAAGCTCATTTTGCCAAAAGGTTGAGGATTCGAATGTGGAGGCAGAAAAACTTAAGAGGGAGCTAAAAGAGAATTTCCCAGACGTATTTTCAGGCGGTTTGGGAAGGTGTACAAAAGTGGTAGTAAAATTTGATGTAAAAGTAAATGAAAAGCCAGTGTTCAGAAAGAAAAGAAATGTTCCATACGCTGCTATAGAACAGATAGATAGTGAATTAGAAAGACTCGAAAACATGGGTGTCATCGGACAAAATTGATCACAGTAAGTAGGCTGCACCAACGGTTTACATCAAAAAGAAGAGTAAGGAGATTTGGGTTTGCGGCGACTTCGTGACAGGCTTAAACAGGGCATTACAAGATAACCATTATCCTCTTCCGAACCCTGAAGAGATATTTGCGAAACTGAGGGGAGGGAAATATTTTTCTAAAATCGACCTCAGTGACGCATACTTACAAGTTCTAGTCGATGAGGAGTGTTCAAAGCTGCTATGTATTAATACCCATAAGGGATTGTACAAGTTTAACAGACTTGCTTTTGAGGTCAAAGTCGCTGCTGCGATTTTTCACCAAATTACGGACATTATATTAAATGAGTTGGACTCCGCAGTAGGGTACTTGGATGATGTGTTAATGAAAAGTGCTAGCAAAGAACAACACAAAGCTCATGTAAACCAAGTATTCAAAAGGATCCAGGATTATGGATTTAAAGTAAAACAGGAAAAAAATGTACATTTTTCATGAAGAAAATAAAATACTTGGGGCAAATCATCGATAAACATGGAAGAAGGCCGGATCCAGATAGATCGAGTGCAATAAAGAATATGCCTGCTCCAGAAAATATTGCGTCTTTACAAAGTTTCTTAGGTTTGGCAAATTACTACAATGTATTTGTGCCACATATGCATAAACTAAGGTCGCCTTTAAATGAACTGTTAAGGAAAGACCAAAAATGGGTCTCGACGCAAGAATGCAAAGAAGCATTTCGGGAAATTAAAGAGACTTTAACGTCTGATTTGTTTCTGGCACATTATAATCCCAAGCGTGAAATTATAGTTGCAAGCGATGCCAGCTCCTATGTTACAAACAGACCACAAACCATTAACGATTTTCGTATCGAAAAAGGGACTACCACAACATACGGCGAATAGACTCCAAAGATGGCATACCATACTTCTGAATTACAATTTTCAAATGGAGTATGTACCATCTAAAAAATTTGGTCATGCAGACGGGTTATCGAGGTTAATACCTAAGCAGACAGAACCATTGGAGGATATGGTAATAGCAGCCATTCAAGCAGAAGTTGAAGTAAAAAATATGTTATGTGACACAATAAGAGAACTTCCAGTAACGCTTGATGAGATTAAGAGTAAGGTGGACGAATTTATAGGAAGAAAGGATCAACAATAACGAACTGGATGAAGAAATTTATTCAATTTGCGATAACGTCCTGTTATATAGCAACAGGGTTGTAATTCCTGCGACATTACAGAAAAGAATGCTCAAGGAATTCCATGTAGGACATCCAGGTATATCAAGAATGAAAAGCCTTATGCACTCTTTCGTTTATTGACCAAACATGGATAAGGATATAGAAGGAAAAATCAGCGAGTGTAGACAATGTGCATTAGCTATGACAGCTCCTCTGACTCAATTCGGATCGTGGGCAAAACCGGACCGACCTTGGTCTAGGATTCATTTAGATTTTGCAGGACCGCTAGATGGGTTCTATTTCATTGTTGTAGACAGCCTATCTAAATGGCTGGAAGTATTAAAATGTAAGAATCTCACATCCGTGGTAACTATCAACTTCCTGTATGAACTCTCCGTTAGGTTTGGAGTAGTAGACTGCATTGTTACAAACAATGGAATGCAATTTACGTCTACTGAATTTAAACATTTTTTGCGAGGATCATCTAATCGAGCATATAACCATTCCACCATACCACCCAAGAAGTAATGGAAAAGCAGAGAAATTCGTTGACACATTCAAGAGAGCTCTGAAAAAAGCTAGTTGATCGCCGACGGATAAGTCAATCCAACAGTTTTTACAAGTCTACAGAGTCACTTCGAATGCAAAGATCGAAATGTCGAAGACACCTGCTGAGGTTATGTTCGAACGCAAGGTTAGATCAAATTTTTCACAAGTTGTTACCAAACCAGGATAGGTCAAACCTAAAAAAACCGATAACAAAAAACCGGTATAAAGTTGGCGAAAGAGTCTTCTACAGGATTCACAAAAATAATAAGACTTCCTGGGAGTCTGGCATTGTTGAGAAACAAATAGGGAACATGGTCTACATGATTAAGGGACCAGACTTCGTGCACAAACGTCACACTAACCAAATTCGGAAAAGATACTCGAACAGTGAGGTGATCAGATCGCCCGAGGAGGACATCATGGACACAGTGTTTGATACTTTTCAGGTGCCCATACCAGAGACAGCTCCGGAGACCAAAAGATGAAACAGAAATCAACAGAATTGATTAGGGTGAACCCAAAACAAAAACGTTATTAATTCCAGGCGGAATATTTTCAAAGGGGGGTATTATACCGGCCTTCCTTGAACAGAGGAATTTACACCAATTAGCACTATAAATAGCTCTAGTAATTCCAACACCGATGAGAGAGAGGCAACTGCACTTCAACTGCTAGCCGAGTGCCCAGCAGATATACACACTTTCCTATCTTTGTATATTATTGTTAATACACTTGTTCTTTAACCGAACCTCGACTTGATTGTTTTTATTTTCACTGATGTTCCACAACACAACAGTTATTCTCAAAAATCAAAAAAATAACAAAACTATATGTTAAAACACAGCACAAACATTCTCAACAAGGTCTGGGAGATAAGAATACTCCCAAGACTGGAGCGATGAACACAGGTGTTATTTTTGGTATCAACCTGATTGATGCATTTGCTAAAATATTCCAAACAGAATACAACCCGGAATAAAGCCAAATCAGTGTGGTTTTCCCCTGGGTCATGGCTGCACTGATCAAATCTTCACACCAAGATGAATTTTCAAATATTAATGTTTCTAGCAAAGGATAGTTTCATTGGCTTTGTTGCTGCATTTGAATGTGAACTATTGTACCCTCTGGAAGGTTATGCAAGCAGATGGTATTCCGTCTAAACTTCTCAGTCTTCTTAAAAGCATACTACTGCTCAACATGATCCCACATATGCATGTACAGTGAGGTTTCAGTCTGGCAGACAGCAATGATGCATTTTTTTCTAACATTTTCAATTATGTCATTGATTGGATAACCTTGAATGCTTGAAGAGTTTGGCCAGTGTCACTGTTGGTTGACATATTTTCGTCAAGGACTTATACTATACAGATAATATTATGCCACTCTGTAAAACATTTGCAGATCCCCATTCTGCTATTAATGAGCTTTAGCATGTTGCATCACTGTGAAATGTGGCCTATGAGCCTCTGACCAATGCAAACTTGAGGTTTTTGATCAGTATCTGCACCGTATCCTCTGGTTCTGCTAACAGCAATTCCTCTCCAATGCTGTGGTCTGCACATGCTGCAAAACATACTCACCCAATCTATCCTCACAAAGCGCCTCTGATGGCTTCGCCACGCCTTTTGTTGACAACCAGGAGATTTCATCAGTGAAGCCATTGACCCTGCCCCACCGCAGGCTAAAAGAAACATTGTAGTAAACAGTTAAAGACCTGGATCAAGACGATGAAACAACATGCCAAGCTGATTCTGGGCTCTAACCTCAACAGTCTATGTCACTGGAACTGTAAATGGCTCATGCTCATGACTACAACAGCATTGAATCATAAGGCATGGTTGGCCTCAATTTAAAATATGATAAACTCAATGAGTGGAGTCAGCTCAACTGATCCACAATGATAGCTGAACCAAGTACTAGAAATCATCGCAGATTGGGATGGAAATAAATGCCACAAACAAAAAAAATACTTTCTACCATTTTTGCTTCAGACAAAACACGCATTGTTCTACATAGTAATGTTCTTGAAAAGATTGAACATTTTCAATATCTTGTCATAATCACAACCGCAGGTTAAGGTAGAGCTGACATGAAAACGCAAATTGACCGCGCACATCACGTCTTCTGCAGACAATTTCTCGCTTTGAGATAATGCACAGCATTTAGATAAAGGTGCTACCAAATTATGGTATAAAAATCCAATAAGATTGAAAGACTATTAGAAACTTTCACTAATCATTGCTGGAATCTCATCCTGCTGTGTTTGGTGGCAGTACTTCCTCTCAGAATATGTTTCTGCTGTAAAATTGACTCCCACCAACGAGATATTTACACTAGCTGGGTCATGCCTTTCACCATCAAGCAGGAGAGTTCATCTATGAAGCAATTGCTTCAGCTTCCCTACACTGTTAGAAAGTGATGGAGTGACAAAAAAAAACAAAAAAAAACATGGTTGATGACAGTTTTTAGCTGAGTTCAAGCCAAACTGAATCCCCAAATTTATGGGGTTTGCTATCAAAACAGCAAGTAATTAGAGATGGAATTTAAATAGTCAGGCTTGGTCAGCCTTTCTGAGGGATTCAGTGGTTTGGGTTGATGGGGGCCAGCTCTACATACTCCGTGTGAATGCGATTTCAAGTACAAGTAAACAGAAAAGATAAAGTTTAATCTAAAGTGCCAATGGGTAAGCATAAAAGCTCAATTTTACATAAATGCAAAAATTTGTATTTGAACAAAATTATTCTGTTAGGCAGAATTGGTGTAAAAATATTTCAATTTTTTGGTAAAAACCAACAAATATTTGTTTGTTTTTTTATTTGAGATTTTCATAGAAAGATTTTGCCATCCATTTTGAATTAAAGTTTGTTTTGTTTTTTGTTTTTTTTTTTTAATATCTAGTTTTACGTTCAACTTCTGAACAGAAAACATTCTTTTTTTTTACATAGCAAACAATTACTAATTCCAAAATGAAATAATTTCGGACAGAAAACAAATGACGACATATCCATGTAATCATTCTTGTTTATCTGTCTAGTACCACCGAGACAAACTCAATGGAATAACCTTATCTTTACAAATGTTATGATTTGAGCATCTTTGGTGCGTTTTAGAAAATAAATAAATTGTAATATGTGTACATTTTATACAAAAAAAAAAACAAACTGAGCTACATCAACAATGTGCATAAGTCATTTTTTTCAGCATAACATTTGTTGAAGAAAATTTTTACACATGTAAATTTCACATCCTAAGCAGGATTGCAGAGCGGAAGTAATTTTTATTTGTTGTTTTGGCATGATTGCACTTAGTTACAAACTTATTACATTTTCATTAAGCCAGTAAATGTAACGGTTCAATTCAATTTTATGAGACATATTTTAACAGTAAATGTAGGTGTGGGGGGAGGGGTATATATGTCAGTAATGTGGACGCCACATCATCTTCACAAGTTGCTTATTCAAAATAAATACCAGATGCCTCTTTTAGTGTATTCTATTTTTGCAACAATATATGCACACATGGAGGGGGGGGGGGGGAACTATTTCAAAATTAGAAATTTAAAAAGAATCGAAATTGATAATTGTATTGGAATAGTCTAATCAATAGTTCTGATGTTTTTGTCATTCTGAATTTCTTTTTTTATTAGTTCTTTTCAAATAAATTGTTTTGATTGGCTATCATAACATACTTGAACTAATGCATACCAAAATGTATCACATTAAACAAAATCAAATTTTTAACGAGTAACAATAGTAGTTCCCCCGTGTTTTCTATAAATTATACAAATCTAAAATCAAATATTGATAGGATCAAATATTACAATCTGTAAAATCGATTAGAAAAAAAAGTTATTAACATCAAAGAAACTAGTTCCACTTTATAAAATGACAAAAATGCTTTCATCAGTAAAAAACAAAATATGCAAATGTTATGTTGGGTAATACTTCATAAGTAGTCATTTTACACTATAACTAGGAATTTTCAGATACAAAAAGGAGTTAAAGAATCAAGAATCTGGTGAGTTCCATGGTGAATCACTAATCTCCAATAAGTATACAATACCTATTGTGTACACATCACCGAAGGAGTTGTAGTGCTCTACAGAGAGAAAACAAGATGCACAATAATCCACTCAAGATCTCTCAAAGCACACCTTATGGAACGTGATCAAACACTTTCTACGGATTAACAAAGTAAAATAACATTTTTGCAGAGATATTTTTCCTGCAAGATATTTAAATTTTTTTTCAAACTTTTATAAAGGTTAAAACAATGAATACTTGATTTTATTTTTGGAAATTTTTAAAAACCGAATTTAGTTTTGGTAAGATAGAACAATAAAATGTCTGGATCAAGTCATTTTATACAAGGAAGGTCCACTCCTAAACTGAAGTTCATGAGGTCAAGTTGAAAAGGAAATTCAAACAAAATGTCTTTCATGAGATGTTCTAAGGAAATGGGGCAGTTGAGTCTGTAGTTAGGAGTGCTATTATTTGACAAGGTCACATCATATTGAAGCCCCCACCATCACCACATTAGAACAGAAATATTGATAACATTTGTATTTTTTGGTTAAGCAATTAAAAAAATACAAAAGTTGTTCAAAATAATTTTTTACCTTTTTTTAACAGTAATCATTTATCTTTATTACAAAATACTCATCTAAAATGCATTTTTTAGAGAAACTTTTTACTTTTGATTTTACTTTACATTGAGAAAGTTTAACGATCATGCATTCTTGAAGACAAGGGGAATTTTACTCCCTATTTTTGTAAATCCTGACGTTTTAATGCTTTGAGCCAGAAGCGAAAGTTGTTGCAATTGTTAAAGATTTATCTCCCTCCATACCTTTTTAAATTCAATTTCAAAACTTTGGCATGTAGCACCATGCATGGAAATAGTTCTTGTTCTAACAATTGTGTTCACATTTTCCAGGTTTCATATGGTTTAGCAAATATCAGATCCTTTTCTTGCATAACAGCTTTCGAGTAGGGATGTTTAAGTTTGGTCTTAAATCGTTTAAACCCACTCCTAGTTTAGACAATGTAACATTGTCAAATAACTTGTTTTTTTTTGTTTTTTTTACATGGAGATCACCACTTATCAAGGCCCGAAGGCCACTCAGGGATAAGGGTTATTGCGTGTAGAGTAATCAATGAGATAGTATTGTAGTAATCATTAGTATTGGGTTTTGATAGAGTGTCTTACTTAAGGGGGCTGTTTATCAGGAGTTTGTTTATGTTGAACTTGAAGACGTCCAAGTTGTAGTCAGGTGGGAAACAGGCAAGCGGCAGAGAGTTCCACTGGCGTGCAGTTCTAAGAAAGAAGCTTTGTTCATGGAATCTACGTTTGGATTTAGGCACAGATAAAGAGTGGGGAAAATTATTGACAGTGGTTTCAGCTAAACAGGTGTTTATCGTGAAAGACTGGCGAGGGGTGACGTGGGATTGGAGCTCAGACGAGCACCTGCCATGGAAATAGCGATAAAACAAAGACATGCTCGCAACGTCTCTTCTGTGGGAGAGAGGTTGCAAGGAAGAGAAAAGGGCATCCCCCACTAAACCACGAAGTCTATTTTGTACTCTGTCAAGGCAGGATAGGCTGTTTTTAGCAGCTCCTGCCCAGATGTGGCAGCAGTACTCAATCCTTGGATGTACTTGGCTTTTATACAGATAGAGAATTGCATCAGTAGTGAGATATCTTCTGGAGCGGTAGAAGGATCCCACCATTTTAACAGATTTGATGTACATGTTCCATTTCAGATCAGGAGTAAAGGTCAAACCCAGAAGCTTGTCAAAACATGGAGCCTCTCCAAGACGAGACCCATCCATTTCAATTGATGCCAGATGGGGATCAGAGCGTTGATGATGTAAAGATAGAAGCTTGGTTTTGGATGCATTAAAAGTGACCAGCCACCGCTTCCCCCATTGTACCACGTGCTAAAGATCAGAGGAGAGAGAATTAGAAAGAACTTTGTCATTTACGGCCTTTGATGTGTTGCCATAGATGGTCGTGTAAGATGTCAACGAATGATTTAAGTATGTGTTTAGGGAGATCATTGATGTAGATCAGGAAGAAAGCTGGGCCGAGGATGGACCCCTGGGGGACTCCAGCATTAATACTGTGGGCCTCTGATTTCTGCCCATCAACCACTATTCTTATGAACCTATCAGAGAGAAATGATTTAATGATTGAGAAAACATTTCCAGTTATACCGTAGCTGGAAATCTTGTGAAGTAGGCCCTTATGCCATACCTTATCGAAGGCCTTCGATATGTCAAGAGCAATTGCCCTATAAAGGAAGCCTTTGTCAAGAGATTCACTAATCCTATGTGATATAACTGTTAGCATATCTGCTGTAGATCTTGCAGAGTGGAAACTATATTGCATGTCACTAAGAAGGTTGTTTCTGTTGAGGTGGTTGACTACTTCTTTATTTAATATGGATTCCAACAACTTACTCATGACATACAGGAGACTTATTGGTCTGTACTGAGAGGGAGATGACTTATCACCTGAATTCTTAAATACAGGGCATACTGATGAGGTTTTCTAGGGTATTGGGAAGCACTTCTCCTTAAGGCAACGCTTAAACAGTTTTGTAAGTATGGGGCAAGTTCTGGTTGGAGCTTTTTCAACACTATAATTGAAATGCCGTCTGGGTTAGTTGCTTTACTGGAATCAAGGTTCTTGATTAGCTTGATGACCTCACGCACAGATATTTGTATGTTGCATAGTGTGTTGTCTGTTATAGGAGGAAATACAGGGAGTTGATGGCCATTGTCGCATAGGGTAGAATTAGCTGCAAAGTTCTTGGCAAATAGTCTGGCCTTGTCTGATGCTGACGAGATGACCTCAGGTCCATTGATGATAGTTGGGATAGAACGCACACTTCTGTTCAAGATCCTGTTTGTTATTTGCCAGAACTGGTGGGAACCAAGCCGCTGCTCAGCTGTTTTGGATTTAACAGACTGAGCATATAGCTCTCTTGCATGTTTTATTATTCTTTTACAGCGGTTGCTGGCAGTCCTGAAGGCAGCTTTAGTCTCAGTACATCTATTTTTACAACTTTTGAAAACAGATTTTTATATCTTGCCACAAACTGAACAATGTTTAGGCAGAAGCTGCATTTATTAAACGATTCATCGTAATGAACTTAAAAAAAAAATCTTACCGTTGGGAATGCTTGATGCAACAATAAAATCATTAAGCAATACAAAGTATAGTATTAGAATCTGCCCGATACTCAAACTCGCGAAAAAAGTTTCATGTCAAATTTGTTGAAATTAGGCTGAATAGTTTTTGATGTGGATGGGCAGTTTTACTGTATAAGAGAGAAAAAACTGTTCTTTGGTTTCAATTGTATACTGAAAACTGAGCAGGTTGTTTTCTGTTTTCAAAGTCTAAACTATTCGACCTTTTGCATCTACGACCAAACGCTCTTTTTGTAGTTGTATTAACAGTATCTCAAGGATGCTTCATGTTACATTTTGTGCAATTCTGTCAAGTAGTTTTGGCACCTATAAGTGACAGGCCAAAAATATGTTCAGTTATAATATGAATAACGTCTCCGGTTGGCATAAAACGTTTAGGAATTCATAAGATTTCGATGTCAGTTTTCATTGCTAATAATGTGAAGTTGGAAGAACAAGACAGAGTGAGGTGTCATCAATTATGAAGTGAAATGTAAATCTATTTAGATAATCAGGAAAGTGGTTTTCAGCAAGAAGAAGCAAAATATTGAAAAAGAAACAAACATGGAAAATATTATGAGAATAAAGTGTTGAAAGCAATTAACTTGATTAAAACGTTGAAGATTGATATTTTTGTTGCTCAATTCCATGGAAACATTTAATCTTTTTTACAAAGATCTTTTTAAAAACTGCATTCAATTAAAAATTTTATATATATATATATATATATATATATATATATATATATATATATGACACTAGAAAAGAACGTCTTTATCTGCTGAGACACTAAAAAAAAAAATTTAATTTAAAAAAAAAAAAAAAAAGTGAGAAGTGGCCCCACCCAAATTAGTATATTTTCTAGACTAGTGAGTTTTTCTTTTTCTACTTATTTATACATAATGGCCTGTTGCATAGGTGTGTTCCACTTAAGAGTGTGAAACATTTACACAGCAGATGGCAAGTGACATCAATGAATAATAGTGAGGGGTGCGGGGAGGGGATATGTTTACAATGGTTGTTGTAAGCAAATGCCACTCTCTGCTCCAATAAACACTTGTAGGCATCTAACCAAACACAAAGTATCACTTGTTTAACTAACTGAACAATTTTTCCACAGAGATGAAGTCTGTTCTATTATCCAGTTCAAAAATTAGATTTCGTTTCACTTTTTAGCAAAAAACTCCAAACATTTTAAACAAGAGTTTAAAAAAGAAAAAAAAAAAATAGTTTATAACATTTAAATAGACATTCTTCATTATCGTTATTTCCTTGACTCCAATCTCGGTTTCTGTGTAAAACATTCACAGCAAGAACTTTCTACCACCACTGAAAATAACTTCCTTCTTTTGTGTATCTAAAAGTTTCCATGAACAGAGTTTATTTCTATGAACTTCCCACATGTAGAACACATTATTATAGGCCTGATTTCCTACCCCACAACATGGTTCGATGTAAAATATTTGTCAAAGCATCCTTTCAAGTAATTTTCTCCATTCCATTATTTTCAATCTTCTCATAGTATTATTCATTATCTAAGGATCGCAGAACAGAACCAAATTTATTGCCACAAGGGCAACTTTCATTTTTTACATGACTTTCACCATCCTTAAATTCAGTTCTAAGTTAGACCAGGATTGATATTTGGACTAAATTTGACAACGATGGCTCAAACAACTGTACACAGTCACAAATTAACAAACTCAACTGAAAACATAACCTCCTTAGCAAAACTAAAAAAAAAAAGTTATCAATTATATTATTTAGACAAATCACCAAATAGAAACATTAGATTATTTACCCAATTTTTTTGTTTTTCATAGCAAGCAGCCAAGTAACAAAACGAAATGGGTAATTTATTTTTAATCAAGTTGTTTAACAGTCCAATTATTGGCGGTCAATTTGAACCACATAACCAAGACTAACAAAGAACAGTTCAAATTATGTAGTGTAAACTCTACATTAAGAACTTCAAATAAAGTTGTAAATCATCTCTTCCAACAAAACGAGTCATGAAAAGGCAAATTCAACAACTTGAAAGATTAAAATAAAAAACTTTCACAATGATTTTTATTCACGTTGAGATTTTGCGTCAATGAAAATTAACAAGTATGAAAGAAACCTATACAAGGCTGATTTTAAAAGTAACGAACTGAGCGTGATGCATGAGCTATGGGTAAAAGAGAAATCACCAATGTGTTATTATCTAACATGACATATTGGGAATATATAATACTAGCTGGATGCCTGCATATAATATACTACATACATTACGTTTATACATGAGATTTTAATTTATGTAGATTGCGTATGCATTTTTACAGAATCAATTCTCTATTGAATATCATATATTACAAGGAATAATTTGCAAAAACAATAAAATAAAATAAGATAAAAAAAATAATGATAGTCATTCATCAAATTCTGTCTGAGTTTGTTTACAATATCACATCAGCTAATGTTTGGGCTTGGCAATGAATACTCTGGAAAAGTCACTTTTGATTAATGTTTAGTTTTAAAATATGCAAACGAAGAAATAATTTGCAGCGATTTTAAATGGTACTTTTAGATGATTTTATAATTTATCATAAATTGAACTCAAGAAGAAAACAATAAATAAAATGGTGAGCTACACCTGGGCTTGGACAGGGGATCATTAGATCTGTAGTCGAATGCTCGACTACTAAACTATATCCCCAGATTATAATAAATCTGCTTTTTTAAGAAATCATTTTCTTATCTCACTTGTAGGTGTAACGTAAAAATTCATTTTCATCTATAAGAAAAAAATTGTTTTTAGGATCGGATTTTTTCGATTTTCGATACTTATCAGATGAATTTCTGTACAAAACATATCTAAGAACACTGGCAGATATATATATTAGCTTTGTGTGAAATTTGCAAAAGATAAGCTTAGCTGTTTGGGAACTTATAAGGAACTCACACACACAAAGTGACTTTTATATAAGAGTAGAGATAGAGATTGTTCAACCTTACAACAGGACCATGATAATCATGACTATTCATCTTGTGGCACAACTTCTACATGTTTCAGGGGCTTTTTTCAGTGTATTAATTAAAGTGCTTACAAGTGTACACTGTGGGCTACTGCATCATATTAAATAACTGTCTTGGGAAGGCATGAATCCAGGGATACTTTCTAAAACTATGTAGGCTATCCAGTAAAGCAGACTCCAGCCTTCGTTGTGTAAGTAACTAAACGAAAAGGAAAACTCTGAAATAGCACCAAACTTTCTTAAATATCTCAGCATTGTTTCCAGTCATTTTGGACGTTTTACTATTTGACTCAATGTCAGTTCAGAAGAGGTAGAGTAAGAGATTGTACAACACTTGCTTCACTAGATTCACACACACACACACACACACACACACACACAAAGTGGTATCCATGATCTCTAAATGGAAAAGAGATCTTTCTTAAAAACGTCAAGAATGAGAGTTCATATAGAAATGTTTTAATTTGAATAAAATAAAAATACGCATCAAGTGCGCTTGAAGGCCAAATCACAACGTAATATTAGGAAAATAAACAAATATTTTACTTGTTTGAAATTTATCACATATTTCAGAGGTATACTCCATCTTCAGTGTGTTGTTTTTCTTTTTTCCTTTTCTTCTTCCTTCAAAAGGAAAAAAGAAAAACAACACACTGAAGATGGAGTATACCTCTGAAATATGTGAGAAATTTCAAACAAGTAAAATATTTGTTTATTTTCCTAATATTACGTTGTGATTTGGCTTTCAAGCGCACTTGATGCGTATTTTTATTTTATTCAGATCTTTCTTATTTGGTTTTAGTTAAATCATGTCCAAAATTACTTTACAAGAAGTTTATGCCCAGCCAATATGTACAAACGTTTCTCGTACATAGATTAGTGCTCAGAGATAACATCAGGCTGATTATTGCAAAGCATCACAGAATGAATTTACTGACTCAAACAAAATGAAGATTTCAAATTCTTCACTTGATTTTTCCAATAGACCCCGCAACAGTTGTACAACATCTGTTACTCATTCAAAATGTTGATATTATTCATTATCTCTGTAGAAGAGGTGTATGTAGTGTGCTAAGAAGGGGTTTCTTAATATTTTTGTTTTTGTCACTACAATCTCGGTTTTCATCCATTACTTTTGAAACTATTTCCTCTTTATGTTATTTATGTAATTTACAAATGAGTGATTGGTGAAAGTTGTGCAAAAATTGTACAGAAAACTATTGTGAGAATTAACAATGCATTTAATGAGAGCTTAAAATGTTGAAGTAAAAAGTATATGAAAACTTTATATTGAGTCTTACTTTTTGTTTGTCTTAAAATTGTTTAGAAAGGTTTTTATTTGGAAGAGATGCTTTATAATAATTTGGTATGTTCTGTGAAACAATTGATGACCTACTGTTAAAGACTTGGAAAACTACTATGGAAAGTGAATGTTACCAAGATTAAAGTGTTGGCAGGAGAGTGCAAGGAGAACATAGGAAGTGAAGATGGATTTAATAGAAATAATTCTCATACATAAATTTGTGAAAGTATACTACTCCGTTTTAACGGGTTCATTGTAAAAGAAAAAAACTTTCTTACTGAGCCTTTTCTGATAAAATTCAATTATACCATCTAGGACAAATATCACAAAATCACTTCTAATCAACAGCAATTCAAACATACAATAAAATCATTTAAAAAGTATTAAGGCTTTCATAACAGCAACAATTTTCTCTTCTGCATCAAAGCATTAAAACGTCAGGATTTACAAAAACAGGGAGTAAAATTCCTCTTGTCTTCAATGATGCATGATCGTCAAACTTTCTCAATGCAAAGTAAAATCAAAAGTAAAAAATTTCTAATCTAAAAAAATGCATTTTGGATGAGTTTTTTTCTAATAAAGATAAATGATTACTGTTAAAAAAAAAAAAAAAGGTAAAAAATTATTTTGTGCACCATTTTTTTAACAACTTTTGCATATATTGTCTGATCAAAGAACAAGCAGAGTTGAATTTTGTAAGGTAAAAAAAAAAAAAAAATCGATGAAGACATTGGTTACACTCAGACTCGACAGGATGGAAAAACTAAAAAATGCCTGACGTTTGTGTTCTTTCAAACGTTTCATCTGAATAGCAAGATGCGAAACAGTTCGCATAAACTACATTTTTGTCAGCACTGAAAACATGCATTCATTGTAAAAGCAACTATTCATTTTAACATAAGAGTCCAACAAAATAATAAAAAAATCATTAAGTATTCTTTCTTTTCTTTTTCTTTTATTAAACTCAAAAAATAACAACTTAAAATAATTTCATTTGCTACCATTAATGTTTTCATGTCAACATACAAAATAGATTATTTGTATAATCAGAACTCTCGCATTTGCCAACACGTTTAAAATAGAGACTTATGAGTAGTCATCACCTTGACTGGTATCATCATCTGTTAGCCATGTTTGAATCTTCCTCTTTCCTTATTAATAACAAAAAATACTAATTATTTTACAGGCCTATTCACCCTTTACAACGCTAATAAAAAGTATACATAATAGTTGGGGCATATCCAACACATTCCTTCAAAATGTTAAGGTCATGTCAAACCTGCATATGAAATCATAACTGCAAACAAATTATTCCAATGAAGATATTGACATTAAACAATACAAATTCATTGTCAAAACAATTATTGATGAACTTGTGGCAAACAAAAAAGTGCAGACGAGAAGATCAACTAGTTCTACAAGTAGACAGCATTTGTTTTTGTAATATTGATAGCTTTTATTGATGCTTTTAAACCAATAAATACTTTCTGCATGTGCCAAGTTCAAATTAGCACTTTCAATTACGGATGTTGGCAACCTTTATGTCCCTCCTGTGAAAGAATCAAGGAAATCAACCCTAAGTGAATAAAGCTGGTCAAATTGATTCATAGAAATTTATTTTTAATTCAATCAGTTTTTGGATGAGGAAATGATAATTAGGAGAATGGCAACAGGCAAGTTTTTCATGCAACAAGTCATTCAACTTCTAATCTGTCTGCATTTGAAAACATTAATAATTATTTTACGTCAAAGTCTGAAGCATTCTTATAAAACAGCGCTCTACGGACAAACTTATCTTTAATTGACCTTTGAGAACTAAATATTTTCGTTTACTAGCCAAACCCACATCATTTTTAGAATATGCCATGTTTGTTCTGTGACGAGTATGTACACCATAAAGATTTTTCTGTGTTTTTTATTTATCAAGTGTAATTCTAAATATACAACAAATTTTATGTCGATACTTGAAGGTATAAACATTTTAATTTCTTCAGATATTTTTTTAAAAAGCCTTCGTAAAATAAAATAAAATAAAAATATATTGTTCTATTAAACTTTTATTGTTTAAATAATTTAACTTTGTTTTATACAAAAACAAAAAGTTGAAAAGATATTTTTCACTTAGTAGTGAGCTTTGGAAGATTGTCAGTGAAAGAAATACAATCGCCAAAAGATAAGTGTTTCATTATTTCTAGTTGCCAGTTTGAAAAACTTGCAAATGCGACTGTTTCACTCGCAATGTAGAGCCCTTTAAAATAAAATTTTTCAGTGTCAAAGAAAGCAAATGATAGTCATCTACGCTATTTTTTATGTTTACAAATGGCAAGTAAGGTCCCTCCTCCAATAAAAGAGAATTTCTCCCAATTGACAAAGAACTCATTAAGCCTACGAAAACATGAACCGATATTAAGTAAATGACAGACTGCCCTCTTTCCACATCCTATTCCAAAACAAAGGCAGTTTACTACAAGTAGATCAAACTAAGCGGATTTAGTTCAAAATTCCAGGTTACCGACTACAACACAAAGGAGGCTGGAGAGTACAACAGGTGAAATACCAAAATAAGACACCAGTAAGAAACTTGAAAATACTCAACTCAAAAAATTGTTGTGTTAAGATTATTCAATTCAAATTATGTATTCATTAAAAAAATAAAAAGTTAAAGTTTGCTGTGCAAAGACTTAAAACATACAAACGTGTAGAATGAATATTGTATTTGAGCCAAAAAATGAAATCTGAAATAAAAGCAGTTTTGGGTCCCCATTTCATGGGAGATTGGGTAACTACCAAAGGACATAAGGAAAAATATTGCTCAATGCTTGGCAACTTTTTCTTTTTTAAATAATACTAGATACGGTTCTGAATTTTTAAGATGACGATTGATTATTCATATTATTTGGATTCCCCCAAAAATATAACTGCAAATTATTTAGGATTTCTACCGAGTCATGGCTGACAGAATGAGAGCATGCTAGTTATGTTGATTAAATAAAGTGTTCCATTTGAAATTCCATGCAGATTCACAAGTTCGACAGAAATATACACCTAAAGAAGTTCGGAGGCTACACTGACAGAAATGTTGCGTTAATAACACTCAAGATGAGAACAGGAGTCTGAAGAATCAAAATATGAATACTGACTAGACGACCCATGACCTTTTTGGCAAACATAAAGAAATAAAAATCCAAAGGTCAGATCAATGTCTTAAGCAAACGTAACAAAATCAATAAACAAAACACTTTGAGAAATTCAAACGATTTCAGAATACATTGTGATGTCATGCAACCTTCATCCAGGTAAAGAGCATTCATGATCCTCAAAATTTTAGTCCATTTAATATATAATTCTTAATCGTAGTTACAAATGAACATCAAAACTTACTTGTTTGTTTAACCAAAGTGAAAAGCTGTGATACAGTTAAATAATCTGTCAGTGGTTCACATGTGTGCATATATATATATATATATATATCCATCTCAGGTATTCTTATCTGACATTACTTGAGTTTTTACTTTTTTATAATTATAGTATTGTTTTGGATCATTAAAAGATTAATTGAGCCAAATTGTTATGAAACTAATTTTTTACCATAATGTTTTTACTTTATAAAATTATTGGATGTAAATAACTTTAAAAATTTCCATTGTTTTTTATACATGAGCATTTCCTAAAAAATTAATCTCTTCGACAGTTTAAATATTTCCAAATTCCTTTCAAATTTCAAAGGATCAGAGTAACTCCTTTTTGTCTTCTGATTTCAATTAACTGATCAAAAACAAAATAAAAACAAAAAATAACCGATCCATGAAAAAAATAAATAAATAAATACAGTGTGCATTTGAATTAGGATGTTTAAAAAGTGATTTTAAATGGTATGTTAATTTTTAACATGAAATTAAGTCCGACAAATCAATACTTTAAGCATTTTTCTTTGTTATTAGCATGGATATTTGACTTGTTTCAACTTTTTTCTGATAATACTTAGGCTGACTAATGTTAGAATAGAAGTATTTTCTTTACCAGCTTAAATCGAAGTGGGAACTTAAGTCCTAAAAAAAAAAAAAATAAAAGTAACTTTTACAATAAAGTTTTGGTATTTCTCCACCTACTTTGGCTATCTGATAACTAATTGAATGTGTTTCTAGTAAACATTCAACTATTTCATAACATTACACATCATAATACTAGGTAACATTTTTCCTTTCAACTTCAATGATTGTTTCTATTAGATGCTACAAGATTTTTACTAATGTATTTTTAAGGATATAAAGGAGCCTTTCATTAATCAGGAAGAAATTTTACTTAGAAGTCAAGAGATTTTCATATCGTAAATATAAAACTATTTCTTTAAGATTTTCTTTTTCAGGTTTAAAAACTTTCACATCCTGCAGTTTCTTTTATTTAATTAAGCTTATCGTTTTTATGCTTCCAGGAAAACATAGTAGTGGCTGTCTGAGAACTTCAAGGACTCCAGTCCTAAAATCTGACCCGTTATGTATGGGGCAAAGTTAAAAAAAACTTTGGACAAATTGATGTCCAGGCATAGGGTGTTATGTGCTCCATGTCCTACCTAAAGGCTGTGATGTAGTTGTTTCTGAGCGATTTGTATTCGCCGAAAGATCTGTTAAGAGATGCACTTTGAATTTTGAGAATACATCAATTAATTATTGGCCAAGATATGACTTCTTTCCAAAAATTGTTAAATTTATTCCAAACACCATTTATTATTTTTTTTTATTTACTTTATGTGTATTGAAAATTTATCTTGCTAAGTGTTGGAGCTTGCAGTACAATTTTACCAATAAGAGTTCAGCTCGCATTTTTCTTTCCATTAAGTGTAATAGTTTTCCTTAAATATAAAATTATTTTTTGGTTCTTATACAGTTTAATCAAGACATTAAAAAATGAAAATATTGAAAAAAGTTATATTGTACCTACCCATTATGGAATGAAGTTCTCGGAAAAAAAAAATTTCACTTAATTTGATCAAGTAGTTTTTTTTTGTTTTTTTTTTTTACAGAGGAAAATCAAATTTTAATGAGATCGATTGTATCGTTGCCATTTGCCTATTTACAGACACGAGGAGGGGGGGGCCTTAAAACGAAAAATTGATTAACAAAGGACAAAATGAAAAAAGGATTAAAAAAGGACACAGAAACTCTTCAAAGTGAAAAAAAAAACTAAACTAGCTACGTATTTTTTCTGTCCATGTTTCAAAATAATCTCATTAAATTTTGATAAACTTTAAGCGGTGATTGGAGTTATCTCTCCTGGTGCTCCCTCCCCGTCAGCGAAAAATCAAGATGGACTCTACCCAAAAATATGATTTTTCTCTGTAAAAAAACTACTTGATCAAATTAAGTGATTTTTTTTTTTGTATGAAAACTTTATTCCATAACGGGTACGTACAATATATTTTTTTTTCAATATTTTCATTTTTTAATGTCTTGATTAAACCGTATAAGAATCTATTTTTTTACTAATTACCAAACGATTCTGTTTTTTGTTGCTTTTTTTAGTGGGAGCGGGGTATTTTAAAATAATATTCATAAACTACTGGCTAGGATTTTTTTCTCTTTATTTTCTATTTCTTAATTGTGATTTTTCCAATCTATCTATATATCTATACAAGTGAGAATGTGTGTGTGTGAGCATGTGAGAGAGAGAGAGAGAGAGAGAGAGAGAGAGAGAGAGAGAGAGAGAGAGAGAGAGAATTCTCAACCTATATACTCAACCATTTTTCATCTACAGACTGGAAATTTGATATATACGGTATTCAGATATGTGGAAAATTTTTTAATCTGATTTTGTCTGGAAAACAGGGTTACTAAGGGGTTAAAATTGAAACTTGGAGGTCATCGGATTTTTATCTGTTTGCTAAATATTTCACATGTGTGAATGGTTAACATTACAGATTTATGTTAATAAGTAAGTTTGGAAAACATTTCTTAAAGATCATGTCAAACTTGCCTAATGGTTATCGTACTTGACTCATTGTCTTTAGGTTTTGGTTTCAATCTCAGTATTTTTTTTTCTTACTTACAAAAAGTGAACTGTTAGGAAAAACATAATACTTGTATGCAAATGTCTGGGTTTTTTTTTTTTATTACTTCATTTTCTTAAAGGAATGTAACGTTATGTTTAACACAGGGCAAAGCTGGATACATCTGCTAGTATATCTATAAACGTGAGAATGTGTGTGTGTGTGTGTGTGTGTGTGTGTGTGTGTGTGTGTGTGTGTGTGAGAGGACACTTCTCAACCTATATACTCAACAAATTTTTGATCTACAGATTAGAAAAAAGGGCTGCTATAGAATCAAAATTGAAAAATTGTTACTTCGGTGTCATCGGATTTTTATCCGTTTATCAACTGTTTTTTGACTGCACATGCACGGTCGTGAAACATGACAACTTCCTTATGTTAACAATAAGTAGGTTTGAAAACACTTTTTAAAGATCGTGGCAAGCTGATCAAATGGTTATCATACTTGACTCACTGATTTTAGGTTTTGGTTTCGATCTCAGCTCTTTTTTTCTTTTTTTACTTACAAGAAATGAACTGTTTGGGAAAAACAATTAGTTTCTTTCCATTTTTTTTTTTTTTTTTTTTTTACTTCATTGTTTTAAGGAATTCAACATTATGTTCAATATCTAGGGTAGTTTTGTTTATAATAAGAAATCTGCATTAATTAAAATATTATATTTATATATTTTTTTATGACTGGGCAAGACCAGGCGGCCTGCTAGTGTCTTATAAATTTTTTTATTGATCCATTGGGGGCTTACACTAATATCATGAGGTATAAAATGAAAACAAACACTGCTGAGCAATGCCATATCAAGTTCTCTAATTGTAAATAAAAAAAATTAATTTAAAAAAATGTAAAAATCACGCAGAGATGAGAAAGACACAAGAGGTGGTCATAATTATATTAATATGAAAATTTAGAATGTATAGAACCCACACACATCAGAGACTTAATATCAGAAATAAATATGGTCAAACAAAAAAGACCAATAAAATTTTTAGCAGAGCAAAAGGTGAACATGAAGAAAAACTCCAAGAAAAGCACCAGACAAATTCTTAGAATTTCTAAAAGAAAAAATGGAAAAGGGAAAAATTCAGCCAACACGAGAGAGAAAAAAAAAAAAAAAAGAAAAAAAAATCTCAAACCTCATGCTCAATTGATCCAAGTTTTTATCATAAGTTTTTCTCAATAACTTGAAAATCTGGAACCAAAAAGGCATAAAATATGTAAAAGAAATAAAATATAAAATTTCAGGCAAACATAATGTAAACATTAAAGATTGATGGGATGGGGTTAGGTTAATGTCAGATCGGGTTATAACTTAGAAAACCAATAAAATTGATGTTTTGATTTATAATCTTTGACCCAACAAAATATAATTTAAACACTTGAAAGCAAATAAACTTTGATATAAAAATTTTGAATTTAATAGAAACGAGTTTTAATAATTTGTGTTTATATGTGTAAAGGAATAAAAATTTATATTTCTACTTAGACTAACACAAAGGGAATAAAACTAAAACTCAGCAACCAATAAGAGATACATGAAGTAACAGAATCAAAAAACAACACAATAAGCAGAAGAATGTTGCCTAAACAGTTTACAACACATTAAAAAATATAAAAATAAAAAAAAATGATCATAAAGAAATTTAGTAGCTATGATGTTTTCCAGAATTTGTGTTATAACTGCATTAAAAATTATTTTCCTAGAAAAGTTGAATATATTATAGATAAATAAATTACCGTTCTTTGAAATCTAAGAATTTTCGACAGGTGGCTGCGGGGGGGGGGGGTAGGCTTATGACAAATAGAACACTTTTCAGGCAAATATGTAGGTAGTACTACCTGACAGAAGATAACCAAGTTTTCCTAAAGTGGAGTAGATCATTTGTTTTTGTTTTTTTTATGTTAGATTTCCAAACCTTTAGTGCAACCACCAAGATTTCACACTTCAATGTCGCGTAAGGTTGGGGAATGAGCCAAAGAGTCAAATAAGAAATTCCTTTATCTAAAAGGAAGAAAAAGAGAAAATCCAAAATATTTACACTGGTTTCATAAAAATACCAAGACTATTCTTGATGTGTAGGAGTTTAAGGATGCCAGCAACAGGTTAGTCCAGACAGCTGGGAGATATAAAACTCGAGTCAAGCCAGCAGAGAGAAGTAAAAGTCTGATGTAGTTGTGAGAGAAAATTAGAAAAGAAAAAAAAAAAAAAAAGAAAAAAAAAAAAAAAAAGAGAGAAAAAAAAAAGAGAAATTCAAGATTGTTTTCTGATTAATAAATCACCAGTTATCAAAGCCCAAAAGCCACTCAAGAATAAGGGTCAACAAGTTTGTAAGATGTACAGTGAAAATGTAATGCTATTGTTGAAATTGGGCAGAACTTGATCATTTAAGAGAATGGCTCAACAAGAATTTGTTTATAATGGACTTGAAAACGTCTATATGGTAATCAACTGGGAAGTTACTCTGTAGTAATATGTTCCACAAATAGGTAATTGTAGAAAATAAACTTTGTGGAAGCTCTGTTTAATTTTAGGTAAAGGGAGAAAGAGAAATTATTTATAATGGTTGTACTTAGAGGAGTTTTGTTGTGAAGGTTTTATGTGTGTGTGGAGGGGACAATAGATTGGAACTGCCACATACTACCATGAAATTAATGAGAACAGAGAAACGAGTACTCCATCTTAGGACGTATTTGAAGCTTGTACAGGTAGAGGATTGCATCAGGAGTCCGATATTTTGGGGAGCAATAAAATGATCCATTTTTCCAGCAATTAACATTTCCAGTCCAAAGTGAAAATCAATCTTAAAAGTTTATCAAAGGTGGGGCTTCCTTCAGGAGAGAGTCATTTATTTCAAATCAGAGCATTGGCTGTGAAAGGAGAGAAGTTTGGTTTTAAAGATTAAAAGTAACCAGCCTATTTTCCCAATTGTGCCACATGCTCTAGGTTGTAATACAGAGAAACAAAAATATTTTGCTCTTTGAAGTGTTGTCATAGATGGTTGTGTTAAGCCTTGGGAGATTGAGGATGTCATTTTCCCTTTAAAGGCCATCCATGATGCAGTGCATATCAACCTTTGTGTGTGCTAAGACAGTGTCGGCTACATAGAATTTTTTTTGTTTTTTGCCATTAAACATTCTTGTGTTTAAAATCCTCCAACAAATTATAAATCCCAAGTGGATAGATAACTCTGTCCGCTCTGGGGAGATAAAAAAAAAAAAAAAAAAAAAAAAAAAAAAAAAATGAATAAATAAATAAAAACGATCATCATTGTTAAGGATTTCAGACATTTGAAGTCCTTCATATCTCAGCACAGCTGATTGACCATTCATGAATTTAAGCCGATACACTACCAAGTGTTATCCAGAGTGCATTTCTGTTGATAGTGTCAAACTTGAAAATATACCAACCGTCGTTCCTCTTCTATTACTAAAAAAAAGAACAGGCATCCTATATCACTAAGTAAAAGCATCAAACACCTTGGCAACAGCCTCCAATAAGTGATAGCATCAGTGATGGAAAGATAAGATCTAAAAATGTTAAGGTTTCAATATGTTCCAATAGAAATGGGGAAGTAAGTTTCCAAAGATCCCTATGCAAGAGCATTTCACTATAGCAAATGAGTAAGATGGAGACATCACTATTGCAAATGAGTAAGATGGAGGCATCAATGAGGATGAACGTTTCATTGCCATTTGTAAAAGATGAATGCCACACCATCCTTCAATGGTAAATGGTTGTCGCCAATCACATGTCTGATCTGTCCTTAAATATTACATTGGTAAAATGGAAAAAAAAGGAACAATCAATTTACTAGGATGTTTCAACAATGGTTAGGAAATGGTAATTTTGAAAGTGATTGTTGATGCTTTCGTGTGAATGAGAAGTTATCCACTTTGAAAGGTAAACCCATCTCAAAAAATAAAGTTCGCTTAACAATGTCAAAGTTGCTGAGATGATTGTAGGGATCAGTTTAATCTGATCATTTAATATTCCTTACAAACTTTTGCTTTTGGCCCAATACACATGGACGATAAGGGCTTCTGATAAAATACTTATATTTTACAAATCAAAGCAATTTAAGTCCAGCGTTTCTGGTAATATATTGTAATGACCCTGCCCCCCCCCATTTGTAAATGCTTGTACCGTGTTTGTATTAAGAATGTTTTCATGAAATTTGAAAAAACTAACCAGAAGAGATGTCACTTAATAGTTTCGAGTGTCCGAAATACATTTCTACCACTCGTTTTCTTTTAGTATTTAATTTAAAAAAGATTTGAACATGACGAGTATTGGAAATTGTGAAAAAAAATTTTCTTCAGACATCCACTGTTAAATAAAAAAATCTGCTTACTGTACTTATCTGTTAAAAGAATAATTGTATGTGGGTTTTCTTTTGTGGTAAATAGCAATTTAAAATCATGATATCCGGAAATTTTTTGATTTTAAGTGTAGACTGTAGTATTAGTAGTAGGATCATCATCAGCAGCAAAAGCAGCAGCGATAGTACAGCCACTGTAAACAGACGTTTTTTTGTTGATTTTTTTATTCTAGGTCGACTTTTTTTTTAAATTGAAAATCTGATTATAAAAAAATTTTCTTGCTTGTTTAGTTAAAGCTATTTTGTTATCAATCATATAAACATTTAAAAAATTTGACCACTGGTCAAATTTTTTAAATATTGTATTTTTGCTTTGAACAACCAAAAATGTGCACTGAAATATGATTTTTTTTTTTTTTCAGTTAACGTGTAACCCCTCAATATTTTTGTTTAATTATCGTCTGTTTTACAATGTTTTCAGCAGATTATTATCGAATGGAAACTAATCTACCTGATTATTAAAAAAAAAAAAAAAATGCAAAATCGATATTTAAATATTTGTAGGAGGTGCTCAGTTAAGAAATAAAAAACGGTAGAAAAACATATGAAATGTAATTAAAAATAAAAATCAAATTCATTCAAACTTTGTGAACAATTTGTCAGTATTAGCAAAAAGTGTTTTTTTTTTTTTTTTTTTTTTTTTAAATATTCAAGTAGGTGTGACAAAAAATACCTGATACTTTTCCAAACGTCATGTTTTCTGTTAGAGTGACGTTGCTTGTTTTAAATAACATTTTTGATTGTCGTAATTCTTGTAAAGTTTCAAATGGGTGTCAAACGACCTCTTAAAAATAAAAATTAAAAAAAAAAAAATTCTTTAATCCTACCTCTAACCTTAGGTTAGAGTGGCAAGCCTCCTCCTAAAACCTTTAGCCCTAGCAATAACGCTAAGTCTGAGTGGCAGAGCTCCCTAATAAACAAAATTCCTTGGTAAGCTACATATAAGCATAAAAAAGATATTTCCTTAAAGAAAAGTGCACATGATTTATCTCCCATAAAAATAAATTGGTCAACTGTCCTAAAATGCTAGAATGGTCTCGAAATGATGAATTATTTTACATTAAATTTATGTGAAACCAACCCCCACTCTAAATTCTAAAATTGTTTTTGCTTTGTTTCTATCAAGTCTTTAGGATGTTTACATCCTAAAGACTTGATAGAAACAAAGCAGCAGCAACAAAAAGCAGCAGCGATAGCACAGCCACTGTAAACAGACGTTTTTTTTGTTGATTTTTTATTCTAGGTCGAATTTTTTTTTAAATTGAAAATCTGATTATAAAAAAATTTTCTTGCATTAACCCAAAGTTAGAGTGGCAACCTCCCTACCTTCTCATAATTTCACAAATAGCTTAAAACCACATATAATCGGCTTTCAGAAAAAAATTTTTTTAAACGCCCAGGATTTTTCTACCATAGAAAAAAAAAAAAAAAAAAAAAAAAAATCAGTTAACTGCCCTAAAATGTTGGAATGGCTCAAAATGTGAAATCATTTTACATTAAATTCTAAAATCATTTTTGTTTATCTTTCATTAAAGTTTTTCAAGGTGTTCACACTTAATCTCTATATATAATAAAAGAGGCACAGTTTTTCTCCTCTGCACCAAAATATAGGTTTATAACAACAGATGACACATACAAATTTATGTTTACACTATTAGCCATTACCTTATTTAACTATAGAATGACATTTTAGACACATTAATTCGTAATATTAAAACTTACATTTATTCCTAGGAGAGACATCATCATCATCGTTGTCATAACCTACAGAGAAAGTAGTTTTCTATTATGCCCCCTATTCCATAAGTCCTCTTACGACCCCATTCTTTACCGTGTGAATTTATACTTTTTCCTACTTTCCTGTGTCTACACCATCATTAACTGGCTACTGAATTCATACACATCGCATACACTTACCACTTTTCATCTACAGAATTAATAATGTTTCCCTTTCTGTATACACTGGCTTTTGATCGGCTGAACTTTAAGCATTCCTACATTCTAGATTAATGGTATCAGCCTCAAAACCGAACGCTCACTTGCATTTCAATATGACCTCTTCCGATTACATATATATGAAAGAGAAACCTTTCGATTTATTACATTAAACACACCAACAACGCATTACACATGTATTTACACATTAAAAAAAAAAAGGTTGCTGTGTGTGTGTGTGTATGCCATTAAACTAATAGGCCACATAAACTTCCACACCCGTGTGCTTGTGTTTACACAAGTGCGTGTGCATGTGTTTGCTTGCTTAAGTGTTTGTGTACATATGTATGCAGGTGTGTTCATGTGTGTGTGCGCCATAAAACTATCAAGCCACGTACACTTGGACATGCATACATGTGCATGTACTTTCTTTTGGTTTTTTTACGTGCATGTGTGTTTGCTTTGAGTATGTGTATGTGCATGCCTGGATTCGTTAATTTAACATGAACGTGCAGCATCAGAACAGATACTACACTTACAGCCTTGGCCCGAAAACAACTTATATTTACTATTTCAAAGACAACCTATAAATATAAAAGCGAAAACGTGTGTATGTATCTATGTATGTATGTTCGCTTTTTGTGTATGTCTGTAAAAGGCTTTTTTTCAAGAAGCGGTCGGTCGGCTCACAACTTCTTAAAACTTTTTATATCACATATAAATCATAATATCTACGAGTTAATAACGGAGGTCGCCTGTCTATTTAATTTGCTCGACTTTGAAAAGATAAATATTCAACATTTTTCGCTCGTCGCATGTGGATTAGGCTTTTTCGTATAATAAAAGCGACACTAATTCTGGCGGTATTTTTTGCTGGTTGCAATCACCGGAAATGTCCGAAAGAAATCAGCTTTGATCAATGTGGAAATTTTCCTTATATCAGACAATTGCTATTCAATTTGGACAATCCCCTTGTTATAGGGAGCTGGTCCCCCCTCTTGGAAAATAAAATTTAAAAAAGCGTTCCCGCAGTAAATAAAATGCTGTCCCGCAGTCAAAGTTGATCTCATTAAGTCATTAAAACGTGCACATGCCAATTGTAAATAGTTAAATAAATTCAAACGTGTTTCCGTTAGTATTTCGCGGTGACCCAATGGTTAACGTCGCACATTTTTTTTTTCACTTTAATTTCCAAGACTCACACCTCCAAACACCCGGGCAACGCCGGGTACCCCCCGCTAGTAGTAAATAAAATCTATTATACAGATCTCACCTGTCTGATCGAATGTTTGTATGTCTGCCTAAAACTTTTTTCAATGGCATTGGACCGAGTCGAAACTAGTACCATCTGAAAGGGCGATGTTTTGGTATAAAAATATGTAAGAATTAGAAAAAAAACGGTCGATTATTTTCTATAGAAATAGGACATTTGCAATGATAAAGGGTAGCAAAGAATCATTCCTTCATGACAATTTAGCCAAACACGCATGTGCAAAAATCTTTTTTTCTTTTTTCTTGAATTTGTTTAAATTAAAAACAAAAAAAAAAAAAAAAAAAAAAAAGACTACTTTGCTGAAACCATCATGGAGCAATGATTAACGTGACAGCATCGTTATCTTACGGTTGCACGTTTGCACTGACATAAATGACATTATTTTTTCGAGTTTTATAGTTTTAATATTTAAACAAGGTTATTTATGCCATTTTTTTTGTTCACTTATTCTTTATTTTCCCTTTTATTATTGTTTTGATTAACCACCCCCCACACTCCTCACCACACTTGGGCAACACCGGGTACTCCACTCATTGTCAATAAAGGTAGGATTACATATTTTGGAGAGGTGATCATGTGAGAAGGGATAATGGAAGGTATTAATTTACAAGAAATATTGCAATATATTCATTTTTAAACAATCCTAGATTTCGGTTTCAGTTTCTTGAACATAAAACGCATTACAATTCAACTTTGAGTTCTCCAACTTCTTTTCTTTTAATGGAGACATGGTATTTTTAAGGAATTGTAGCATATTTATATGCATTTACAGCAGATTATTTGGAAACCATTAATTTCTGGAGATTTTCAGTAGCATATTCTAATTCCTTACACAAAAATACACTCATACGGCAAATTCCATTGCTTAATCTTGTTTTAACAAAGATATAACATTTTTAGTGAAAAAGTAGTGTAAAAAAGGTGACAAAACGTACATGGCCTTAAAGAGGGAAAAATATCCAAATGTACAAGGCAAAAAAATAGTGATAACTTCCTTAATTTTAATTGGATTTAAAAAATTTTAAAAGATTCTTAACTTATTAAGCTCTTTCTATGTATGCCATTGTTGAAATATGATATGCCATTTCAATTTTTTCATGTGTATTGCTACAACAAGAGTATCTGAATCTGTATCCAGTATGAGGAGAACTTTGTGAAAAACATTTGGAGTACGCTTGGAATAGATATCACTTTACCATTGTGCAATAGTTCTTGGTTGTCAGTTTGGTGAGCAATTGTTTCGTAATTGCTGTGGCCGGTTTTTAAAAATGCCTTTGTCCAGTCTATATAATGTACTTTTGTCGCCAACACAAAATATATGCACACACACACTAACAGCAAAGTAAAAATTACAACATAGTTTATTTACAAAAATATATATTGTTTTTATTTCACCCCGACACAACTTTTCTGTGACAAATTGTTATGACGTTTTGAGGCTTACTGGAGGGCATGTGGAGGGGGGGGGTTAGTCAGTTGTCGGGCGGTGAAGAAAATGGTGACACATGCCGCAGCCTCTCTCTTGCTGACTTTTTTTTTCTCTGACGATTTTATTTATAATCACATTCTTTCTATTGGAATCTCTAATATTCTCTTTGTCTATTGTTTCAACCAATATCCACTTTTTGGGTTGAATTCTGTTAAACAATCGTGGAAATACCAAATTCAACATTTAAATCCATTTGCGTGTGTGCAACCCATCGAATGTTTTTCTTCCTGGCGTTGCCTGTCAATATCTAACACATTAATTTAATGATACACGTGAGAATCATTCATCAATTCAAGTCAATATTCTACATAAACAAGATGTGCATGATAATCTGCTCACTGATAAGAACATCATATTTTTATAGTACTTAAGAATTATGGAAGTTGGGTTATCATCTTCACTTTCTTAGTACGTAAGTGATAGCAAAGGAGATAACAGAACGCTGCTATGGACAGAAGAAAAATGCTTGCCCAGAAACAATGCTCTGTAATATTAAAACCATGTATTTATACAATGTAACACTAAACGCCAGTATCTCCACATTAATCATTATTGCAAACATAATAAATACATATAAGGTGGTAATGAAAAGTATTGACACAGTGGTTCCACTAGAGTAAAAGGCATACATAATTCTCTCTCCTCTGATCTTGAGCATGTGGTACAATGGAGGAAGAGGTGGCTGGTTACTTTTAATGCATCTAAAACCAAGCTTCTATCTTTACATCATCAACGCTCTGATCCCCATCTGGCATCAATTGAAATGGATGGCTCTCGTCTTGGAGAGGCTCCATGTTTTGACAAGCTTCTGGGTTTGACCTTTACTCCTGATCTGAAATGGAACACGTACATCAAATCTGTTGCCAGGGACGCTGGGAAAATGGTGGGATCCTTCTACCGCTCCAGAACATATCTCACTACTGATGCAATTCTCTATCTGTATAAAAGCCAAGTACGTCCAAGGATGGAGTACTACTGCCACATCTGGGCAGGAGCTGCTAAAAACAGCCTATCCTGCCTTGACAGAGTACAAAATAGACTTTGTGGTTTAGTGGGGGATGCCCTTTTCTCTTCCCTGCAACCTCTCTCCCACAGAAGAGACGTTGCAAGCCTGTCTTTGCTTTATCGCTACTTCCATGGCGGGTGCTCGTCTGAGCTCCAATCCCTCGTTCCCCCCTCGCCAATCTTTCACGAGAAACACCCGTCTGGCTGAAACTACTGTCAATAATTTTCCCCATTCTTTATCTGTGCCAAAATCCAAACGTAAATTCCATGAGCAAAGCTTCTTTCTTAGAACTGCACGCCAGTGGAACTCTCTGCCGCTTGCCTGTTTCCCACCTGACTACAACTTGGACGTCTTCAAGTCCAACATAAACAAACTCCTGACAAACCGCCCCCTTAAATAAGACACTCTATCAAAACCCTCAATACTAATGATTACTACAATACTATCTCATTGATTACTGTACACGCAATAACCCTTATCCCTGAGTGGCCTTCGGGCATTGATAAGTGGTGACCCCCATGTAAAAAAAAAAAAAAATATATATACAAAGTGGTAATTCCTATTCAGGTTAAAAAAATAAAAAAATAAATAATAAAAAAAAAACTCCACATCATTGATGTACACCAAAATTTAGCATGGAAAAATTAAAATATAGCACATATTCTGTTTTAATTGTAGGGATGTGCCATATGAGAACCCTTCGTCCACACTAATGGAAGAAATCTAATATATCTATAAAAGTGAGAATGCATGTGTGTGAGGACATTTCTCAACCTATATACTCAACAAATTTTTTATCTACAGACTCGAACTTTGGAATATAGGATATTCAGACACGTGGAAAACTTTTAATCGGTTTTCATCTGGAAAAAAGGGCTGCTAACGGACCAACAAAAAAAATGGTACTTGGGGATTATCGGATTTTTATCTGTTTGTCAATTGTTCCATGAGGTCTGAAAACACTTTAAAGATCCTGGCAAAGCTGGTCTAATGTTTATCGTACCCGACTCACCATCTTTAGGTTTTAGTTTAGTTTTAGTTTCAATCTCAGCTCAAATATTTTTTCATTTAATACTTGATAACGCCAGGTACATCTAGTATAAAGATAAGCTTGATCACATTCAAGTGACTGATCATGATGCGAGAATATCTCAGATGATTTACACCTTTATAAAGCAGCATCATACTGAAGAGGCCGACCACACTGTCACCTGTGATAATCCATCTGAAATAATTGTATATATATATGTAATACACACACACACACACACACATATATAGATTCATGTAAATTTACAGAGAGACGGTGCAACCACTAATGTGAAAACATGAAAGCTGACACCATTTTTTACCGAGTAATAGATTTATCCCTAGCTTCTATTGTACGCTATTGGTGGCCCTTCCTTCCCTCCTGATTTTTCTCCCAGTTCTTTTGTTTATTGCATGTCGTTGTTACTGTTTAAATTATTTGTTTCATAAAGAATGGTAAATAATCTAACAAAAACTATGAGAAATAAAAATAAAAAAACTTGCTACCAACATAAAAGGCAATGTGTATGCGTGTGTGCGTTATGTAAACACATGGTTAAGATATTTGTGTTGAAAAGCTAAAGAAAAAACAAGTTCTTTTGTAAATAGCAAAATATAGGCTGGGCCAGAAATAACAGGAAAATCGTCATTAACAATTGGAATTATTTTGCTTGCAAAATTACTTTTGGTCCAACCTACGTGAATGTTAGAGACAAATGGAAAAAATATGAGCACAATTTCAAATATTCTTGTCGACTAATGTAACAATACGAATCACATAAGCACATGCACATTAGATGTTGGCTTTTGTTTATTAAAAATCTAAATGATTCAGTTTATAGTTTTGAAAATCATATCAATGCATATTTTGAGAATAAAATCTCAAAAGATATTTAATGATGACATATTTGAAAGTTCTGAAATATTTATATTAATTTGAATTCATCATTGAGATGAGTATTATTTATTAATTTATTTATTGTGGACTATTATCCTCATCTTTCTTAGTTGTTTCACCATGTTTCGGTCAACTATTCCTCTGGTCTTCGTCAAGTGGTAACCGTGACGGGATTGGAATTCCGAATCTCCTAAATCAAATCCTACCCAAATCCGCTAGAGGTTTACTAGGTCAAAAATGTGGTGAAACGACAACAACTATGGATGGCAGTAATTGCTCAGAATGCAGTTAGATTCAGAGTTCCTATCCCATCGCGGTTACCACCTGATGAAAGCCAGAGGAACAGTTGACCAAAACATCATGAAACAACAACTAAGATGAGGATAATAGTCTGCAATAAATAAATTCTGAAATATTGTTTAAAATTCAGAATTTTTTTTTTTTAAGTTGATAGACAGAAACAGGTAGAAGTGTTAATTCTTAACGATAGTTTTTGTATTGCTTGTACCAAAGATTGAACCTTTAACCCTTTATCACCAAATTGTACTTTTAAGACGCCTTTCAATAAAAACTATTTCTTACTCTTCTTCTTCAACTGGTCTTCAAAGTACAGGTCTATGCATGGTTCAACAAGTGAATAAGCGAGTTGCTTCAGTCACGTGTGGGTTTCATGATTAAAAAATTTATTGCATAAAAAAAAAATTCTGGCGGTAAAGGGCTAACTTCTAGAAAGAACAAGAACAATCTACTCTCATGGATTAAATGAAAAGTTCAGTTACAAAATTCTGTACAAATTTAGAAGTTTGAGAAGATGTATTTGAAGGTTAGAGGTTAAATGAACCAAAATGTGTGAATAACATCCAAGATTAGAGCAGTAGTTTGAATAATCCAAAGAATGCAATGAAATTTTCAGTGATCTCCACTAGGTGGTGCTCATGATTGGCTGTTTGCAGAAGTGTAAAGTGAAAGATTTGATTAGCCAATCAAATTGTATACAGAAATTATCAGTTTTCAAATGGTAGAAGCAAAGATATACTTTTGCAACAGAAATAAACTCATTCTGCATTTTAGAATGAATTTCTTCCGATTAATTCACCATTAAAAATACATCAAGTATTTTCTTTATCAGAAACGTTTTAAACAGGTTGTCTAATTTATATCATATCAAGGATAGATTTTTTCATTTCTCATCTCAATGTTAAAAAATTCAATAATCCACACATTCATTAAGATATACTGCAAGCAAGAAATTCAGTTTGGTTAGTCATTTAAGATTGGCCCACCCATTACCTCCTTAAACAGCAGCAGCATACCCCTCTTGTTCATTCCACCTGTGAGTTTTAAGTGAATGGACTGATAGGTCTCAGCAGGCTTTACACACTACAAATATACTAATTGTCAACAACTATATCGGCTTTCTTAAATGTCAAATCTAAGTAAAACAAGTACCTACTTGAATCAGCACTCACTCTCTCACAATTGTATAATTGATATAAGTTGTAGTTCATGTTTGTTCACAAACTCCTCTGGTTTGGAACACACACACACGCACACACACCTGGGTATTTAGATAAAAAAGGAGTATGACATTATCGTAGGGTCCACATTCACATCCAATGTTTTACTTTATTTTACTTATGACTAGGTACTACAAATTAGCATAGAGTTAGAGCGCAAAGACTGGTACATATAGTGAAATTTGCTTAAATTTCAACTTGTGATAGCTCATTTATTTGGAGGGCTACTTTGATAAAATTTCAATACAAACAAAATTTAATATTCTCTTTAGAAATGTACATTTTTTTTTCTGTGTTATTTTCCAGTTTACTATTTTCAGAGTGACAGGGGAAACCATTAAAGGAGTGAGTAGAACAGTTGCTTCACCCTGTTCTCTACTAGCAAGGTAATAAAACTGACAACCTCAAAAGCTTCACTATCCACATTAAAGTTCTTATCCATCTCCATTACACAAAAATTGAAATTGCATCCAAATTTTTCTCTAAACAAAGTGAGGGGAACATTACAACCACTGATCATCACTTTCATCTTTTAACGTTAACATTCAGATATTCATTCTCTATAATATGCATCTCTATGCACATTATAAGTCTCATCTTAAAGAAAAAAAAAAAAAGCTCATTTGTTAAAACGGTAGGCCGTATACAGCGGATTTAGCTTAAAAACTTTAGTAAATAAAATTTTTACCCGATTATCAAACAAATCTAGTTTGATCTCCGCTGTACTATAAATATATGAAGATTTAATGTGTTAGCTGTCGAAGAGTTGAAGTTGCACTTCTGTATAACTTTTCTTTGAGACTTAATGGGATCTTGTTCAATGTTTAGGTTGGCCTAATCTAATAATTGTGGCTTTCATTATGATTTTTTTTTTTTTAATTTACCACAAGATAAAATTACATTTGTAAGGATTTTTCCAATGTTTAGTTATGCAATGAAAATTTGTATCTGGACAAATAATACATAAGAGGGTAAATCTAAACGTTGAGAACACCAATGACAGTTTTGTAGAAAACATAGAATACATTAGAATTAAAAAGCAATTTTCAACTGTTGAACTGATTTGCTTGCTGAATTTCTTACTGTCTTAAAACAAGGCAAACAAATGTAAATCGGATATTTAGTCATTAAATTTTATTTGAGAAAAATTAGTTATTTTCCTTTTGATGGATGACCTAACCACACCAAGGATACCAATTATTGAACGCCCTCTTGAAAAAGTGTTCTATGTTCCCCATCCCACAATAATAATGATTTATCAATTTAAATATGGTTACAGTGCGACTATGTGGGTAGGACCACATTGATATGGGACAGAATTCAACAAGACATATCTAGTAAAATTAGAAATAAGACCAACTGACTAACCGACATTCTAAACAATATTTATTGGTCCTCTACAGTGGAATATTTGCTTAAAAAACTGACATGCAAACAAATTTTAGCATTGACTCATTTTCCATCATGTCATGCTCACTTGACATATCTTTTAAAGTTCTTGGAGACTATCTATGTTCGTTTAAAACTAAGCTCTCTTTGTAAATATTGTTTCTTAGATTAGTCTCTAAAATATATTCCCATTGTATATATAATATAGCATGGTTTTTAGTTTAAATATACATAGTTCATCCGTTTATTTCCCTATTAAAAAAAACTAAGAAATCCCTCAATGCAGCTGTTGAGTGGAGCAAAACTGGTTGGCTGACATTTTTGTATTAATTTTTACTTTCATCATGAATAATAAAAAAAATTTACTTTCATCATGAATAATAAAAAAAATTTACTTTCATCATGAATAATAAAAAAAATTTACTTTCATCATGAATAATAAAAAAAATTTACTTTATTAAAAATAATAAAAAACATTTACTTTCATCATGAATAATAAAAAAAATTTACTTTCATCATGAATAATAAAAAAAATTTACTTTCATCATGAATAATAAAAAAAATTTACTTTCATCATGAATAATAAAAAAAATTTACTTTCATCATGAATAATAAAAAAAATTTACTTTATTAAAAATAATTAAAAAAAATTTACTTTATTAAAAATAATTAAAAAAAATTTACTTTCATCATGAATAATAAAAAAAATTCATAATTGCGATACGTTTTTAAATCAAAAACACATACTAAAATATTTTGTAGTTTTGAGATCGAATTATATTTGCTGAAATATTTTAATTGTTCTAATTAATTGTAGTTTGCAATTAACTGAGCAGTGATTTATCTTTTACTACACTTCTCCTTAAGTAACTGTGTGTGTGTGTGTGTGTGTGTGTGTGTGTGTGTGTGTGTGTGTGTGTGTGAATAATATGCGTGCGTGCATACATAAAATCCTTTCCTTTTTTGTCTATCTCAAAGTGACTTGGTTACCTTTGTTAGAATAAGATTAGAGAAAGTAGATTCTTTACAATTTAACACTTTCTTCATCCATTGTCGACTGTATTGTTTTCTCATGTGAATTTAAAATCATCTTAATCTTTTAATCCACAGGCAGATTTTCATTGTCCATTCCAATTAGGAATATTTCATTAAATCTTGACAAACTGAACTTTTCATTATCTGATTAGTATAATAACATGATTTTTATCATTTATTGCCAGAAGAACGGCATCCTAAGGAAATCAGTTGGAGAGTAAATAAGATTTTATGTTTTCAAATTCATGTAATATTTTTATCCATTCATCATTTAAACAGAAAGAAAAACGACTTTTTTCAGACACAAGTCCATAAATTTGTTGAAAGAGAAGAACCCGAATTTTTTGTCAGGAGTTGAATACATCTACTACCTTGAAAGTTACATAGCAAACTGCTTTAAACTTTCTGGATTCATCAAATGACTAGAACGTGTTGTGAAAAAAACAAAAACAAAGGGAAGCTAAACAAGTGAGAGCGAAGCTAAACAAGTGAGAGCGAAGCTTTTCATCAAAGCTTGACCGTTGAGTGACCGTTTACTTTAGAACTTGACAAAATGCTTGTCCAATCTAGAAATTCTATTTTTAATATTCAAACTAGACATTCTGATGCATCAAGGAATCTTTTGGTCAGAAGTATCCATCATAACAATGTTTATGCAGACATGAATATAAAAAGACAAGAATTTTTCAAGGCAATTTATTAGAGTCCATTTATTAAATACAAAAAACAAAAATCCTTCAAAGAAAAACTTCAGACAAAAGTCAAAGAAAAATGCAAACATTTCCGCAAGTGTTGATTTAGTAAAACAGAGGAGGATTCGTATTATAAAGTAGAAGCGATAAAATTCTAATTTATAATACGAAGCTAAGAATGAGATCTATACAATGGATTCAGTTACACGTGGGGAAAAAGTCAAAATGATGAATCTTATTTGCAGTCTCTGCCATTAAAGCAGAGAGGGGGTATGGTTTAAAAAAGGGAGATGCCGCTAAACATACTAAAATCAACCAATATTTTTCAATGGTTACTTGAGAATATAATTCTTGACCTATCCAAATTTTAACCAAGCTAGTACTATTGACAAAAATTGTTTCTCTGGAGACTTTTTTCTGGAACAATCCAACTCTAATTTAGCATTTCAATAGAAAGGAAAAAGTAAAAATCAACTTTTTTACAGTTGATTCTTGGACGTTTGTAGCATCATTCTTCTTAAACACATAATGGCAGCATTATTTAAAGAGATTTAAGATGAAAGGCGACTTAAAGATGTCTGGTTTTATTGAGGAAAAAAAAGGTTGCCTTTTTTATATTTCATTTTAAAAACTGTTAAAGAAGCTAAAAAAAAGTTTACATGTCAAAAAGTTAGAACAGTTTTATATCGTTTTTAATCAACAGACCAAAATAGAAAGTTCATGCATAAAAAGTAGTTAATATAAAACAAAGATTTTGCAGTTTTGTATTAAATTTTAAATTTTACGGGATTCTTATTTTTAAACATGATGAAGTTCCATTGTTTTTCGCCCCCTCACTCATGATAAACTAATTTCTAAAAAATTGCTTTTTACCACCACCTTCATAATATATGTCTTCATGATGGCCAGGTATTTATTCGAAGGCCAAGTTAGTTTGATCTTAACGTGGGAAAAATCCATTGTCCCCAAAAGGGGGGCTCTACATTAGAATAAAAATAATTACCTCAATCTAGGATTTCTTCACTGACCAACGACGGAATAAATTAAATAACATCAAAACAGATACTACACTTTATTCCTAGCCAAAAGGCCAGAGTTATAAACTTTGTTTGATACTTTCTCAGTTTAGAGGTATTACATCCAAATGTTATTGGTGTTAAGAAATCAATTTATATATTGATAAGTTTCTATTTAAAAAAGATTTAAAAACTATTTTACACTTAACTAATATATAAAACTCACTATGTCTGTGTCAGATGCAAGATTGCAGAGCGGTGCATCAAACGATTGTATTTTTGTAGACCATTCTTTCATAAGTTTTTAGCTGGTAAAAATAGTTGCTATGGGGTTAAAATTTTATAAAATTGGAACTTGGCAGATGTAAGTATTTCTCTACACATGCACAAATATACATTTGTCAATGTTGGTTAATTTTTAGCACTTTGATATCCATTTGTTGGTAGCTCAACTGGTAATGAATAATGCTTGAGTGCAAGATGTTTTGGTTTCAATTCTAGCTTTTGAAATCATGACTATATATTGTGTACATTATAATAATCAATAGAGTATTGGCTCTATAATAATAAATATGAAATCTGCGTGAATTAAAATATATTTAAGCATATTTTATGACCAGGCAATGCTGAATAGCTTGCTAGTTTACAACATAATTGCATTAATGATTTTTTATTTCTTTAGCATTGTCCCTTTGCTAGGTACATGCAAAATGAATGCCGATGCTCAAAATGCATAAACATTTTGACCACTCCCCATTACTTAAAAATTCACAAAAAAAAAAAAAAAAAATCAGGAAATTAACCAATTTGAATGAAATTTTCAGTATTTATCCAATAAAAATCACTGATTATAATGAATACATTATTTTTTTACTTAAATCTTATAAATAAATAAATAAATTAATCTCGTCAGCATCAGACAAAGCCAAACTCTTTGTCAAGAACTTTGCAGCTAATTCTACCCTTTGCGATCAAGGCCGCCAACCACCAATATTTCCTCCTGTATCAGAAACGCTATGTGATATACGTATATCTGTACGTGATGTTGCCAAGCTAATCAAAAACATTGATTCCAGTAAAGCAACTGGCCCTGATGGTATTACAATTATAGTACTCAAAAAACTTCAACCTGAACTAGCGCCCATACTTACAAAACTGTTTAAACGCTGTCTTAAGGAGAATAGTTTCCCATCGCCCTGGAAAATTTCATCAGTATGCCCTGTATTTAAGAATTCAGGTGATCGCTCATCCCCCTCTCAATACAGGCCAATAAGTCTCCTGTGCGTCATGAGTAAGTTGCTGGAATCTGTTAAATACAGAAGTAATCAACCATCTCAACAAAAATAACCTTCTTAGTGACACTCAATATGGTTTCCGTTCTGCAAGATCTACAGCAGATGTGCTTACAGTTATATCTCATAGGATTAGCAAATCTCTCGACGGAGGCAACCTTTCTAGGACAATTGCTCTTGACATATCTAAGGCCTTTGATAGGGTATGGCATAAAGGTTTACTTCATAAGATCTCTAGCTATGGTATTGCTGGAAATGTCTTCTTAATTATTAAATCATTTCTTTCTGATAGGTTCATAAGAGTAGTAGTTGAGGGGCAAAAATCAGAAGCTCACAGTATTAATGCCGGTGTCCCTCAGGGGTCCATCCTGGACCCAACTCTTTTCCTGATCTACATTAATGATCTTCCAAATCACATCCTTACATCATTTGTAGACATTTATGCTGACGACACTACCATTTATGGTAGCACATCTAAGACAGTAAACGACCAAGTTCTCTCCAATTCTCTCTCCTCTGATCTTGAGCACGTAGTACAATAGGGTAAGGAGTGGCTGGTTACTTTAAATGCATCTAAAACCAAGCTTCTCTCTTTACATCAACAACATTCTGATCCACATCTGGCATCAATTGAAATGAATGGCTCTCGTCTTCAGGAGGCCTCAAGTTTTGACAAGCTTCTTGGCTTGACCATTACTCCTGATCTTAAATGGAACACGTACATCAAATCTGTTGCCAAGGCCGCTGGAAAAATGGTGGGATCTTTCTATCGATCCGGTAGATATCTCACTGTATCTATATAAGAGCCAGGTACGTCCAAAGATGGAATACTGTTGCCACATCTGGGCAGGAGCTGCTAGAAAGGACTTGGCCTGCCTTGATAGAGTTCAAAATAGACTTTGTAGCGTCGTAGGAGATGTCCTTTTCTCTTCCTTGCAACCTCTATCTTACAGAAGAGATGTTGCGAGTTTGTCTCTGATGTATCGTTATTTTCATGGAAAGTGTTCGACTGAGCTTCAATCTATGGTCCCCCCTCGCCAAACTTTCACAAGAAACACTCGTCTAGCTGTAAACACTATCAATAATTCCCCCCACTCTTTATCTGTGCCTAAACCTAAGCGTAGATTCCATGAACAAAGCTTCTTTCTTAGAACTGCACGCCTGTGGAATTGTCTTCCGTTTTCCTGCTTTCCGGCTGACTACAATATGGTTGTCTTCAAGTCTAACGTAAATAAGTTCTTGATGAGCCGTTCCATATAAGTTATCAAATTTACCAAATTTTCATTACTAATGATTACTATATTGTCCAATTTCTACTGTACACTCTTTAACCCTTATCCTTGAGTGGCCTCTTGGCCTTGATAATGTGGTGATGCCTATGTAAAAAAAAAAAATTTTTTTTAAATCCTAGTGGAAATGTATTATTTTGTTTAAACAAAAAATATCTTTACTAAAGTTATGATTTTAAGTAGTAAAAAAATGCATGAATTTATTATTTTTTTTTTATGAAAATAAATAATTGTAAATTGTAACAAATAAAAAGAAATTGTTATTTTTCCAGGAACATTATGAAAAAGAACAAAAACCTTAAGTCCGTATTAATGAATTCAATATAACTTTAAGAAAAATTAATTTCTCGAACTACTGATATTATCATTGAATTAAGCATTGTTTATTTAATAGTTTCACATAAAATATAATTGCAAAAATATTTCTATTTTTTTTTTTTTTTATTTACAGGTTTCACATAATCTCTATATGCACGATTCTAATATGTTCCTTGCTTGCATGAATGTGAAACTTTCGGCGTAACATCATTTTTATATAATCTTGAAAATAAAACTTTTTTTTTAATTTAAAAGCAGGAACGCAGAAAAATATATTAAAAAATGGTAACAATTAGACAAACGTTCACAATAGAAATGTACGGATGCACATCTGGGAGAAAAAAAAAACAAAAAAAAAACAGCATCTCCTACAACTCTTTCACTACCTGACGTCATTTTCAGACAATCTTTCGACTGTCTGAAATTTTGGGCTGCAGTATAATCCATATGACGAGAACTTTGTTTTCTTTTAGTTGAATGAAGTGAAAATCTCTTGCTTATAGGAACTAATTAAGCTATTTTTTTGTACAAACAAGATGTTTTTGTTTAAATTTTATTTAATTCAATATCTTAGGACTTGACTAATTATCTTTGAAATAGACCCGGACGAATATTTACTAATATTTAAACTAATATTTATCTTTCAAAGGATTTTTACAATGAACTTATTTAATTTCAAAATTTAGCTGAATTGGTTAGCTCACCGTGAAAAAATTTTTCATAACTTTTTTTTTCACATGTACAAATATTTTTTTTTCTTTTAGAAATTAACTTTAGTCTTTAATCTTTCAAATGCAATCAAAATATGTGTGTAAGGGGACACACTGAAAATAAAACTTCTACAACTGAATGTAAAACTTGGGAACATTATGCACACATTAGATTCCTCACAAAACATTTAACATTATTTGGTGCAGCAGTCATATTCATTTCCATAGAAAATGACAAATCGTTTCTCGTTTTATGTTAACAGAATCAGGTTTTTTATAAAGTATATCATAATCCATATATCTCATGAGCATTGTATTGCTACAAATGTATTGTGACTAAATTATATATGTCATCCTGTTATACAGACATTTAACTAAATATGATGATGAAAGTGAAATCGTAACCAAGTTGTTAATTTATTTGATCTAACATTGCTGGCCAGTGGTTGGTCAGCACAGATCACAATGAATAAACCAGAACAATGTTTTAAGCGAGTTCCATCTCATTCTGTCCTCGATCCCAATCCCAGTCACCCTAGTTGGCACTTAATATCAATTAGCAGGAATTCTGTTAGTGTCCATTAGTTGTTTATCCTTTGGGTAGGGTGACCAGCCTATCTTTTAAACTTATTGACTGAACCGATTGCATCTGCTATCTGTCGTCACCCACAATTGCACTTTGCTAAACCAGTTGGTCTAGTGGATGTCAGTCTTGTAATGCTTGGTCACAAGCCGGCCGAGTTGTTAAGATCTAATCAATTTCTATGATCGATAATTTAGATTATTTATCAAACTACTCTTCCATGGTTTTCTCATGTTCTCATGGCACATGTAACCTGACCATATCAAAGTGCATCTTATTGAACTGGGAGATTTTGAACTGAATCTTTTATTTAATCCACACGGTAGATTGTTCTTGTTCTGTCAGCAATGATCAAGTAGAAGTTTTGAACAATTTTTATACAAGTTAGAAAAGCATTTCTTGCAAGGCATGAAAACGGTTAAACAAAATGTTTTTTTTATTAAGTTTAAAAATTAAGGTACAAGATTTAATTTGAAATTTAATTTTCAAAGTGCACTTTTATAAACTTTACTAAGTAAAATATAAAAATTTAAATTGAATCTAAAAATTATTTTCCATTTATTTTGTTATGTGCATTTTGTTGCACTTAAAAAAAATTTAATTTATCTATTATTTAGTAATTAATGATATAGAATCTTCAACTATTTTTGTTGTTTAAGTGCAACAATTACAACGATAGTTCTTGCAAGTGAAAGCACCTATTAGATTAGACCTAAAACATTTTATATTCTGTGCTTTTGTGGAAGGACTAATTTATGATTCGTATTGTTTGATTGAACCTTGAACTTTCATATCTTAGAACTAATTATTACTTAGCACTTTATCTGTTGTGCATGGATCGATGATCTCATGACCAAAAGTTGCTTGTGTTAAATTTTACTCTTGAAGCAACTTTGGTGAGCACTTGAAAATCATATGCAACCAGGGACTTGAATGAAATTAGATCTGATGAAACCGTTTGGAAGCCATTGTATGGCATGAAACTTTAGAATTGTAGTGTTAACAAATTTTTGTCGGTTGTATTAAATTTAATATGAAATTCTTATACTAGTCTGATCATGGTAAATTAACATTTGGCCATCATTATAACAATCGTATGATGTAGAACAATAGGTACACACCTAGAATTTCTATAGGATTTCATGGAGTGCAAAGATGTTTTTGGCAATTCTCAAAGTCAAAAAAATCATTAATTAAATACAAGAAATAAAATGTTATTCAAAACAAATTAGTAACACAAGTTGTTATACAGAATCAAATTTTATAGTAGAAAGCAACTTTATAAATACAGAATTTCAAAGCTATCAAAATATGAATTCACTTTTTAAATGGCAAAATAGCCATATTTCAATGAAGAGAATGACCACAATTTCCGGTCAGATAAGTGGTTTCACATAGGTAAGTGTGTGATCAGTAGTAACGACCAAAAAAAACTTGGTTCAATTAAGAGCTAACTTCCAGCACTTTTGGCCATTAATGTTATTTACTTGTATCAAAGAAACAGGAAGTTTACAAGATATAAAAATTGTGCAAGGAAAGCAAATGACAAAAAGCGAAGAAAATATTCAAGTTTGAAATGCTGAACTTCAGAAAAAAAAGTACTCAAATGGTAGGAAGTTATTTATTCAAAAAAAGATTTTAAAGTTTTAATATTAAAAAAAAATAAATTACAATACAATTTACCTTTTCTAACCATATCCGTGGCTGTCTTTTCCTTGGTGACTTTTTCGGGTCACAATAATAATAATACATTCATTCCAGGGTGGGTAAAATTAATTCAACCAAACAGAAGTTTGGTCTTCTTATAAAGATTGAAAGCAATACTAAACCTCATCTCTAGAATCCTTATTTACAGATATTGGATATTTGATATCTTGTTAAAATTTCACAAAAATTAAAAGTATCTGAATTTCCAAAGGGCTTCCATCTCTTCGCTGCATAGAACTAAAACTAAATATAAGATACATGGTCCACCCTTACACTTAGTAATTCTGTTCAAAAATTCATACAGATCGCTTAATTAGTTTAGAAGCAAATCCTTTGTAAACAAATATATACATATTTTAACTTTATCTAGATTTACACACAATTTTATTGGAATATTATACATACTAGCATCTGCTGAAGATACCAAAGTTTCGTCCATCCTGTCATTAGCAATAATCCTAGTTTTTCACAAGACATGAAGCAGTCAGTCTCCTTTAGCCTGTTTGGAATGTAAGGTACTAGCAACTCTCTTTCGGCTGTTTTCTTCCAGAATGTTTATTAATTCACATGTGAAATCTAGATATCTCCAGCAGATACAGTAATGTATAGTATTTAAATCTAATACTTACCTCTTGTATGACTTATGATTAAGCACTTTAATAGTTTTTATCTAAATATGTCCCATAGATTACTCTAGAAGAAAGAAAATCATCTCTAGCTTTGTAGTTTTGAAGGATATAAATTTGCATTTTAATTAGGACAAAAAAAAAAAAAAAAAAGTGGTAGTATGCAGGCTCGAACCACCACGGAGAAGGACAAGAACGTAAAAAAAAAAATGAGATAGTGAATTCAAGGAGTTGGTAATTAACTTTTGACTGGGTGGAGGATATTAGCACAAGGACGAAAAAAAAATCTTTAAAAAAAAGGAGGAGAGGTGGAATCAAACTCGAAAACGTAGGGTAATTAGTCTTCCTCGCCAACCATTAGGCCAAAGAGGATAGTGAATTCAGTGAGTTAGTAATATAGTTATAAATCATAGGAGTCGCCAGCATCTTTTAAACTGATCGGGGGGGGGGGGGTAGCTTACTGCTTTCTGTCGTTTTTAATGTGAGGGAAGACCAGCTCCTCCCAAAAAAGGGGGCACTGGTAGTATCTAAATAAATAGTAATTGTTTCAGTATGAAGGGTTTCCCCTACATTGACGAAGGACCAATTGCAGAACAGATACTACCCAGCTTGAAGGCCAGGCAGTTGCATTCGATTAGTTTCACTTTATTTATACAAATAAAGACAAACAAACACTCAAAACGAGGGAATTTTTTAAAACTCAATAAAAAAAAAAAAAAAAAAAAGACATTATCTCTTTGTGAATCTGAGATATTACAATCTAGGAAGTATAAGAAAACTTCTCCCGGAATCTAATCAATGCGAGAACCGACACAAAAAGTCTTTCGTGGACATACACAAACGCCCCCCCCCATTTTGCCTTTTATATATTAGACTAGCGTGGGTGCCCGGCGTTGCCCGGGTGATTGGAGATGTGTGCGTGTAGGAAGAAAAAAAAAAGTATTAGTAGGCACTAGGCAGGCAGGCTCAAACCTGTGGCCTTGAAGTGAAGGTGAAAAAGATAGTAAAAAAAAAAAGCTGAGACATTACCAACCGCTGTGCCAAGAAGTGAAAAGCGTTGAAATTTAACAATTAAAAACTTAATTGAATGAGTTCACACAGGTGCATAAATTTAACGAGGTCAAACATCACACCATAGGAGAATGAAATCAATCACTTAACTTTGGTTGCAAGTCAGTTAAGCTTTATGCTCCACAAGATGTTGGGGAAAACCATCTTCTGATAAATCGATCAAAATAAACACGGCGTCCCTTCGCAAATCGTAGATACTATAATCTAAGACATAGTAAACCCCCCCCCTGAGCGCCCCCCTCCCAAACCTTTGCCGGACATAAAAATTGCACACACGCAAACACACACATTTTTGCTTTTATATTATAGATAAACGTAAAAATCATTTGCTGCAAGTGTAAAGTGTTGCAATGCTTTTGATATAAAAAGGAGGGTATGATCACCAAAATTTGAAAGATTCTACTTATAAACACTAGCAATAGGAACTGAGGAATCAAATATAGCCACGTTCTGCTCGCAACCAATCAGAAACCAGAATTGCTCCATAAAAATATTGAATCTTTTACCATTCCAGCACATAATTTTTTGTGTCAACATGAAAAGGATTCTTTGCTCTTTGTCTGCAAAATTATAAAGTTCAGGACCTTTAAAGAACAGTTACAGACTAAAAATTTTTCATCTCCAGAACTTGTACAGAAAGCTACCCATCAGAAACTCTTCTGAAATAAAACATGGCTTTCAAGTCAAGATAAAGAAATAAGAATTTCTTTTAAGATGGAAATAAATGCAAAGATGGAATTTTCACAAGTTCAATAAAAATACTAAAATCTAAAAATTTAATATTAACAGAGTAATTATTTTGTTTTTATGCTTAAGTGTTGTCAATGTAATTTGAAAACTAAAGCTCTCACATAATTAGATTTTGTTTCTAATAAAGTAATATTTTGCGAAAAAATTGCATGAGAATATGTTAAAATAGTTCACAAATAATGGCAAAATAATTTTTGGAATACTTCATCAGATTCTGTAAATGTATTTGTAAATTGAATCTGTTACATGGTCACCTGTGACTCTGGTCAGCATATTATATATATATATATATATATATATATATATATATATATATAAATGGAAATGTATAAAAAGAATACGAAAAGTATAAAAGCTTATAACTTTTCTTTATTCAGTTTCAATTGGTGACGTGCAGGAATACAAAATAATATTATGAAAAAAATTTTTAAACTTTTTATACAAGTACATAATTTTCGATCGATCCTTCAGTCTTCATCCGTGTAGTGAAAGTATATATATATATATATATATATATATATATATATATATACATACTAGTAAAGTCCTGACCTTAACCTTTGATCTCGAAAAATGATGTGCAACATCTCTAAGTTGGGGACCATCATCATGTCAGGTTTGGTTATGATCGCTCCAATGGTGTGAGCTGTAGGAGAGTATGTATATATATATGCTATGACAGTTGATCTTAACCTTGAAAAATAGTGTGCACCATCCCGAGGTGGGAGACCATCATCATACCAAATTTGGTTATGATCGGTCCAGTGATGTGGGCTGTAGGAGAGTTGTATATACATACACACACACAAACGCTACTACTTATATATATAAAATTTAATCACTTGATAATGATGCTTAAAAAATAAAAATAAAAAAGCTTTCGACATTTATCATTGATATGGTCATCCATTTTTCAAGTACTTTCATAACAGTAAAGTGAGCATCCAATTCAGAACAATGTTTAGTGAATTATTCCAAACAGACCTTGAGCATCCTTGTGGTATGTAAGGCCGATACCATATTAAGACTCGACTTTGCATTGCATCTAACTATTGTGAGACCATTAATAGGGAGAAGCAAGCAAGGCAAGATACGAAGGGAAACAAAGTGTTCCACAATATTTATGATCAAAGAAATTAGAAAATTTCATCACTTTTCTCAGAAGAGGAAGTGAAACTTACTGCAACCATAGGATACAAATATGATATAACAAAGTGGATGAAGTCAATAAATAACCAGCTTTTCTTTACTCTCTTTTAGCCTTATGCCACACATATTATTTATATATATATTATTTATATATATATTATATATATATATTATATATATATATATATAATATATATATTATATATATATAATATATATATAAATAATATATATATATAAATAATATATATATTATATATATATTATATATATATAATATATATATAAATAATATATATATATATAAATAATATATATATAAATATTATATATAGAAATATATATATAGAAATATATATATAGAAATATATATATAGAAATATATATATAGAAATATATATAAATATATATATATATAATATATATATAATATATATAAAATATATATATAAATGATATATATATAATATATATATATAATATATATAAATAATATATATATAAATAATATATATAAATGATATATATATAATATATATATATAATATATATAAATAATATATATATAAATAATATATATATAATATATATATATAATATATATAAATAATATATATATATAATATATATATAAATAATATGTATATAAATAATATATATATAATATATATATATAATATATATATAATATATATAAATAATATATATATAATATATATATAAATAATATATATAGAATATATATATAAATAATATATATATAATATATATATAAATAATATATATATAAATAATATATATATAAATAATATATATATGATATATAAATAATATATATATATAATATATATATAAATAATATATATAATATATATATAAATAATATATATATAATATATATATAAATAATATATATATAATATATATATAAATAATATATATATAAATAATATATATATAATATATATAATATATATATATATAAATAATATATATATAATATATATAATATATATATAATATATATAATATATATATAATATATATATAAATATAATATATATATAAAAAATATATATATAAATATAATATATATATAAATATAATATATAAATATAATATATATATAAATATAATATATAAATATAATATATATATAAATATAATATATAAATATAATATATATATAAATATATATATAAATATAATATATATATAAATATATAAATATAATATATAAATATAATATATATATAAATATATATATAAATATATATATAAATATAATATATATATAATATATATATAATATATATATAAATATAATATATATATAATATATATATAATATATATATAAATATAATATATATATAATATATATATATAAATAATATATATATAAATAAATATATAAATAATATTGTGTCAAACTTACAGAATTATATAAGAAATAGATAAGTATAAAAATGTTTTTTAACTCATTTTACATTACACTTTTTTCTTTTTGTTTTTTTTACAGAGGAGTCACCACTTATCAAGACCCAGAGGCTACTTGAGGATAAAGGTCAATGAGTGTACAGTAGTCACTGAGAAAATGTTGTAGCAATCGCTAGTGGTGGAATTGGGTAAATTGGTTTACTTAAGGGGACGGACATTAAGAATTTGTTCATATTGGACTTGAATATGATCATATTGTAGTTAGCTGAAAGCAGGAAAATAGAACAGAATTCCACAGGCGTGAAGTTCTAAGAAAGAAGCTTTGTTCATGGAATCTATGCTTAGGTTTAGGCACAGATAAAGAGTGAGAGAAATTATTGATAGCGGTTTCAGGTAGATGAGTGTTTTTCATGAAAGTCAGACTGGGGGGGGGTGGCATAAATTGGAGCTCAAATGAGCACCTACCATGAAAATAACGATAAAGCAGAGACAGGCTCGCAACATCTCTTCTGTGGGAAAGAGGTTGCAGGGAAGAGAAAAGGGCATCCCCCACTACGAAGTCTATTTTGAACTCTGTCAAGGCATCAGCAATGAGGTATCTACTGGAACAGTAGAACGATTTCACCATTTTTCCAATGGCCTTGGCAACAGATTTGATGCATGTGTTCCATCTCAGATCAGAAGTAAAGGTCAGACCCAGAAGCTTGTCAAAACATGGAGCCTCTCCAAGACAACAGCCATTTATTTCAATTGATCGGAGCGTTGACAATGGAAAGATAGAAGCTTGGTTTTAGATGCATTAAAAGTAACCAGCCACCTCTTTTCCCATTGCACCATGTGATAAAAATCAAAGGAGAGAGAATAACTTGGTTGTTTACAGCCTTTGAAGTGTTGCCATAAATGGTAGTGTCATCAGCATAAATGTCTACAAATGATCTTAGAATGTAATTCGGGAAATCATTTATGTAGATCAGAAAGAGAGTTGGACTCGGGATGGACCCCTCCATTAATACTGTGAGCTTTTGATTTCTGCCCATCAACCACCACTCTTATGAACTTATCAGAGAGAAATGATTTAATAATTGAAGACATTTCCAGCTATACCGTAGCTGGAGATTTTGTGGAGTAGACCTTTATACTATACCCTATGAAAGGCCTTGGATATGTCAAGGGCAATTGCCCTAGAAAGGAAGCCTCCATCGAGAGATTTTCTTATCCTTTGAGATATAACTTTGAGATGTAAGCACAGAACAGAAACCATATCGCATGTTACTGAGGAGGTTATTTTTGCTAAGGTGGTTGACTACTTCTTTATTTAACAGATTCCAGCAACTTACTCATGATGCACAGGAGACTGATTTGTCTGTACTGAGAGGAAGATGACCGATCACGTGAATTTTTAAATATGGGGCATACTGATGAGGTTTTCCAGGGTGTTGGAAAGCAATTCTCCTTAAGACAACGAATGCTGTCAGGGCCAGACGCTTTACTGGAATCAAGGTTTTTGATTAGCTTGACATCACACACAGATATCCGTATGTCGCATAGCATGTTTTCAGATAGATACAGGAGGTTGGTAACCCTGATCGCATAGGATAGAATTAGCTGCAAAGTTTTTAGCAAAGAGTTTGGTTTTGTTTGATGCTGACAAAATTACCTCAGGTCCATTGATGCTCAGCTACTTTGGACTTGATGGACACAGCATACAACTCTCTCGTGTTCTTTATTACTCTTTTACAGTGACTGCTGGCAGGTGGCTTTACTCAATACATCTATTATTTTGGAAGCAATGGAAATAGTGATTTCTGTGTGCAATGGCAGCAACATATTCTGGAGAGAACCACAGCTGGCTGTTAGGTTTTTGCCGGAATTTTGTGGAGGGTATGAAGCGGTCTATACCTACAATTAACCATTCCATCAGGTCTGATACTATAGAGGACAAGTTCTTTTTAAACATAAAATATAGAGGTAGTTCTGATATAAATGTACAAAAGCTATCCCAGTCAGCCATAGAGTACCGATATACTGTACGATGGAGAGGTATAGCATAGGACTTATTACATATTGTTTTATCTTAAATGGAGACAACTGAGTGGTCGGAAGATTTCAAAGGGAACAGAATGGAAGATGAACATAGCTCAGGGTAAGATGTGAGAAAAAGGTCTAGCAGACTTGCACACTATCAGTGTTGGGCACACAGGTGGGTTCAGGAACAATCTGAGTTAGGTCATAACCAATGGAGAAATCATGACAGAACCTCCCCTCATCATCTGTCTTATTTGAGTGGGTTAACCATTCCACATTGTGAATATTGAAGTCTACACAGATGTGAACGTTAGCCGAAGGATGAGCAGACAGGATGTGGTTAATTTTCTCAAATATGCTCTTAAAGATAGTAACTCCGCTAAATTAATTAAGTATTACTTTCCACGAATAATTGTGATTGATTTAAACATTAAATAGGTAAGAATTCCAAAATTGATTAATAGCAAATATTGTTACCAACTTTACTTTTGCTTAATGAAATCATAATCCATCTCTTTACCTGCTCATCATTGTTTACGATGTTCCTCCTTTTCTCCCAATTATCCTGTAAGGTATATATATATATATATATATATATATATATATATATATATATATATATATATGTATATATATATGCCGGTTTCAGCTTAAGAACTTTCTATTCAATTATTAAATCATCATCACAGAACATGACACTTTGCTTATATCTTAGAACTAATGAAGAACTCTCCCTAAACTGAATTTCTCTAAGCAAGTGGCAATCCATTTCAACAGTGGTGCAGTGGTGGTAGGTTAATTGAGATCAAAAACCCTAAAAATCTTATTAAATTTAATTTTTGTATTGGTCTTCCGTTCTTTCATAAAGAATGTGTTTGTGTCTCCTCATATGTATTCATACACAAGGACTGTAAATTTTCTTTTTCTGTTGCATAATTGTTTCATTGACCTCAACGAAATGTAAGCATAACAATATTAATATACATTCCAGTTGCGATTTCACTCAAAACAGCAGTGGTTTAAAAGAGGACAATAAGTGGAAAAGTTTATGGAAAAGCGTTTATTTCACATGAAACAGGGAATCTTGCAAATGTGCAGTGAATGAAAAAAAAATGTCAAGATGGGAGGGGGTTTAAAAGACATAAGATTCAAATTTCTCCCACCCTACCCAACACATGTGAAATAGACATCAAACCAAATATTAAAATTGCATTCTTCATGAAATCCATCAATTCAAAGTTTTCCATTTTTTGTACTAATAATAGGAAGCAGAATTCAATGGGATTTAAAATAACATTCATCCTCACAAAACTAAAAACTGAAATGGAAACACGGTTATAGAAGGCAGAACAGAAATTGATAGAAAAAAACTAAAATTGTTATACCACCAAATTCTAATGCAGATGATGGCATCTTATATATCTCTTAGCAGCAAAATTGATCTGGTCTGAAGAAATGAAAAAATTGCCTCATAGGCTACAAAACATTTGGTTAATTTAATCAAATGTCAGATTTAGGAACAAACACAAGTCTGTATCAAATTCAAACATTTACATGATTCTCAAATCGAAAAAGATAAAACATCAGGAAACTTCTCCCTCTTCCACTCAAAACAATATACAGAAAAACAAATGAAAGGAGTGGCGATTAAGAGAGGTCAAATGGATAGCTATCTTCCAATAATCTAACAGGAATGGGGGTGGATTATATATATATATATAAAGCTTGCACAATTTAAAACAATTTTCCAGAGAATGGAAATAAATTCAAAAATATTTTATGTGTGTGTGTGTGTGTGTGTAATGTTAAAAGACAAATCAGACAATATATATATATATATATATATATATATATATATATATAAAAATAAATAAATTGGCCAATTACCAATTAATTGGCCTTTAATAAACGGCCGATTACGGATTAATAGGTTTTCTAATGCCAATTTATCAGCAAATTTTGTCATAAATAATACTAGTATTGATTAAATTGTAAACAAAGATAAATTTTTTGCTTGCCAGTGAAAATTTATCAAAGAGACATGCATCGTCTACACCATATTAAATAACAGGCATGACACACTGTTAACATGTAGACTTTTACAACTGAATTTGAGGCAAATAGATCCAAGCATGTAGAAAATTTCTATCGTTTTGTACTTTCAATCACTGTCAAAGAAAACAAGTTGAGTGTGCAAAGTTTCCCCTCCACAAGTGAAAAATTTACTTTCACCATGACTGATTGTGCAAAATTTTTAAAAAAATCTAAGGCATGGTTATTGAGAAAAGTGCAATTAGATGAACGGATGAATGAGAGTGAATTACTAAGTCCAATCCCATGTCAAGGGATCAATTATTACTTTATCTTTCAGTTTTCATGTTGAGGAATTGTACAGTAAATCATTCAAGATGTGACCACATGGTGGAATTATTATTATTATATGCTGAAATAAATTAGGAACAACAAAAAGCTTTTGTGATGTGTACTGTTGATAAGATTCCTTAACAATTTACCAATGGGGACTTGTCCGAAAAAATATCCAGTTCCCGAGTTCATTTGAAGAAATCAATAAATAAGCAAGTCGCAGAACATCAACCATATCAATGATAATACCTACAAATCTAGTTCTGAGGTTATTTTTGTCAAAAGCTGTCCAATCTAATTCTGATAGCGATGACTTAAGTGGAAGCGTTACCATTCTTAAAAAATTCAGGTTATCAATGGAAACAAGATTTTCATCTCATCTAATAGTGTGTATGTCTACTTTCCTCTCACCATGATTCAAATATTAATTTTAAAAGATTGGCATAGAAAACATATTTAGAATTGGATTTTACATCTACTTTCTACTGATGATAATGAAGCAGAGTACACTACGCTGCTGAGGGCCAAGAAGTACGAACATGTGTAAATTACAACATGGAAACTTTAAAACCAACTGACAAAAGGTAAAATTGTCACAAAAGATGTTTTCATCACTCCTAGTAAAATTGTCACAAAAGATGTTTTTATCACTCCTAGTATAAGAAGACAATAGGAAATAAAAGTACAATTATTTCTAATTCAATTTCGGCCTTCATTTTTGAGGAATGAAAAGTGAACATTGTATCATTTATAATAGCAAAATTGCGCTGAGGAGCAATTTTTAAAGTATCAAATAAAACTGAATTAAATGACAGTAAATATGAGCATTCAATATAATTCATTACATAATGATACAGATCTGGAATAGTGCATGCCTAATCAATACATATTCTAGAATGCTATATCCAAATTTCAACTATTTACTAGCAATATGCATGGATGATAAAATGTTTTGGATAATCAGATTTCAAGGGGCTTCTGATAAAATAGTCATATTTTACAAATCAAAGCACTTTAAGTCTTCAAAATACCACCATTTTGTTTGGAAATTAATATACTTTCAAATGAATTAATCAATAATAACATACATTACATATTTTTTTAGAGTTTTACGCAAATAAAATGATAAAAATGTGAACTGCATTTTCTGTAAGATTTTGTAACTACCACCCTCGCGATTTGTAAATGCTCGTGCTGCATTTGTATTAAGAATTTTTTAAAGAAATTTGGAAACTAACCAGAAGAACTGTCACTTAATAGTTTGGGTGTCCGAAATACATTTGACCACTCGTTTTTTGTTGTGTTAAAAAAAGATTTCAACATGACGAGTATTGAAGATTTTGAAAAAATTTTCTTCAGACATAAAACAATCTTTTTACTGTTTTTATCTGTTAAAAGAATAATCGCATGTTGTTTTCTTTTGTAGTAAATAGCAATTTAAAAAATCGTTTTGAGTTTGAGTGTAGACTATGGTATTAGTAATAGCATCAGCAAAAGCAGAAGTGATAGCATGGTCGCTGTAAACAGACTTTTTTTGTGGTTGATTTTTATTCCAGATCAAATCTTTTTTAAATTAAAAATTTAATTATAAAAAAATTTCTGACATGTTTAGTTAGAGCTATTTTGTAATCAACCTTATAAATATTTTAAAAAATTTGACCACTGGTCAAATTTTTTAAATATTGTGTTTTGCTTTGAACAACTGAAAATGTGCACTGAAATATGATTCTTTTGGTTTACGTGTATGAGCGGTACAACCCTTCTATATTTTTTTTAATTTTTCCTCTTTTTTTTACAATGTTTTCAGCGGATTATTATCAAATGGAAACTAATGCACCCGATTATAAAAAAGAAAATGCATAATCGATATTTAAATATTTGTAGGAGGTGCTCAGTTAAGAAATAAAAACGGTAGAAAAAGACATGAAATGTAATTAAAAATAAAAATCAAATTCACTCAAAATTTGTGAACAATTTGTCAGCAAAAAGGTTTTTTTTTTATATTTAAATAGGTGGACAAAAAATACTTGATACTTTCTCATACGTCATGTTTTCTGTTGGAGTGACATCACTTGTTTTAAATGACATTTATTTTTGTCTATTTATCGTAATTCTTGTAAAATTTCACAATGAGCATGCTCTTAACAAAAAAAAAAAAAAAACTCCCTTAATCCTATGTCTACCCTAGCCTCCTCCTAAAATCTTTAGCCCAACCATTGACACAAAGTCCGAGTGGCAGAGCTCCCCATCAAACAAAATTCCTAGGTAAACTAGAACTTATATGTATAAGCGTAAAAAAAAAAAGAAAAAGATCTTTCCTTAAAGAAAAGTGCACCTGATTTATCTCCCATAAAAATAAATTGGTCACCTGTCCTAAAATACTAGAATGGTATCGAAATAGTAAATTATTTTACATTAAATTTATGGGAAACCAACACCCACTCTAAATTCTAAAATTGTTTTTATTTTGTTTCTATCAAGTCTTCAGGATGTCACAATTTCCCTTAGCCTTATCATAACCCAAAGTCAGAGTGGCAACCTCCCCACCTTATAATTGCACAAAGACCCTCTTAAAAACACACATAATTGTCTTAAAAAAAAAAAAAAAGAAAAAAAGACGCCCAAGATTTATCTACAATAGAAAAAAAAAAAATAGTTAACTACCCTAAAATACTGGAATGGCTCAAAATGGGAAATTATTTTATCTTAAATTCTAAAATAATTTTTGTTTATCTTTCATTAAAGTTTTTCAAGGTATTCACCTGTAATTGTCTATAAAGGTAGAATCACATATTTTGGAGAGGTAACGGAAGGTATTAATTTGCACTAATACCTAAGCAATATTGCAAACTATTCATTTTTAAACAGTCCTAGATTTAGATTTCAGTTTTTTTTACAGCTTTGAGTTCTTTAACTTCTTTTCTTTTAATGAACACATGGCATTTTTAAGGAATTGCAGCATATTTATGTGCATTTACTGCAGATTATTTGGAAACCATTAGTTTTTGGAGATTTTCAGTAGCATATTCTGATTCCTTGCATAAAAATACACTTACATAGCAAATTTCATTGCTTAATCTTGTGTTTTAACAAAGATATAGCATTTTTACTGAAAAAGTAGTGTAAAAAATGTGACGTATACGGTCTTAAAGAGGAAAAAATATTCATATGTGTGAGGCACAAAAATAGTCATACTTTCTTAATTTTAATCAGATTTAAAAAATTTAAAAAGATTCTTTCTTAGCTTATCAAGCTTTTTCTATTATACCATTATTGAGATATGGCAAGCGATTTAAATTTTTTCATGTGTATTGCTATGTACTTCTTAAATAGTATCCTCAAGAAAATGTAATAATTTTCTGTACTGTTTTTTTCACTTTGTTTATCATGGTGATGTAAGTAAACGTACATGTTTAACATCAATTTAACGAGAGAGCTACATGTTATTAACGATAGAGTTCTTTATATAATTGATATGTCTTTGCGATTCTGTTAAATTCTTCCCTTGGCACTGATCACATTTGTCCATTCAAGTGGTTCCCTCAACACCTTCCAAATCAAGAAAAAAACTTCAAGTATCTTTCTTCAATGCTTGTGGCACTAATCACTTTTCTTTTTATTGTATTTTCACCCCAAACAAGGCACAGTGACACGTTGATGTAGGAGACTACTATTTGGGACGTAATTTGTAGGGGTACTATGTAGCAGCAAGATGTCTGTTTACATGACAGTTGCACTTCTGCATATGTCAGTACAGAGAGGGAAACAGAAACCCAGAAGAGAATTCCAAAGTCTAGCAGTCCTAAGGAAGAAACTATAAAAGTAGAAGGCTTTCTTACATCTTGGGATTTCTACTGTGTTGGGGTGAGATTTTGCTGCTTGTCGGAGTTATTTACGTCAAGGGGGTACAAGAGCACCTACCACTAAAATACTTATAAAACAGGTAGAGGAATACAACAATTCGTCAATGGGACAGCAGTTGAAGCCTAGATGATAGTGCAGGATCCATTAGGCTGATGACTCTTTTAAACCCTGTCTAAGAGGGAGAGACTAGTAGCAGATGCATCAGCCCAAATGTGACAATATTTCATATATGGGCGAATGGTGGCCTTGTAAAGCTGCAGGATACTCTTAGGCGTAAGTAACTTTCTGCATGGTAGAGAGAGTCCACCTTCTTTGCAGCAACCTTGGCAATGCATTCAATGTATCTGTTCCCTGCGAATGTTAGGTCGGGGCATTTGTACGAACTACTTTCAGGTAATGTATCATTCGTCTTGTTCCTCATTTTGGGCTCGTGCTACCATTACATATATTTTTATTTTTATGGTTTAGATAATGCATATTTTATTGAGATAAATTACTAATTAGATATCAGACATATATAATTTAAATATGTAAAAAATTGACTAAATATTGACAACAACCATTATGGCAACCAGTTTCAACTAGAAGTATTTTGATGTCAATCGCAAGAATGCTGCCTATGTCAACTATCACATCCAAGGGTGACAAATCGGCCAAAACTTTTATAATGGCTAATACATTAAACCATTTTAGAAATATTTAAAAGAAGCAAAAATTGCAGATGAGAAAAAGAAGAACAATAAATGTTCAGGGAACAAGTGGTAGCAACTATCAGCCTCCAGCCAAACACCAAACTACTATAGAATTGACCAAAAAGAAAGTTTGGAATATTAATGATCACAGGTCATAAGAGATCCATTATCTGATAAGAGAAATGATTGCTGTTGATATTCAACCACATTCTGTAACATCTGACATTGGATTCAATAGGTTTATTGCAAAAGTGTACAAATTAGAGTATTCCATCAAAAATGTACTTCACTGCAAAATAATTTTGGATATATTTACAAAAGTAAAAACAAAAATTTAATCATCTCTTGATGAAATTAGCAGTATTTCTTTGACAACAGACATTTGAACAGCTACAACAGATAATGCTCCCTTTCTAAGTTTGATAAGTCATTGGTTTTCAAATTACTTTTAACAGTGCAGAGCTGTGTTTAGAGTTGTTTCATTCCCTGGTGTACACAAAGGTGCAAGGATAAATGAAGAATTGCACAATGTTCTTAGTGAGTATAAAATCTTCAAAGTTTTCTTAGTCTTGTGAGGTTCAGTAACAAATATGGTTGCTGGTGTCAGAAAATGTGGTTTAAAATCACTATCATGCTTCATACATACATTGCAACTCTCAATAAATGGCTCATTATTTTAAAACAACCATTACAACTAACAGAAATATAGTCTGTCACTTTACTCTCCATTAGCAACTAGCAAATTAACTGAAATACAGGATCAGCTTAATTTGGAAAAAGCAAACTCATTCAAGAAGTGATCACATGGTGGAATTCAACATATTATATGCTGAAAATAAATTAAGAAAAATGAAAAGCTCTTGTAATGTGTGCTGTTGATAAGATTCCTACCTTAACTTACCAATGGGGACTTGTTCAAAAAATTGTCCAGTTACTGAGTCCATTTGAATAAATCACCACGTCGCACAACTTCAACCATATCAATGATAATACCTACAATTTTAGCTTTGAGGTTATTTCTTTCAAAAGTTGTCCAAGCTAATTCTGATATTTCCGACATTAATGGAATTCTTACTACTGTTGAACAATTTAATGAATCAATAGAAAAAATTAAATTCATCCGATCTAAATGATAAAAACTTGTGTGTATCTACTTTCCTAGATCCAAGATTTAAATTTAAAGATCAAAGTGAAAGTAAAACTATCACTTTCAAGCCTGCTTGATGAATTAACTTGCCTACCATAACAAATGAAAACTTAGAGCAGGTAGAAGCTGAGTTAAACCTGTAGACTGCAACTACAACAAAAATACAAGAATCATAATCAAAAAGAGTAAATCCCTTATGATTAAATGCACAAAAAGAACTTGAGATCATTATGTAGCTTTACAACTACTCACAAGAGGTGATGATTCATTTCAGTGGTGGAAGAAGACACAGGAGACCTTACCACTGCTGAATAAACTGGCTTTAAAATATGTAAGTACACCACCTTCATCTGTGGAGAGCGAGAGGCTCTTTAGTAGAGGTAGTAATGTGTATGAACCTATAAGGAACAGGCTGTATCCAGAGAATGGAGAAACTATGTTTCTACATCAACTTAAAAGTATTCAACTTTAAATACTGAGGAGACTATAAGAGCAGAGGAGGCATGCAGCAAGAATTGAAGAGGAAGTAGAGCAGCAGCAGGTGCAGAACTTCAGCTTATAATTATTCACTTAAAGAATTACAATTTGTACTTTGTAGTTGGTTTGTAATTTTGTTTTTCTTATCGAATTGTTTAATTATATTCATTTAAGTATTGGAAATTTTACTTTGTATCTTGTGATTTTATTTAATAGAAGGCAAAAAGCTATAAGACACTTAAAAATTTTAAGTTAAATTACCAGTTACTATGTTAATGGGTCAAATCTATCTGATGAGCCACTTGGCAGTGATGAAATGATTTAAATTTAATAGGAAAAAGGAAAATAATTGGCGAATTGGCCGATTACGAATTACCTACCGATTAATCAGTACAACCCTAATATATATATATATATTCCCACAGCTTCTGATCAGGACAGCCATGAATGAAATGGTTATCAGATTTCCAAATTACACTAAGACTCAAAATAAACATTTTAAATTTATAAATTTTAGAGGAAAAAGGTTACTAAATATAATGAATAAGGTGAACATATTCATTCAAAGTTAAAGAGGTTGAGGGGGGGGGATTTGTCATTCCAAGACTTGGTAATTTATTAAGAAAAAGGTTTATTTTTCTTTTTGAATTAAAAAAAAAAAAAAAAAAATTTTTTTTCTTCTTTCATAATAGACTACATACATTACTTCTATATATGTTGTCTTCTGTGACGTCGTTTCATTTCACGGCTCACAAATGGCTGAAGTTAATCTCATTTTTTATTGTATTTACAGATTGGTACCAGTCCTCAGCTTACAAGGCCACTAAAACCATCTTTTACATAGATTACCTGGTACTTCCAAAGATTCACTCATCTAACTACATGGCCACCGAAGCCATCCATTCAACACTATTTTCTAGTCACCAGTTAGCTTAATTTTAAGTAGATATTTATACTTATTATTTCAGGAATGATCCATATGTTTCAGTATATCTTACCAATCATTTTATGCAATTCTATGTCTTTAAAATAAATAAATAAATAATAATAAAAATAATTTAAAAAAATAAAAATGTTGGGAGTATTTTCTTTGTTGTGTACCAATATATGCAAGAATGTAACTTAAACCATGGAAGACCAGAGGCTTTTATAGAGACTGTTTTGCAAAAGATTTCTCATTTGAATTTAGTATAAAACATGGAAAAGAAAAGGCTCTTAAACGATAATGCACATAAGATTTGAGAAAAAAAAATGTAAATATTTAATTAAAGTGAAATTTATAACTTGTTAAAATTAACAAAAATAAAAATAGAATGGAAGCAGGGGGGAAATAATGGTTGGAACTTTAGGATATGCTATGTGATAATGGAAATTGACTGCTATAGGAAAATATCAAGGTGGGTAGTTCTATGACTAAATCAGTGCTGAAGTACTTACCAAAATGCTTTGTGACCCATAATAGACTGTTATATTCTAAACCACTACCAATATGGCTACCCTGAGAAGGAAGACGCAGCTCAAAATTAGGCAAAAATCAAAAATTCAAATGTTTAGGATTTAGAAAAAAAAAAGTTTAATGATTTTTTTTAGAAATGTCAATGAATCTTGTCAGCTTCAATATGGAAACAATATATCTGTGCCTGTGGACATAGAAAAACTATTTTCAATCGATTTAAAAAATTTTTCACACACATGAGAATCATTTTCTGGTCAGTCTCATTTTCTTTATTGTGAAATCTTATTAGAACAGCCTCAAACACTTAAAAAAAAAACATCTGAAATAAAATTCATCTAATTTCACAAACATGTATTTTTATTTTCTGCTAAGGATGAGGATAGGTGAAGATGGAGAATTTAAATTGTGGGAGTGAGGAGGGTGCAAGAAGAGAACCCCAATCATCTCTTGGCAGGAAGTGGTAGTTTTCCTTCTCCTATACTTGTTGCTTGAAAGTCTGGTTTACCCTACTACTTAATCCATAACTGTAGAATGGATATGTATTCATAATTTGTTTTACAATAAAATGTCTATATAAATGCAGTCATATAAGAAATTTAATTTTTCATACCAGTTTTTTACTTGGACATTCAAATTTATGTTGCTGATGCTTTTCCTGGTGATTTATACCTAGTATAACAATACTAGAGTGTATCTAAAAACATGTAGAGCATTGCAGAAGTTAGATATTTTTGGAGTGGTAGAATGATCCAACCATTTTCTTAGTAACCTTCACAACAGGTTGGATACAAGTCTTCCATTTAAGATCTGGAGTAAAAAAAAAATCTACCATAACTACCATTAATCCAAGGGGAGAGACATTTATTTCAACAAGCAAAACCAGGAATCAAGCATTGATATTATTGGCAAAATTTACAGGTTTCCAAGTGTTTTCTTAATTTTGGTTTTCCTCATTTAACAACTTTTAAAAGGACCCTCTTTCAGTCGCAGCAGCTAAACAATTTCCATAAATACTACATTTTTATTAATTTTAAATAAATATTACATTTTTATTAATTTTAAATAAATACATTTTTATTAATTTTAAATAAATACTACATTTTTATTAATTTTAAATAGATACTACATTTTTATTAATTTTAAATAGATACTACATTTTTATTAAGTTTTAAAAAATACTTAATTTTTATTAAGTTTTAAAAAAAAATACTTAATTTTTATTAAGTTTTTAAAAAAAATATTTAATTTTTATTAAGTTTTAAAAAAAAATATTTAATTTTTATTAAGTTTTAAAAAAAATACTTAATTTTGATTGATTGAAAATTCTATTTTGGTAACCAATTTAAAAGAATTACTTTGGAAGCTGAACACTAAAGGACGGTTTACAACATTTGTTGATATTGAATTTGAAAAAGACCATGGTGTAGTATGCAGGAGAGCAGTCTCTTAGTAATATGTTCCATAGATAAAATTTCTTGGAAATAAACTACTCATTGAAATTCTGTTGCATATTAGATACATTGAGGAAGAAAGGAAAGTCTTTTGCAATTGTGGTAATAAGACGAGTTCTTGCTGTGAATGTCCTATAAGAAGGAGCAAGAAATTGGATAGTGATTTAGTTGAGCACCTTCCAAGTAAATACTGATAAAGCAGGAAAAGACTAGTAACATCTCTTCTGAGAGCATGGTCTACAGAACAGAAGAGATAATTCCCCACTAGATTACAATGCCAAGTTTGTACTTGTCAAATACTCTGCATATTATACCAAAGTAATGAGTTGAACTGACTTCCTCCAAAGGTGGAAGTTTCATGGGAGTATGAAATTCACAAGTGGTTCCCTGTCGCATGTATATCCTCATCAGGGGAGATGATGTTAGGTTTTTGCAACTCTTATAGGGAGGTGTCAATGTCCTCCTACACACAGCCTGGTACTGACCAAGTTCAATGTTGCTGGACTTTGGTGATCTAACATGAGCAAGTATGTCAATGTGATTATGGCATTGTATGTACTCCGAGTGACACCTCCCCGGATATGGCAGCAGTACTTTAACTTACTTTAACAGCAGTACTTTAGACTTTTCTATAGGAAAACTGTATCATAAGGAATAGAATGAACCAACCATTTTTCCAATAACCTTAGCAAGAGATGAAATACAAGTATTCCATTTTAAATCTGGCGTAAAAATCTGTCCTAGGAGTTTATTAAAACAAAGGAGCTTACTCAAGGAAAAAGACATTCAGTTCCGAATGCTTGTGATAAAAAGAGAGAAGTTCTCATTAATTGACTGGAAGAGAGAATCAGCAAGGTCTTGATCACCAATGTTCTTCAAAGTAAGATTTTTTTAAATCCCAATTCCTGTAATGTTGTCAGGACCAATTGTTTGCTGGCATTAAGGTTCTTGAGAAGTTCGGCAACATCCCAGACAAATATTACTTAAGAGTATTTTCAGTTTTAGGGGATGATTCTGAAAGTAGGTGCCCCCAATCACAAATGGTGGAATTTGAAGCAAAGTTCTTTCCAAAAAGTCTTGCTTTGTCAGATGCTGAGGAAATCATTCCTGATTCATTAAGGAGAGAAGTCACATCTTTAGTATCCTATTATTCTCCAAAATACGAAAGACGAAACTTCAACAGTTTCTTTTTATTGCAGAGGGCTGGTTGAGATAGCAACTCTAGATTTAGATTGAATGAAAGACTGGTTTCCAATAACATCTTTACACTTTACAGTTTTAAAAACAACTTTGCTTTCAACTTATCTATTCCATTAACAGCAATTGGTTTCTTTGAGTATGGTAATAACTAGTGGTGGGACGATTAATCGGAATCGTTAATCGTAAGAATCGTGTATTTTGAGGGGAATCAGAATTGGAATCGCATCGTTAAAAAATATTTTAGATTTACGATTCTTTCATTACGATTCTCTTATATTTTTAAGTTGGACTGTTTGTTTGAAGTAAGATTAATGCTGTCAAAAATTTATGATAAAAACGTAGAACTTTTCATAACATTTAATATGATGTACAAAAATTTTATTAACTACTTTAAAGGTAATCTTTATTCATCTTAATGAGTTTCAAAATTTCTTTGAATTTTTTTTCTTTAATTCTTTGAATTAAAAAAATTTTTTTTTTTACTTTTAGCGTAACTTGCTTTTATATTTCACCATTTCGTTTATTTTAGTAATAAATGCTACTCTACATTTTAAACCGACTTTGTGTCTAACTCTGCCCTCGTGGGGAGGCAAGTAAATAGGAAGTAATATGACAGCTGAAAAACGTTTTTCGACCACCATAAAACCATTACAATACATTTAAACCCTGAAGAATTTCCACCATGCATACTTGTTGTTCTAAGTTAACTAGCCACTACTTGTGTTTCAAAAAAAAAAAAAAAAAAAAAAAAAAGAAAAAAAAAAAGAAAAGAAAAAAAAAGCGCTTTAAAATAGTAAAAACGCTTTTCAGGCGCCCCTATTATCCCAAAGAACCAGTTATGTAAACATTTTGCAATATTTTTCAATAATTATTTTTTTTTTTTAAATTCTTTATAATCAATTTTTATTTAAAATTAAATTATTTTCTAAAATATTTTGTTTATATATCTTTACATTGTTTTTAAGTAAAATTAAGAAATTAATTTTAATATTGTTTATATCCATCTTCACATTGTTTTTAAGTAAAATAAAGAAATTAATTTTAATATTGTTTATATCCATCTTCACATTGTTTTTAAGTAAAATTAAGAAATTAATTTTAATATTGTTTATATCCATCTTCATTCAAAAGAGTTACTTTTCAGTAGCTTCACTGGTTGTTAATGTAAATTTTCCAAATGTCAGAAAGAGGCTCGTCTGCAGGACCTACTTATCTAAGCTCCACCGATTTTTATTATTATGATTTTATCTGTTTTTTTTTGTTTTGTTTTTTTTTGTTTAGTATTTTTTTTTTGGATGGATTTTTTTTTTTTTGCCGGAGTTTATTTTATTATTAACAGGAAAATTGATGAAAGTCAAAATGGAATCCGCGCTATTTTTAAATATTATTTCCAAGTTTAATTAAAGTTTTACGATACCCTTTTCTTTTTATTGTTTTTGTATTCTTTTGTTACTTTTATTTATTTTTTTTTTTTTTTTGGCCGGATTTAACAAACAAACAAAATGAAAGCAAAGCAAAACAAAACAAACAAAAAAGAATTGGTGCTTATGCACTTATGTTACCGTTATTTATTTTTTTTTAATGGTTTAAGTGCCTCGCCCAATGTTTGAAGAGTTTCTAATTGGTTTTTTAAAGGAAAATTGGTGAAAGTCAAAATTAGCACTTGTGGAGATAAACAAAAATAAACAAAAAGCTTTAACGTGTACGTAACTCTCATGGAATGTCGTAGATCAAAACACTGAAATGTTATTTGATGCTAGTACACTTATTGATCCGCGCTATTTTTAAATAGTATTTTCAAGCTTAAAGTTTCATGATACCTGTTTTTATTAAATTGTTAGGTGAAAGTACAGAATAGGTACACAACACCCTCCTGTCGTCATGTTAAGAATGGCTTTCTAAATAATGTCATTATTTCAACATGACTCAATAAGTGCATGAGTACCTTTTATTTTCTTGAATAAAATAAAAACTACTCGACGAGAACACTACTGTTTTTGTTTTAATAATTATTTTTTATTAAAAAATAAAAAATAAAAATTTCAATTGTTCAAACATGTTTTTTCCCAAAGCTTATTGGGATTTTTTTTTAATTACCATATTTTTCATGAACATGCTCTAAAAATGTTTCAAAATTATTTAATATTTTTTCGCTTTTCATTTTATAAGCCTCTCTATACATGGCCTCATCGACATGAGACCATTTCATTTTTCCTACTGATCCCGATGTGTATTTCAGTCTTTTAATACAAGACCAGTAGGCTTCAATATTGTTGGTGCAAACACCAGTAAGCGGATCCACAAAATTTTGTGAATGGTTTATAGTCCCGTGAACATAATTAAACTTGAAAATAATATTTTAAAATAGCGCAGATTCCATTTTGACTTTCACCAATTTTCCTGTTAATACTTATATAAACTATAAACTCCAGCAAAGAAAAAAATTTTAAAAAATATCCCTAAAAAAAAAAAACAGATAAAATCATAATAACAAAAATCATGTGCAAATTTCAAGCCAAAATAAATTTAAAAAAAAAAAAAAAAAAAAAAAAAAACTAGGTCACACACGCAAAAATTCTTTCCTTGTAAAAATAATAACTTCTCCCTCAGTCGAACAACGTACAACATCGGAGCCGATGCATATTTCGCTACAGGAGTAGAATTCGTGTACGTCTGCCCTTTTTCTTTATATTTTTTAACATATAAAATAACTCCTGAAATTGATTGTTATTAATTTCATGGTGCATGTTTAATTCATGGTTAAAATATTTGTTTTGAGTTTTATCTTCAATGAAAGAAATTTTACGAAAAAAAGCAAATCATTTTAAAAATTCCCTTAATTGTATTTCCACTTTTTCGCTGTACCAACTTTTTTCGCTACACAAAAACTTTCGATTATATAATGGTATATTTCAAGAACAATTCCATGGGAATCGGAATCATACTTGGTATCGGAATCATTAATCAACATTTTCCTGGAATTGGAATCGGAAAAAATTTAGGAATCGTCCCAACACTAGTAGTAACATACTCAAATCTAACATGGTTGTCTGTTTGGTCAACGTTGAAAGTTTTCTTGAAGGTAGAAAACACCAGCAACTAAATAATCAGATATCTCTAAGGTTATAAATGATACATGCTTTCTGAAAATAAAATGTAAAGGAATTTCAGAAATATCGAACGGTATCCCTTGTCTATCGATACACTGCAATAGAAAGTGACATCTGAAGTATACCTGAATTTACATTTGATTTGAATGGAGACAAGCAAATGATGGAAAGATCCCAGAAGTAAATAGAACATATCAGGGAAAGTTCTTATCAAGATTTTTAAAATGTTCATCAGTATCAGCTATGTTATGCCAAAATTCCCATTCAGTTTTTTTTTTGTTTGCTTTAGGAGAGTTGTTGCTAGCCATTATACATTGTGAACATTAAAATCACCAGGCATGAATGCTAGAAAGATAAACATGCTCTTGTAAATATTTTTTAGATATTCACTCAATGACAGCAACTCCATCATTGTGGGGATGATAGAAGGTAAAGATGAGCTGTGAACAAAAGCAATATGGAAACACAAAGGGCAACTCAGAATCTTCATTTGAAATGTTCATATATAAACTGTACCTGATGTAAGCACATATTCCATATCTATAGTAACCTTGAAGGTCGTGCTAGGGGGTTATGTTAGAACAATCTTGGAATTGTTGAAGTCATAGAAATCGATGGCCAGTTTAACACAAAATAAAATCTGTTAGACCAGGTTTAGTTTGGGCTTGATTGCATAAAGTAGGTACAACTTTTTACAAATTAAATATTCTACCTAAAGATTAATAAAATAAAAATAAATCTTTAAAAAAAATGTTTTAGAAATAAAATGCTGAAGTAATAGAGAAAATCTTGACTGCAGCTCGGTTATTCGCATACAACTGCCATACATGTGTCCGCACTCCATTACACAACTTTCAAATCAAGCATAGATATCTAAAAATTATAATAATACCATCTCAACAGTCTCAATGAAGCTTCCACTCAGCAACGCTCACAGGATGGATATACAGACAAATGTCGGTCATATCTTTGGCCTTCTCCATTCCTATGAACGATTAGTGAATTCCTGTATTGCAATGAAGAGATTAAAAGCATAGTGATGCCACAACTATTTGATCCAATTTCAGACACCAGTGATCGGAGAATAGTTCACAGTGAAACGTCAACAAAGTTAATTTTGACACACTAAAATGTCTATAAACAGCCTACCCATATCTTCTGCAAACAGAACACTATGTCTTTGAGGCAAGACATTTTAATCACCATCGTAAAGAAGAACGAATAGATAACAGTTAATGTGCGTTCTTTGGCCACATTAAACACATATGCATAGAGAAGAATTTAGAATTTAAAAAATAAAATGAGATTTAACTCCTTATAATCAGAGTATTTTCTGTTGTTTATACAAAGAAATAATATTTGTTTTACAGTGAAATCATCTGAGAAAGGATGATAGCACTTTCTATAAAGGTTGAATTTATAAGCACAAAAAGAACACACAGTTAAGTGTTGTTTATATCCAAAAATGGAATCTGTTCTACAAATTCCAGACAACAAAGATAACATGGTTTAAGTAGAGAAACTTGATTTCTATGTAAAAAAAAAAAAATCTGTATATCATTATACAGTAGTTGCATGGCAGATAAAAGATTCAAGACAGTAACGTGCAGTGTAAGCGATAAGTGATTATGCTCTCCCTCCACTTAGAAGGGGGAGGGGCACACTGCAAGACTCTTAAACTAATCAATAATTTTAAGGTTCTTTGTAATAAAAAATATTAACTCTTATCTATATTAATAAAATCATGTAAATCCTTTGTGTCTATAGGTTTCTTGCCTCTGAATTACTTAAATAATTTATTTACTATTAACAGTTTATTTATTGAAATCAAAAATATAAACTAACATCAAACTTAAAAATACTATTTAAAAAGAAAATAGTTTCATTATGATATTAAATCCACCACATGCATTTCAGTTTATTCGTAAACAAGTTAACATTTTAAGGGTTTGTTAATAGTTAAGAAAAGAATTTTAAAACAACTAAAGAAACATCTTAATAAATTCTTGTTTTTATTTAATAATTGGGGGTAGGGCTGTCCCTACCTAGGTGAAAAAAAGTTTATTTTTCCAAATAATCTTTTTTTTTTAATTAATGTAAAAATGAAATTATTGTCATGTTATAGATGTAATCAAATTCTTATAAAACTAATTATTTCTGGTCAATGTAAAGTTGCTATAATGAACTGTGTACCAAATATCCGATTCAGTTAAAAAAAGAAAAAAAAAATTCTTAAAATCTCCACTGGTTATTTGATTTTTCCGACCTCATCAATGTATGTGATGAGAGGGTCTACAATTGACCTATTGATCAGAAAGCTTTTTTCAACTTTCTGTTTGTCCAATCCTCTTGTTTTGTTTTACAGAATACAATCAAACACCCCTTCCCAAGGCAGAAATGGGGTTTTTAATGTCACATTCTTTATCATACCGAGTATGACAATTGTATATTTGATTATGAGATATAACCTCAAATATTGCCACTTCCAAGTTCTAACACATGGAATGTTTTTTAGCTAATAATGTTCTTAGAAATCATCATAATGGGATATGTATGCCCAGCCATTCAACTTTTATGAAATACATTGATTAGAAAAAAAAAAATGTTTCAATTTGCTTGGTTTTGTTATTATATAAAAAGACAAGATTTGCAAAACATATTTGGCATATTTGAAATGAGTAAAGCCTAAATTTATCAAAACACACTTTAATATGCGACTCTTAGGGATTTGAGATATTTCATAGTTTAAAATCCACAAACTAAAGTGATTTCATAAGATAATAGCAAATAACTGGGGTAAAATTTTGAATTTTTCATTACAAGCAAAAGATTTTTCTGAGTAGTCGCTTCATTTATAAATAAGTCAAAAAAGATAACTTTCCTTCATGTTTAGCGATTCATCAAATTGTTTTGGAAGCTTTTCTTTCTATACAAAATGGTCTATGTATTTTGAATAACATTTAAATTGATCAATTGTTGCAGAGGCATAAACGAAGATACCAAGTAACTCAATTTTTGCTAACATATCAAAAAAAAAAAAAAAAAAACTGACTGGAAAAAACTTTAAAAAGTTAAATCTGTTCTGGTTTCACATGATACGACTTAATTTAATAATTCTAAGATTTCTTGTACATCTAAATAAGCTTCAACACAAAAAGAAATTATTCATAATATACCATATTCACTTGAAGCATGCTTTAATAAGCTGAGACATTTAAGACATTTTCATGTCTATTTTTGTATTGGAATACTGTTGAAATACAGCATACAACACACCACGTGGTGAAATAATACACATTGCAAACATTGTTTTTTTGTTATAGATACTTTTCAAATGTGAGAACTATTGTCAGAAAAAGATAAAAAAATAAGTGAAAAAAAAAAATGTAATGAATATTACGACACATCTCCTACCAATGATGAACTGGTCTGAGTGAAACCATGGTGCTTTTTTAAACAAAAAACAACTATACATACTATACTATGCATAATTGATGAAACAAAAGCTAGGGAATATGCCATAGTATAGGAGACAGTGGCCTAATGGATCAACAAAAGAAATCACCCAAGCATCTTTGAAAAGTAGCTCAGAGTGAATGGCAATTTTACGATTTACAGACTTCACCTTATGCAACACCGTCAGAAGTCAAATGAATCATTAACCAACTTTATTACATGAACCAGAACGTTAGTACAAAAATGTGATCCACAGATGAGGAGTGAGTGAGAGACTTATAGAGCTCATCATATTCTCAACACCATGTGATGCTTTCTGGAATGAGCTCTATAGCAAATGAAAAGGCTACAGTATAACCAACATACTAACTGAAGGTTTGAAGTATGAAGCCCTTACCAGTGGAAATGACCAGCCAAACCAGCTTGTAATGTTAAAAGCAGAAAGAATATATAACATTAACCAAAGCAGGAAATGTGGAAACTGCCATACAAGTCTTTACAGTGCCCAGCATACAGTGATGAGTGTTTTCTATGTGAAAGCAAGGGACATTGAGCAAAGTGCTGCAGAAAGACTAAATCAAGGGAACAGGAAAAGAAAAGTAGACAGAGGAGTAAGTCTCACAACCATCGACACCAATCCCCAAGGAGAACTGAACGCAGGAGACAAAAGGAAAACATCAGTCACATTGATACTGGAAATGATGAAGATGATTACCTACAGCAGTTCCACTCTGCATGGAGAGTATAACCAGGAAACCTAGGGACAAAGCCTACATGACTAAATATCAAACCACCTCACTTGAAATGTAGAACACTCTACATGAAAATCGTCACACTGAGAATTTTCCAACAGATATATGAAACACCACTAAAACCCCTCTCCATTCTACGACCCTGCCCACATGTGAAACTCACCTTATATGAAAGCGACTGAATGCGATGTCTTGGAACCATCAGCTTTCCATGTCAGTACAGGGACTCAGAATAGACAAATACAACATTTTATGATGTAAAAGTACGGCAGTCTGCAATTGTAAGGCTTCTGACATACAGAAAACTGAAGCTAATAAATATGAGAACACCTTTAAAAAGTATTTAAATTGTCTATCTCTTCTATCAACCAGCTTATGTCACGCAGTTTGAGAGGATTGAAAATTTTAGTGGGACTACCAATCACCTACTAAAGGAAGATATAGAATCTTTCATTGACCTTCTACACAAATGCAGCATGCGAGAAATGCACAAACTGTTGCTCCATAGATGGGTTTTTCTGAATATGCATGGACCCACAAAAAATTAATGCCAGCCTCAAAAGATCTGCATAAAATACAGACAGTGAAAAAGCTAAGGTGTTCAGTAAACTTGATGCCAAGGCAGAATACTGGTTATTCCACCTGGACGGGGTATCACAGCTGCTGACAACCAGCAGGGTGCCATTTGGACGAGTATGCTGGAAGTGTCTATCGTTTGATCTCAATGTTCCACAAGATATCTTCAAGAAAAAATGGACCAAATCCTAGAAGGCATGGCCAGCATAACCAAAGATGTAGCCATAATTGGCCAAAACAATGAAAACCATGACCAACACTTGCACAACCTCATGGCTCGAGCAGCCAAAACTGGACTTGTATTAAACAGCAAGAAGTGTTTAATAAAACAACCCAGTATCTTTTTTGGAAACATATACACCTTTACTGGAATTGAACCAAATCCAGGAACTACTTTTCTAGGTATGCTCAATTACCTTTTCCCATATATTCTAAACTTTGCTGAAAAGGCTTACCCATTACTCAGTCTTCTTAAATTCTAATCACTATGAATTTAAGACCCTGACGCTCAAAAGTGCTACGATCAGCCCAAGGAAATGATTACTGATGACACATGCCTTTCATACTATGATCAGACTAAACCCACATCACTGGAGATGGATGCTTCGCAGTGGCACTGATCCAAGATGGCAAACCAGTTGCATTTGAATCCAAAACATTAACTGATACACAAACAAGATACAACATCTAACAAGAGATGTATATGTTATTCAACAATACCAAACTTACCTCTACAGGAAAGATTTTTTCTATCATCACAGATCATAAACCACTGATTAGAATATGTGCTAATTCATTGCATTTAACACCCACCAGCTACAGAGAATGCTATTGAAGATCCAGGGTTACCTATACCAAGTAATATACAGACTAGGTAGCAAAAACAAGTTGATGAGAATCAAACTGTCAACTTCATTCTAAAAGCAGGAAATGTTCCGAAACAAAACAACAAAAGACCCAACTATGACTCTTGTTAAGGAGATCATATACCAGGGATTGCCAGATAATATCTGTGAATTACCTATTGAGATCAGATCATATTGGTTCTTCTACAATGAACTGGTCGTTGAATCTGGAATCCTGTTCAAGGGCAAACAAGTATTCATTCTTGACTCCATGAGGGAAGATATTCTATACTAGTTCCACCATGTCCATCAAGACAGAGAAAAAAAACCTTGCGATAGAAAACGGGGTCAATATCAGTAAAAATATTGAAAGGATGTGCAATGCCGTGCACACTTTGCTAGGAACAAACCACTGTTGTCACACAACATTTCTTCTCCGCCTTAAAAGTTCATTGCATCAGACATATTTGAGAGTGATGGGCAGCAATTTCTGCTCACCATCGACAAGTACCTAATCATCGATAAAACGCCAACATGAGTAACCAGCAAAGCAGTGGCAGATGAAATGAAATATTGTACCTTGCTTTTTGGTCGTTCAGATGAAATTATGACGGACAATGGTCCGTGTTACTCTGGACAGGCTTTCCAAAACTTCAATTACTGGGGCATCAGGCACATCACAAGCTCACCTCACTATGCCAGAAGCAATGGCTTCATAGAGAGATTAAATCAATAATAAAAATGCAAAAAAGAATTAACATCCAACTTGCTTTGCTACAGATTAAGGCAACACCAATAGACAGTAAACTATCATCACCAGCTGAAATACTTTTTGGAAGACCTATACCAACCACCTTACCCAGCCGATCAGAACCAGGAAAGAACATCACATGACAGTTACATGAGAGACCAGTAAGCATAAAAAACCCATCATAACCATTATAGCGGAACCAGAAAATTACCACTATTATTTCCATATCAGTGTGTACTGGTACTAAATAAACTCAACAAATGTCACCCTGGAACCATCATTAGAAGCTACATAGTAGAGTTGCCCGATGGAACTAGACTATGCCACAATCGCATCATTTACATGCCATACAACTTCTGGTAACAAAAAAAAAAAAAAAAAAGGTTTACTTTGATATCCCCAAACCTTACAACATAAAGGACATGATAAGACCAACAGTGATTGATATTGGTGTTGTTGTAAGGCATTTACCTCAGGCAGGTTGAACTGGCTTCCTCCAAAGGAGGAAATGTCATGGGGATATTTAATTCAAAGGCGATCTCCAGTCACCTGTAACGTTTGGTGCATTTTTGATCAGGAAGCTAGTATTTTCAGACAGCCTAATCTCGTAGCACAAGAAGATTGATGTTGGAGACAAAATCACCAAACCCAACATCATCAGAACTACGGTAGACAAAAATAAATATGGTTCACTTCAAACTAAATCGGGCAAAACTATAAGAACACACTAATTTTATCCCATAGATCATAACACCATCACATGCTATAAATCAAAGACAAAAATATATATATGCAACTAAACAGGGGAATGTTATAGTACCGCAGTACCTCAGATTGCCTGGGACCAGCCTAGAGTGCTCTCCTAAACACATTTGCTATCATGCTTGCTCTATCATTCGACTGATTTCTTAACTAAATACCAACAATTATCACTACATTGTGAAGAGTGCGCACATCAAAGATTTTTGTACTTTTGTTGTTTTTTTTTAAATGTAATTCTAAAAAATTCTAAAAAATTATTTGAAGATAAGTTTATTTAATAAAAGCCCCAAGTCTGAAAATCATTAAATTTTAGATTGCCTCGCATTTCCCTTGTATAACTCTTCCAAAAGATGAAAAATTACTTCTGATTAGCTAAAGTGTACTTTTTAATTTTTCAAAATCCTATTTAAAAAAAATAAAATAAAATGAACAACTAAAAGCAAAATATTCCCAGGTAACGCCACATCATCATTTTGTGTCTACGTATAATTATGCATACTTTTTACGGAAGCTGCTAATTGCTTTAATCAGAGAAACAGTATTTTTTGCTATTGTTTATGTTAATTAGAGGCCTCCGTACATTTTTTGAAAATTGGCGCTAAAATCAAATTGAACCCCACCCCTAGAAATAAGCATCTTTTAACAATTAAAATAATTTCAAGCTGTAGTTAAATTAGCTATTTTATAATTGCCAAAAAAATTGGAAAACCTTACTCTAAAATCTACATTTAAAACTTCATATCGCAGAATATTGGAATTTTATTCTATTTAAATTTTTAAAAAGTTATTTTTTTAGAGTTCTGCTTTTTGCTGTAATTTAACTAATTATAATATAATAGCGGGGTACCCGGCATTGCACGGTGTTAGCGAAGTAATAACTCTCTTTAAATATTACAAAAACAATGTTAAAACTATTAAAAAAAAAATTGTGAAAAAACAAAAACAATTATAAAAATGAACGTGATGCAATACGAACGGTCCGGCGGTGCCCGGGTGTTTGAAAAATCCAAAAAATTTCGGGGTGGGGGGAAGGGGGGCTCGAACTCTAATCATTGAGGCGGAAGCGCAAAAAAACAACAAAAAAAACGTGATGAATTAACCCAAAAATGAATTAGGTCAATATCAATTCCGCAGTGAAGTTTGTTTTAGTTTAGTTTCAGTAGTCAAGCATCACACTCGAATTCTAAATGATTTGTTTTTGTTTTCTTGAATTCTAAATGTATGTATTTGTTTTAATTTAAGTGTAATGCAAGTGAAAAGAATGAGTTCTTTGTGTATAAGTAAATGTTGAGTTGAAAGCACTAATAAAGGTCATAGTTAGATTTCACGGTTGGAGTCGGTAAAACCGGAAGTAAGAAGTGGTTAGTCTCGCAGGTTGCGTCTTACATTAACTAAAAAAAAGCAAAAAGAAAATAATCGCGTTTTCTTTTTATTTTATTATGGGAAAAACAGAAAGCATAAATCAGGGGGAAAAAAACGGCATAAATAACCTTGTATGATTCCAAACCGGTGTTTCCGCGTACTGTTCCTTGTGAACGCATCCACTGCGGTGTAAATGGGGAATGGGGAAAGGAGGAATCTAATAGAGAGAAAAGATGTTGCAACTTCCATTGAATCTGACCGATTTTGGCAGTGGATTCTCACCAGAAAAATATAGGAATGTACCATTGTCGAGCAACTGTAGAGGTAATAGGCCTACAGCACATCTCAGATAATGTGCTACAGTTTGTACGCATTACATTTGCATATAATGTCATGATTTTTAATCCTATTAAGGTCAAAGTTAGAGGGGAAAAAATGAGTTCCTTTTATTTATATAGAGAAGATATTATTGAGAAAAAAATGTTGATTTTCTTTTTCAAACATAATAACATTGATTTTATATCCATTTTTTATTTACAACTTCAAGGTAAGTAAATTTTGTAATGGTTATATATATATATATATATATATATATATATATATACACACACACACACACACACACACACACACACATTTTTAATTATTTAAACATTTCAGCTTTATAAAATGTTACAATTTTTGTGGACCTAAATTTATTTTGTTCAGTTTTCATAACACAAAATATAAGGGGGGGGGGGTAAAACATCTAAAAAAAAATAATTTCTTTTTTTAATTTACCCTCATGTATTTAACGGAACATACTTTTAATATGTAAGTTATATTAAAAATGAATAAGTATCGAAAATTTCATGCAAATCTGACCATTAGTTGATTTTTGCTAGATTTTTTAAACACGAGTGTGTTTACAGCTTCAAAAAACGTCACTACATAGGAACATTGTTTTAAGGCGTCGATAATGTAAACACAATTTTGGTTTCGCATTTTCATTGTTTTCGTATGCTGTTATAAATTTTTTAAAAATATTAGCTGTTCATTTGAAGCTTCTTTTTTTAAAATGGTACAAAACTCTCACGCCATAAAAAACACCACCTATAATAATTAATACATATAATCAGTAAATAAACATAACAAAAATACACTCATTTCATTTCAGTTACACATTTACATTTGAATCATAAATGGCCATATTTATTCCAAAAAGAATATAAATTACATCATATCTCTTTTAAATATATTAACGGCTACATGACATTAAACAAATCTTACTCTCTTCACAAGACTAACATTTTTGGAATTTCAACAGCTTTTTTTTGTTCTGAAATAGAACGAAGCCATATTTTTCACAACAAATATATTTTCAAAGATTGTATTGATATTTTATTTTCTTAAATTCATTCATCCAGAAGAAGACTTACAATAAAGAAAAACGTTGAACATAACTTGATTTATTCCTTTTTCATCTCTCTCTCTATATATATATATCGTCCTCCATTCAGTCTCGAAAGACAAAGGATACCCTCTGTAGAGGCAGTGGCGCGTTTAATTGTGTGGCAAGCATTGCACAATCCCCAACCACACTTCTCCTGAATTGGCACTGCTTGAATCCAGTGGCAAGGAGGAGAAGTTCAGGATGACTGGAAACAATGCCAAGATAAAGGAGAGCATATACAACACCTGGAAGTCCCAAATAGTCACCCATCTGGTACTGGCCAGGCTCATCATTGCTTAACTTCAGTGATCTGATGGGAACCGGTGTGTCGAATGTGATTTTTCTTTTTTCATCTCTCTCATTGGAATACTATTTCCATTATTCTCATTATAATGTATTGTGCGCAATAAAAAAATTGCCCCAGTGAACAGGAAAAAAGGGACATGAGAAATCAAGAACATTGAATGAGAGAAGCAGAAGATGAATTGTGTGGAAGATGAATTGGTTCAGTTGTCATGAATCAGGTTTTCAGTGGTTCATTCTTTGAACAAGGCACACAACTAGAAATACATGTATGATATATTACGAGTTGTTGGCTGTATAAGAGACAAGCATAATATATATCCGTCCCATGTGGAAGATGATCACTCACTTTTTGACCAGATAGCGTTTGAACCAACATATAACTGTTCTAGTTAAGGTCTTAGATGTAACCATCTTTAGGGGAAGGTTGTTGCCATCAGGACTTAGGAATTAGTTGGATTAAAGAAAGTTTTTATCCCCTCCCATAATAATTATCTCCCTTAACAAATAAAAAAAATGGTTATATGCCCTTAAAATACCATTCAGCTAGACAATGGCTTGTTAACAGGTGCTCATTTTATGCTATGTGGAAGTCTAAAAGCTAAAATAATTGTGTTGCAAGTTTTTCAGTGTGTTCACACGAAATCGCAAAATAAAATTGGAGATTTTCATCTACATTTTTTCCTATGTGCCATTTTACTTATTTGGTCACTTGTGCCATTTTTACTTAAAGTCATCACGCAACAACACAAATTGAATGTTCTTTTCATTTGAAGTTTCAGTAACCTTCATATCATTTTGTATAGTTTTGTTATAACACATTAATTCACCCTCGCAGCCATGGGGGCAGGACTGCTAAGCGCCAAAACATTAATGGAATTATTGTTTAATTGAAAATAAATCAATAATTGTTTTTAACTTAAAACAGTTCAGTCAATGAAAGTAGGTTTTTAACGTTTAAATTATCTTGTTATCATGTCTTGGAAAACAAAGTCTACCTTTTTTTTCCCCCACTGCTTTTTCAGCTCAAACAAGACACAGCAGCACTTGGATGCAAGGGGCTACTATTTAGGACCAACTTTGCAGAGCTATTAAGTAGGAAGTTAAACAGCAAAAGGTCTGTTCACATTACACTTGAACTTGTGCATATCATTACAGTCAAGGAAGCAGGGACCCAGGAGAGAATTCCAAAGTTTAGCAGTTTGAGGGAAGAAACTATTTGAGTAGAAGGCCTTCCAACATTTAGGGATCTCTACTGTATAGGGGTGGGACTTTGTTGCTTGCCAGGTTAGTCGGGAGTATTTACGTGCAGGGGATGCAAAGGCTTGGAGTTTGTACAAACACCTTCCATTACAATACTTGTAAAATAGACACAGGGATGCAACATTTAGTCAATGGGACAGAGGTCGGAGTTTGGCTGACAGTGTAGAACCTATTAAGTTGGAGACTCTTTATTCAGCCCTGTCTAAGAGCGAGATGCAGTAGCTGATGCACCAGCTCAGTCATTTAAAGAGTTAAATAACTTTTGGTAAGTCTCTAAATAAATTATTTTTAGTTAAACTATTTTCATAATAAAATGATACTTAAAAAAACAAAAATGTTATAGCTAGTTACATTGTACATTGTGCTGAAATGGAAACTAGGCTGAAAAAATATAATCACAGCCTTCATACACCAGTTGAGAAATAGGCTAAGAAAGATGAACAGCCCCAAATTCATAATTGTTTTGTTAAACACTAGGAACCATTATTTTTTTTTTTTACTAGTATACAAGATTAATTTATTTTTAAGGAATTTTAAAGTTAAGTTTTAAATGAATTTCAATTCAATTGAATTCATTTCAAATTCAGGTAAAAAGTAAAAACTTGTATGAAAATTATATAAAAACGCATTAGAATAACATTCTTGTTATGTGTATAAGAAATACACACACACTTCTCTCCTTTTATCACGTCCCTCATTTGTAACTCTTCACTTTCTGTATGAAGAGTCATTAAAGGCAATCAACTGCTCTCTAGCTCTGTATCATTTCCATGAGTTCTTTAACCTTCTTTCTACCATTAAACAATTTTTAAATTATTGTAGGAGCCATAATTTTATTTCAAATTCAATTTTCATCACACATTTACACTAAATTAACTTGATTTCAATAGTTCATGTATACTGCTTTCACATAAACTTTTAAAAATTATCAATGTAGTCTCCAAGCTATGATAAATTTATATTGAAAAGAAAAAATAAATTGAAAAGTAAATTCTATGGTCAACAGGTTAAAGATTAAGAGGGTTATAATAGAAGAGCACCAGTGTTCTACTCATCAAATCTTTGGCCATATTTCAAGCAGACTGATCATGTCCACATGACATTTTTGTTAAGTTATAGAGGGACTTTATCACAGTCGCAAAGCTTGGGATAAATTTCTCAACATGGTCAATCATGCTCAAAAATCTACACGGGTCTTCAATGGTCTCTGGTGCTGGCATGTCAGCGATGCCTCAGTCTTTTTCTGCATAACCATTTTACTTTCCTTGAATGGCATCCAGGACTATTTCCAATTTCTCAGGGATTAGTTTTACCTCTGTTGTCTGACATTTCTGGAGTAGGTTATGAAGCCGCCTGTCATCTTCCTCCTGGTTCATTCCATAAACCACCAGGTCATCAGCAATATCCTGGAATTGCTCGATCAGCTTCCTTTGGAGTATTTCAATTGCAGAGGTCAGATAAAAAGATATTCAACACCAATGGAATCTATTTTTGGAATATAGTCATGTTAATGGATGCTTCAAGTTCAATGTGCCAATATCTTGATTGATCTGCCTTAATGAATACCTTTGCATCTCTCATGTCATGTAAGGCAACCTCGAGAATAAGCATGACATAGTGACGAATGTTTGTTGAGATCAGGAGGGTTCAGGCACATTTTTAAAACTCCATTTTTTCTTAACTTTAAGACCTCATTCCATTTGCCATAAGAGCAGAAATTAAACAAAAATTGCACGCTGACAACCTAAGCATAAACTCTTGCCCCAAAAGAGCAAGACACCTGATATTCTGGCAAAGCATGTTTGCTGAAACATGGCAATATGTACACGTGTGTGCCACCTATGCAATATATGCAGATTGTCAACCAGCAAAACTCTTATAATCACAAAAGTATCAAAATGACCCTGGCAATGAATCGCTGCTGACATTAACTCATTAGGTGGAAGTAAATATCGAGTCACAATGGACCAGCATAGTCATTTTATTTTTTTTTTTCAAAGTGGACAAACTAAAAAAAATCAACCTCAGATGCAGTGATCAATTGTCAGTTCACCAGGCACTCGTCTCAGACAATTCTCATCTAGCACATTCAAAAGGTTCAAGAGATTGGGTGTTTACACATGAAATGACATTCCCAAGCAATAGTCAAGCTAAAGGTGGCAATTGCTAAAATAATAAATTGCCTATTGCAGAAATGCAATGCCACAGGAAAGAATCTACTACTGGAGCTACTGAACCTTTGCAATATATCAACTGAAGGTTTCAACACTAGCCCAACACAGACTTTTAAACTGATGCACAAAGTAAATGGTACCAACTACAAAGACCTTACTAAAACCCAACTATTCAAACTCATATGGAGGTGCAAAAAAAGGAAGGAAACTGAAATAGCAGGGCACAGGCAGAGAAGTGAGCCAGTTCCACACGAGTAGAGAGAGTGAGAGGAAGCCAGAATAAGAAAAAATATCCAATCACACTCATTCCCAACACAACTGACAAGGACTGCTTAGAGGCACTCAGAAGCAGAATGTCCCGTCAAAGAAACAAAGAGAATGACATACAGCCAATTTTCAACTAAGGACACTTCACCTCTTTTCACACAACATACAAAAAAAAAATTCCCTTTCCCCATAAGGCGGGAGATGTTATGTGTATAAGCTATACATCCCCTCCCTGTTCTCTTTCCAAGAACATACCCTTGTCTATGTAACTCTCCTCATAGGAGGAAGCCCACTTCTTGTATGATAAGTCAATGAAAATAGTCCATTATTCCCTAGTTTCACATCATTTTCACTACATAATATCTGTGCATGCAACAATTCTCTACCAAACCTGCCTAGTTTTATTACAGGGGAGGGGTATTATACATATATAGTTTGCCCTGGGAGCTGATCACCTGTTAGTATAGTCAGCAATATGAGACTCAATTTTCCAAACAAACTTTGTTAGCCACAACATTGTTACTGATATAGATTCATTGCATGTGAACTAAAAATACCTGTGGCCGCTTGGTTACTGGCATCTCAGCAACAACATGAGTTATGGACTACTAAAATATAGCGACAGCTTATATACAAACTCAAGTCTACATATGGACAAAACATCTTTGACATAAATGAAGTTGATATATTATGTATGAACTGATTCTCATTATCTTTGGTGGATATATTTTTCCTCTACAGTTTCGCTATTTCATTAAGGTTTACAAGTTCAACCTAATTACTTTTACAGACCCCCCCTCCCCAAAAAAAAGAAACAAATTGTTTCCTCGGTTTAAAATGAGGCAAGTTCAAGAGGGAATTTCATTCTAATGCACTTCATAAGTTATATTTACAGAAAAATTTTATGAGTTCTCAAGTGTTGACTATTGTATTCATCTACTTTTTTTCTTCAATTAAGAAGCGATTCAACAGCTAACTTGTTTAACTAGAAACCGAAATGCATTGTGGTAGATTTAACATTTTAAAAGTTCGTTCAAGTATTTACCTCAATAAATAATTGCTAAATAGTAAAAATCTGATGTGCAGGTCATATCGAGGCGAAAAACACACACGAGGCATAATCACACTTGTTATTAATTTGGTGCAGAGGACAATCTTCCCAAGCATTACCTCATTTAGGAGAGAGAGAGAGAGTGGTTTTTCGACAGTGTTAAGGTAACTTCACAGAGGAAAACTTACAGAGTCCGATCATGGCAAATGTGGCACCTATCAAAAATGCTTCTCACTGTCCACTATAAACGATGTTGAGGTCTCACCTTGCTGCTGTGGAAGTCAAAAGAAATAAAGGGCAGTTTATAGGGGGGGAGCAGCTTTACAATGGGACAGAGCGTTCTAACAACTTTTATGCAAATGTGAAAAGATTGATTTTTACAGCATATCAACTCGCCAAACTCTGGTATCTCAAATACCTGTCTCTCATTAGTTAAAGAAAAAAAAAAAAAGAAAGGGGGGGGGCACTATATGCTGGAATTTTTTTTATAAATATTGGGAATACTCTAGTCCAGAAGAAGGAAATACTTGTGAGCGTAGGGTCGAATAGAATTTGTCCAAAATAAGGACATTCTTGCATAAAAACTCACGTGCAACAACTTCAATTGGTGAATAATAATATTACTATTAGTTGCCAAAGGAAAAGAAAGATTTACCCCGAGAGAAACAGACCAAAGAATAAAAAAATACTTTATTTAAAAAAAAAAAAAAAACCCTAGGTTTACATTAGTTGTCGCTTAAGGTCTATTTACGAAATCCACGCTAAGACGATCTCATTAAGGATGCTTGTTCGTACTCATTTTTTTTTTCCGGGACCCTCCTGTTTTTTTTTTTTTTTGTTTTTTTTTTTTTGTTTTTTTAGGGGGGGGGGCTTATTCAGATTAGCACTTATGGCGGCATTTAAAATTACGTACTAGTCAGGAAAGGAGATGAAAATTTCCAAAAATCATATACTTTGATCAAGTAGTTTTATTTTTATTTTATTAGTGTAAATCAAATTTTATTGTTTCGATGGGAGTGAAAAAAAAAAAAAGTTCAGTACAAGGGCAGATAACCTTAATGCACGTGGTTTGTCAAAATAATCACTGATTACCTACTCTTATGCTCTCTAGTAAAATATTGCCTCGTCTGTAACTTATCGGTAAAAACGGTTGAGGTATTTTTTACAGACCCTAACTCCCCATGTTAAGAACGGTTTTCGAAGTTGGAGGTGTTAATTCCGAAACCCGTTCTTAACATGGGTTAGGTCGTAAAAAAAAAAAAAAAAAAAAGGGGGGCAAATTTATTTTTCGTAAATAAAAAAACTACTTGATCAATTTTTTATTTTTAGAATATGAAATGTTCATTCCGTAAAAAGTATGTACAATATAAAAGTTTTTCTTCATTTTTGTTTATCGTTATAAGTGCCAATCTGAGTAAACGCCTTTTTTCTGTGTATTTTTCATGTCGCTAGAGAATTTCGCATTTTTGGAGTGGGGAAGGCGATTTATTTCCCAAATATCTAAAATTTATAGAGAGGTGATTAGTTTCCTATATAAATTAAATGTAAACTGATCACTCACTTTATGACCATTACCAACTTTTTTTAACAGTATTTTGCCCGGTCTGATAGTTTCCTAACAAGTAGTAATATTCTGAAATTTTAAGGGGGGGGTCAACTCTTACTTCGCTTTGAATTTTAATTTTTTATCCTCTCGTTGCAAAAATGAATTTTAGAAAATTGTATCGTGATCACTAACAAAGCATCTACTCAATTTCTCACAGATTGATGTTTGTCCACCTGCCCTAAATATGAGCGCTGGCAAACCAAGATACTTTTATCAGAGTGAAGCCAGTCTACCAACTGATTCTGGCCTTTGTGACCCTTTTCGACCTTAGTGCCACAGTTCTTGCAGTGGGAGAGAACTAAATACAGATATTTGCCTTTGTAGGAAGAAAATGACCTCCTACTTTTGGGTCGGGAGTGGTTTAATTTGTCGCTTAAGGCACCGTGATGAAATGCGGGCAAGAACAAACTATTATTCCAATAAAAACGGTCACTTTGTAGAATGGGATTTCACTTCACCATCCACCAACTTTGTTTTGTAAAACTGAAATGCATTATGGTGAATTTTATTTCGTAATTAAATTAACAGTTATGTTCATTTCACTAAATATTTGATTAATACTATTAATCAAATAGGTGACTTTATTTACTAAATAAAATAAGCACAAAGTTTTAACTTCAGGTGAAAATACATAGCGCAATATGAAGATTTTTAATGAGATTAAAATCGGCGTAAAAAAATAAAAATACCCCCTCCCCCGACAGAAACACGCTGTCAAGAGAAATAAATTTATGCAATTACACTGGGAAAAAAATGCTAAAATATATTTTAGACTTTAAAACAGTTTTTCGTCATAGGATAGATCGATTAAAACATTTTCCAAAATAACTGCTATTTGGAAAATACAAAAATGGTTACCCGTTCTGTTCTATGCTTTGTGGCCAAACACTGGATGTTCAATAATGCTTTCTAGTCAAGAAGTGGGTGATCATTTTGTTATATTTATGTAGTAAAATGAAAAACACGAACTCCAAAATCTACATTTCTATTTCTTCAGAGTGATGACGTATTGTAATCGAATAAAAAAAAAAAAAGGATCGTATTTTTTTATTTTTCTATTTTTACGTGAAGCAAAGGGTTTACAAAGTAAAAGTACACACAGAAAATTTTTACAGAAAAATGTTAAATTAAATACAATAGGTAGGTAGTTCTTTTTTCTAAATTAAATAGAATTTAATTTGCAAAATTGAAATCTACAATGTGTCGGTATTGGATGACAAAAAAAATTTGGTTTTGCAAGGAGAAAAAAAAAGGTTCTATTTTTATAATTTTTTGGTGCTAATGCACTTACTGATCCGCGCTATTTTTTAAATCGTATTTCCAAGTTTAATTAAAGTTTTATGATTTGTTTTTTTTTTTTTTCAATTGTACAGAATAGGTACAAAATACCCTCCCCTCCCCATGTTAAGAATGGCTTTTTAAATAATAACGTTATTATTTCAGCACGGATCAATAAGTGCAGGCAGGACTGCAGAAGTACCAATTTTTTAAATAAAAATGTTTATTGTTAAGGAAACGATTTGGAACAAAGTTTATGGACTGTGTTATTTTTTTTTTCTTTTGATTTTCAGATTTATTTCAAATTTAAAGGTATCTTTATTAAATTGTTAGGTGAAAGTACAGGATAGTTAGCACCCACCCACCCCCCGGCGAATGGGTTTCAAAATAATAACGTTATTTTAACAAACTGAATTACCTAAGATTTGACACTTTTTTTGAACTGTAAATGTCAAAATTGTTATTGTCTTCAAATATTTTTTTTTGCCGAAACATTTTGCGGTGGTTAGTCACGTGACAACACTTCCTCAGTCAATACCCCCCCCCCCCCCGAAAAAAAAAAACTTTTTTGTGTAAAAAATAAATTTTTGTAGTTTGATTTTAATAAAAATAAGACAAAAAATGTTAACGTTTTCTATTTTAGAAAGAGATTTTAATCAGCATTAATTTCTCAAATTTGGTTTTCGTTTTATATTTGAGAAAATATAAAAAAAAATTTTATTAAAAATAAATCTAGACAGAATCATTGTAAGTTTAATTTGAAAAAAAAAAAAGTTTGCGGGTTTTTTGGGTTTTTTTTTTTTTTTTACATTTGTTTACATTTTTATTAGAAGTTTGTGAATTGTCATTAATGTCATCAGGAATGGAGACAACAAAATTCCATGATTAGAACCGGAATAGATATTTCGGCTAAACCCTGTTTTAGTCACTTAAATTATTTGGAGTTAAATGCGTTTTGGCATTAAACGTTTTTTCTTGTTGTTGTTTTTTTGTTTTGTTTTTTTTTGTTTGTTTTGTTTTGTTGTTGTTTTTACTTAGACTCAGTTTTTAGTAAATAGATATTAACAGTTAAAGTTGCAGCAAGTTTCTGCATAAATAAGGATGGCCGATATAAATAGAGAAGGGAGATAACTACATTTTTAGCGCTTTTTTTTTCAGCAACACTGACATTTAGTTTTTATAAATAATAAACAATAGCGAATTAGAAAATTTAACAATTTTGATTAATTCATGTTTCAGTCACGTAAAGTTAAAGGATTGTGCCATTTACTTTTAAATCATCGAATAACTATAGGAGAAATTTATAAAAATCAAGCAACATTATTGATCAAGAAATAAAGATCGAAAACAATAAAATTATTGTAAGTAAATATTTTTTTTTTACATAGAAAGAATGTATATATGAAATGGGGGATTAGTTTGTAATTATAATTATTCTTTGATTAGAACCCCCAATTTATGGCCACTTCAAAACATTAGCATCTGGAATAATATCGACTTCAGTTAAAAGAGCGAGAATTAACTTCAGGAAGGAATGGGATGAACACGGAAAAGATTGGGTTTCGTTTATGGATTTTATTTTTTGTAGAGTTAGAATTATGGAATTGTCCAGTTTTATCCTTACCTGGTACCTTGTCTCTTCTGTGGGTCATCAGCAGAATCCACAGTAGCCATTTAGTCCGAGATGATTTTTTTTTTTCTTAGAAAAACGAAATCCGTTGGCCAAAAAAAAGATGGTCTCCGACAAGATGGAAAATCCTGGTTTCAAAAACGAAAAAAAAAAAAAATACAGGGCTTGTCAGAGGAAAAAAAAGAGTAAAACAATTTACACGACGAAAGAGGAGAGATTTTGGGAGGCTCCGTCGTCGTTGTTGTCGTTTGAAAAACCGCCTTGTAAAACCTGCTTCTCTTCTTTCAATCTTTGTCATGTGCTATTTTACATTTTTGATTGCACTCCGCCTCCGTACATTGTCACGCTCTCGCAATACGACCTTCTCCCGTGGCCACACCGACCCTTGTTTTCAATTAGATTATTCGGAATCTCTTCGAAACATGAAAACACATAACAGACGAGGGTTCAGTACTAATTACCCACTTCTGTATGTAGTGTTTATGGACGGTTTCTCCGACCTCTATAAGTCTTTTCATCTACCAGTTTCATACACATCTGTCATAGGAGAGGGGATGAGCACAGATAGGCAATCTAGTAGTACGGAAGAGCAAAAGCACTATAAATTAAATGTACGCATCGACATAGAAAATAAAGTCTCTCTCTCTCTCTCTCTCTCTCTCTCTCTCTCTCTCTCTCTGACAAACTCATTATTTTAAATGTTTTTCTAGTTTGGAAATTTATACGACTACATGAAACTTAGTTTAGTATATTTTTTAAAATCTTATTTTTATTAAAAACTTGTTTTATCTACCCAGCGTTGACTGGGAATTTTTTAAACTTTTGTTTTTATTTCACGTTTTCTTCTTTTTTAATTTATAAAGAATGAGAAGCTAAAAACCACCGATACTAGATCAACGAGTCGAAGAGAGTGCATATTACGTGACGAATGCAGGGAGGGAGAAATAGACAATGTAATAATTAAATAAGAGTCTTCTTTATTTGTCAATCTTTATTCGTTGATTAAACAATCATCAAGATCTGAAAATAGCAGAAACAGAAACTGCGATAAGTACACATCTAACTAATAAAAAAATACATATACATGTACCATAATTGTCTGATAATCCTATAATAATTATCCGATTTGCAAGAAGAGAGAAAAGAGTTAATAGTAATTATGCATTCCCACCTCACTTTCTCTGATGTGTGTAAGCTAACTTTTACCTTGTTGCAGAGGGGAGTGTAGTGGACTGACTGGTGGATATATTATACATATCCCCCAGTCGTACAAAATAGGAGAAATGATTTGAATTGGGAAAGGAAAAATGAATTGCTTTGAGGAAGGAACAAACAACGCGTTTACTTGAATTAAACGAACTAGAATTTATTTTGTGAAGAAACAAGTGAAAGAAAAGGGTACTACACGTGTTTAGTTTGGCGTACGTCTCTCACTGTTTACTTGTGAGAAGGAAAGTCTATTGTCATAGAGAGAGAAAGAGAGAAACTCAATCCAGTTTGGTGTGCGTCTCTCGCTGTTAGCTGGTGAGGAGGAAAGTCTATTGTAGTATAGAGAGAGAATGAGAAAAAGTCAATCTAGGCCATGGAGATAGAAAGCGTATAAAGTGTACATACTGTCTGTTAGCTCATGGCCCATACATAGTAGCAGGGGACGTGACGCGCGTGAGCGCGCGCCTCCCAAAAGGGATGCAGCTGGTTAGCCGAACCTCCCAGCTCAAGAGCTGGTCCGAAAAAAAAGATGCTGCTTATTGCTCTTGCTTTTATAATTGTTTCCGGTGGTCTTTTGCACATGTGTGGATTTCCTTTGAAAGGGGAAGTGACGTTGTTCTTGTGTGCGTATGTGTGCGTGTACATGTGAGTACATGTGTGTACGTTAGCATGCGTGTGTATACACATGAATGTGAGTGTCTGTACGCGAACGTTCATATATCTACTTGTGATTACATGTGCGCGTATGTTTGTGTGTGCATATGTATATGACAAGAAATATGGCTTGAGATGTGAACGCATGTTTTTGTGTGAGACTAGAAAAGGCTCCCACAATACTCTCCTTCCTAGGAAAAAAAAAAATATGCAGTGTATATATATATATTTGTAAGTAATGTTTTCGGCAGTCGACTTTTCGTCCTGTTCTTTTTTTTTTTTTTTTTTGGTGTGGTTGTTTAAAAAAACGTCAAAAACGGAGTGTTCATAAAAAAAGATATTTACTTACGCGTTGAAAAAAGCGCTTACTTTTTTTTTTTTAGGCTGACATTTATTTTGTTTGTTATGTGCTGACATGTGCAACGAGTTGCTTGGACAGTGAAGTGAATTGTTCGTTTGGAAGGACAATTTTTGTTTCGTGTTGACGTTGTGTGTCAAGTTAACAGTGTCTTCGCAAATGACTCCGTGGTAGTGTGTGTACAGGCATTTGTTGTGCATTCATTCGTGTTGAACATGTTTCCAGTTGCCATTGTCTTCACATGTGAGTCTGAGGTAGTGTGTGTACATTGTCTGTACGGGCGTTTGTTGTGCATTCGTTCATGTTGAATGGGTTTCCAGTTGCCGGTGTCAACGGAACTTCCAGTTGTGGGTTTATCCGTGTGCGTGGTGCATCTCAACTCATTGTTAATTCAGCTTCTTCCTATGTGTTGATAGGGATGTCCTGTAATTGTTTCCTGGTTGTTGCATCTGCTGTGCGGAAGAGAATTGCATAGGCCTATGTGATTTTGCTCCTCGCGTTTGTTGCAGGGTAATGTCAGGAAACCGTGAAAAATGTTTGTCGAGCTCGAATTTTTTTAAAAATTCGGTATGAAGTCGACAGCTCCGTGTATATTTTTCTGCCGAGTCTGACGAGGGGTTTCGTCATTGTTGAGGTTCTTGTCGGTAGTAGGTCACTTGTTTTTCTTTGTTGAAATGTTCGGTTTTTATTTTTGTTTTTTTTTTATCAAATAAAACGCGCGTCTTGCCCAAAACAATTCCTTTCAAAAAGAGTAAGGTCATCATGCGTGTTCGTTTCACGTCAGTCGGTCGCCAGTTTGTTGCGGAACTTGTAGTTTAGAAGGAAATGTGTGTTCATCTCACGTTCGGGTGTCACCATTTTGTAGCGGCCTAGGGTATAGAAGGGAATGCGTGTTCATCTCACGTCGGGTCACCAATTTGTAGTGGTCTGGTGGATACATTATACATATCCCCCAGTCATACAAGATAGGAGAAATGAATTGAATTGAGGAAGGAACGAACAACGCATTTACTTGATTTAAACGAATTAGAATTTATTTTGTGAAGAAACAAGTGAAAGAAAAGGGTACTACACATGTTTAGTTTGGTGTGCGTCTCTCGCTGTTTACTGGTGAGAAGGAAAGTCTATTGTCGTAGAGAGAGAAAGAGAGAAACTCAATCCAGTTTGGTGTGCGTCTCTCGCTGTTTACTGGTGAGAAGGAAAGTCTATTGTCGTAGAGAGAGAAAGAGAGAAAGTCAATCCAGTTTGGTGTGCGTCTTTCGCTGTTTACTGGTGAGAAGGAAAGTCTAGTGTCGTAGAGAGAGAAAGAGAGAAACTCAATCCAGTTTGGTGTGCGTCTCTCGCTGTTAGCTGGTGAGGAGGAAAGTCTATTGTAGTATAGAGAGAGAATGAGAAAAAGTCAATCCAGGCCATGGAGATAGAAAAGTGTACATACTGTCTGTTAGCTTGTGCCCCATACATAGTAGCAGTTGACGTGACGCGCACGAGCGCGCACCTCCCGAAAGGGATGCGGCTGGTTAGCCGAACCTCCCAGCTCAAGAGCTGGTCCGCAAAGAAAGATGCTGCTTATTGCTCTTGCTTTTATAATTGTTTCCGGTGGTCTTTTGCACATGTGTGGATTTCCTTTGAAAGGGGAAGTGACGTTGTCCTTGTGTGCGTACGTGTGCGCGTATGTGAGTAAATGTGTGTACATTAGCGTGTGTGTGTATACACGTGAATGTGAGTGTATGTACGCGAACGTTAATATATCTACTTGTGTGTACATGTGCGCGTATGTTTGTGTGTGCGTATGTATATGACAAAAAATATGTGAATGCGTGTTTTTGTGTGAGACTAGAAAAGGCTCCCACAGGAGCGAAAGGTGATAGAATCAATCGATCGTATAACTAAGAATATTAGACACAAGGCAAAGGAAGGTGGGCGTCGGTAGGCTGCTGAGCTGGACATCAGTGGGTTACTGAAGCGAGTTGCTGGAGGCACCAGATCCAGACAGGTGCCGCTGCAGGAGTGAGCTGGAATCACTGGAAGCTGTGCAGGTCAGCTGGAAACCACACAAGATGCTGGAATCAGCTAGAGGAGTGGGCAGGCATTTCAAAGTTCAGGTAGTGATTTGTTGAAGGTGGAAAAACTTTCAAAAGTTAGCTCTTAAAAAGACTGTTTTTTGTGAAAAACTTTCAGCCATGATAAGGGCTGTTTGAATAACTGCTGCTGCTGAGAGCTGTCAGCTGCCAGCTGCCAAGCTCTGTTGACTTGACTGGGCGCATCAAAGTTGCATCTGGGAAGACTCTTTGCTCCCCATTGAAAGCCGATTTGTGACCGAATTCTTTGGCATTTATGAAAAAATAAAAAAAATTTAAAGGGTTGAGGAGATCTGAGCATCCTGGGATGAATCTGCGATAAAAGTTTACCATCACCAGGAAGTGTCGCAGTTGGTTTATCAATGTGGGCATTGGAAAATCCTGGATAGCTTTTACTTTATCGGGTAGAGGAATGATTCCACCAGCATCTGTGTGATATCCAAGAAAGTCAATGTATTGTGCTCCAAATTTACATTTGTCTGCGCTGATTTGGAGGCCGTAGTATGTTAGACAGTGGAACACTTCTAGGTGTTTTTCATGGAGATCAGCATCTCTGCTATCTACTAAGATGTCGTCAATGTAAGCATAGATGTATGATAGGCCACACAACACTTTATCCATAACTCTTTCGTCTGATAATATGCTTTTGATAAAATGCGGCCCCCGTGCAGACCTGATGTAAAATCATGAATGTGAGGAACAGGATATTGATCGGTCACTGTGGATGCATGAACTTTTTGGTAATCTACACAAATTCTGAAATCTCTGTTGGGTTAGGATACCAGATGTGATGCATATGAGCTGTTCGAAGATCAGTTTATGTTGTCTGCCAGCATCTCTCCAAACACCTTTTCAGCATATGCCAATTTATGTGGAGAGATTTTTCTTGGCTGTGAATATACCGGCTGTCCAGTTGTTTTTATGCGGTGTCAATTTTGATGTTTGCCTGCATCGGTAAGTATGATGGGCTGAGTACAGTGCAGTGTAGCATGGGTTGTGCTGTGTTGCCACGCTGATCTCTGACATATTCAAGTTTGATAGTCCCTCTGATCTTGATGGAAGTTTTGTTGTCAGACAGGGTCCTTGTTTTCATATGGACAGCCAAGTTATAATGTGCCATGAAGTCAGCACCAAGCAAGAGTGCTTTAGAATCTGCTTTGGTAAATGACCACTTGAATCATGCCTGAGGTTGATGTTCAGGATAAGCTCCTTGTTCCCATAAGTTTTTTATGGGGAACCATTTGCTGCTCGGAGTTGAAACAAAGTTGGTTTTAGGGTGGATTTGTTGGTGGGTGGTATCACACTGATAGCAACATCAGTGTCCACTAAAAATTTGAAGCTGTTGTTATTTGTGAATATGTACCAGCAGGAATTGTCATCGCTGCCTGTCAACCTATTTGTTTCCCTATTGTAATTGCATAGAGAGGTTGGCATTTGCGAGCCTAGTCACCAAAGGATTGGTGATCTATGTAGGTTCTCCATCCATGACTTGAGTGGCAGGTAGCTTCGGTTCCAGGTGTGTGGCGCAGGGCTCTGCTGTCTCTGATGTAGGGAGAGTTTCAGGTGTCTCAACTCTGCCTGTATCTGAGCCATCTTATCTTCCAGGCATTGTGTGTGGTTTCTGGTGAAATTTTCAACCTGGTGGATCCTTTTGTGGGCCTGGAAATAAATTTTATAGGCTGAATCGGCCACAACCTCAAGGGGAGTTTTAATTGGTATCAGAGCCAGGATGCGTTATATTTGGAGGTAGTCGATTCATCCATAGGCCTCCAAGGATGGGTTCTGTTATGGTGTTGCTCCCGAGGCAACTCTTCATCAATCGTAGGAATTGGGATGGGGTTTGGTTGCCCAGAGACACATTAGAAAATAGTTCCTTGATGAGATCTTCATCGGAACATCCCATTCGTTTGAGGATAGCTTCTTTGAGAGAGTGTGTGGGAGATGGTCTGGTGTGTTGAGAAGGATGTCTTCCACTTCTTTGACTATAAATACTGGTAGAGCCTATACAACTAAGACGTACTTAGTGTCTTGCCATGTGACCTTTTAGGCTGGAAAAATCGCTTGGAGTTGAATGAAATAACTCCTGGGATTTACTGAGTTGTATGTCGGTAATTATATAAGAGGAGTAGAAATACTTATCTCTGGTCCTGTGCTTTCCATCATCTTGTCCGATTAGCTGTTTTTCCCTGCCTGTGACTAGAGATCACATCTCATATATGCCATCTGATGTTGCCGTGTGTAGTAACAATCCTTTTTTGTTTCAAACAGAAAAGAAAAAACACACAAATTCAATCTGTTCTTCATGAAACAAAAAGAAAAGACTATAATTTCGACCTGAAATGATTATAAATAAAAACAACTAACAGTCAGTACACCATTGACTATTATTAATATCAGCTTAAATTAATTTTAATCATTTATTCATGTATTGGGCATGCTGCTGTTGAGTAAACAGTTTTTCATAAATGCCAAAAACTTTAACCACAAATCAGCTTTTGGTGGAGGAGCAAATAGTCTTTCTAGATGCAACTGTGACGTGCCCAGTCAAGTCAACAGCTTAGCAGGCAAAGGCTCTCAGCAGCTGCACTTGTTCAAATATCCCTTATCAGGGCTGCCTTCAAAAGATTTTCTCAACAAACAGCCTAACTTCCAATAATTTTTCCACCTTCAACAAATCACTGTCTGCACTTTGAGATGCCTGCCCACTCCTCCAGCTGCTTCCAGCGGTCTCTAGCTGACCCCCACAGTTTCCAGTGACTCCGGCTACTTCTGCAACAGTATTCGTCTTGCTCTGGCACCTCCATCCCCTCACTTCAGTGACCCACTAATGTGCAGTGGAAAAACTTTTGGAAGTTAGCTCTGAAAAAGGCTATTTGTTTGTTGTGAAAACCATTCAGGGGTAACCCTGAGAAAGGCTGTTGGAACAAACGCTGCTGCTGCTGCTGCTGCTGAGAACCAATGGCTCTCAGCTGGGTGCCAACTAATGATAGAAAAAACTTGGATTTTGACAATCATTAGTCAAAGTGTTACAGTCGATTTAATGGCATATTAATATGGATGGAGGACCTGGAATTAACTTGCAAATTGTGTGAGATAGAAATGATTGAGCGGGTCCTGTCACTGCGCTTTAAAGGTACTTCTAAAGAAAATACTGCCAACTAGCTAAAAAATAGCAGGAAGATGTTGAGGAGATAAAGCGAGCTCTGGAATGGACCCTTTTTTAGCACTGGACCACTTTACTAAACACTAACTTCGCCTGGAAGAAAGCATTGATGAATTTTTAACGGATCTCTAATGTTTGATGGTACTAGGGGAAATACCTCCAAAATCCTGAATTCGAGGTGCGTTTGTGAATGGACTATCCCATCCTATCAGAGGACTCCTCTGATCCTTAGTAAGGATGGAAGCCCTAACTCTAGAGAAGTTATTATACAAAGCCAGGACTGTACTAGTTGAAGAGAAGTCACTAGGAGAAGCTATAGCTGTTGCCCTCCAATCTTGAACAGCTCTGCCAATGTCTCTAATCCCTACCAAAGAATGCTTCAGGTGTGGTGAACCTAATCATCTGAGCAGACACTATTTAAATCAGAGTGGTATGCAATGTACTCACCTTAATAGATGTCTGATAATATACTGTTAATGATGTGGCAGAACTGGGAACCTAATAAAAAATTGTCTGGAAAACGATGTTGGGGAAGAGGGAATGGTACCGACCTCCTCCCTAGTTTAGATTAACTAACAAAGCACTACCTGTACTTGGATGGATAATGGTATAGGGCAGTGTTGGACACCGAGTGCTCTCGGACCTTGGTAAACTAGGAAGTATGTCGAAATTGACACCTACAAGACACTAAAGTGCCAACAACAAATTTCTGAAATGTGTGGGAGTTGGGAACATTGAACAGTAGAGAATATGCAGCCTCAGATACTGGATGTACTAACTACTGGATTGTGCTAGCATTTAGTGCTAGCATTTAGTGCTAGCATTTAGTGTGTTGCTTGGATTTGATCTTATACTAAAGCTAGAAGAAGTTCAAATATTGAAAGCAGGTGAAATGTGGTAAACCACATCTTAATGAATCCGATTTTCAATTGGTCATCTCAGGGGGCGATTGGGCTCCTCGCAAGTAGAGGTCAAGACTCCCGAAATGCTGGAGAAGCCAGGCAGATATGATTTCCTTATTCTTTAATTATTGTTTGTGTGCCCGGGTGATGGCAAAAGACCTTGCTGAGAGAAAGATTGGATTTGTAAATTTCATTGTTTTATGAGAAAGTGACAACTCCATGTCACTTTGAGAGAGGTAACAAAAACATAATTTCGTTTTCAATGCCAACAAATGATGACTCAAGGTTAGAGGAGAAATGTTTAGCCCTTGAGTACAATTACCCCGACTAAGGTTATGGGCTTGACCTTTCGGGGCATGAGAGCGCTTGCAGAATCGCAGGTGCATATGGGGAAGATAGAGCCTCTACTAAGGTGATGTAACTAGCTGCGTCGTCCAGGTGGAGCCCCGGCCCACCCCTTACCTGAGTATATGAGCAGGTCCCAGTGTTGAAACAGCAGCTAGAGGATTGAGCTGAGTTTGGAGCAGAATCAAGCACAGTCGAAGAGTCACCACACCTCTCTCTTCCTGCATCATTCCACTGCGATACTGAGAGAAATTAACCCGTTTTGGACTCAGTGGAGTCTGTTGTGGTTAAAAGTAAAGAACCTTACCTCATGCATCGTGCGGTTTGTGTTAGGAAAGGAAAAAAAAAAGAGAAAATAAAAATGGCCGCCCCATGGTATTTATGGACTGAAAATCACGTGATGTGACGAGAGGGGGGAGAGGGGTATGCAAATGAGATGTGGTTGTGTCTCTCTATAAAAGAGCCGTCTTCTTTATTTTGGGCGTCAGTGTGGAAAGTGCAGAGAGAAGAGAACAGTTGGATTTGAGTTTGAGACTTTTGATCTGAGGTTGAGTTCAAATTTAACGTCATCTGTCAAAATCAACAATGAACTATGGACGATTGTACATAACTGTATATCTGTATATCTCAGTTGTTTCTTTCTTTTGTATGCTTAAATTGTTTTCCTAGCCGACAGATCGACAAAGCAGCGGCATATCAACTCAATCGTGGAATTAAGACCAACCAAATCAATTGATGGGTCCTGTCACACTGAGATACCTTGTTGACCTACAAAGGATAGGTCACATTTGGTGCCGTAATCAGGATAAAGACCCTGAATAATCAGGAAAGGCTTGGAAAAAAAAATGAAGAAGACGAAACGGAGGAAGAGACTGGAAAAAAAATAATATATATATTTTTTTTTACACGGTGGTCACCACTTATCAAGGCCCAGAAGCCACTCAGGGATAACGGTTATTGCAAGTACAGTACGTTAGTGTGGAGATTTATTGAAGTGTTTACTTGAGTTGGCGGTTCATTAGGAATTTGTTGACGTTGGACTTGAAGACATCCAGGTTGTAGTCAGGTGGGAAGCAGGCAGACGGAACAGAGTTCCACAGGTGTGCAGTTCTAAGAAACAAGCTTTGTTCATGGAATCTACGTTTTGATTTAGGCACAAATAAAGGGTGGGGAAAATTTTTGACAGTGGATTCAGCCAGACGGGTGTTTTTTGTGAAAGATTGGCGAGGAGGGACCAGAGATTGGAGTTCAGACGAGCACCTGCCATGGAAATAACGATAAAACAAGGATAGGCTCGCAACGTCTCTTCTGTGGGAGAGAGCTTGCAGGGAAGAGAAAAGGGCATCCCCCACTAAGCCACGAAGTCTATTTTGTACTCTGTCAAGGCAGGATAGGCTGTTTTTAGCAGCTCCTGCCCAGATATGGCAGCAGTATTCCATCCTTAGACATACTTGGCTTTTATATAGATAGAGAATTGCATCAGTAGTGAGATATCTTCTGGAGCGGTAGAAAGATCCCATCATCTTTCCAGCGACCTTAGCAACAGACTTGATGTACGTGTTCCATTTCAGATCAGGAGTAAAGGACAAACCCAGACGCTTATCAAAACATGGGGCTTCTCCTAGACAAGAGCCATCCATTTCAGTTGATGCCAGATGGGGATCAGAGCGTTGATGATGTAAAGATAGGAGTTTGGTTTTAGATGCATTAAAGGTAACCAGCCACGTCTTCCCCCACTGAACCACGTGCTCGAGATCAGAGGAGGGAGAATCAGAGAGAACTTTGTCATTTACAGCCTTTGATGTGTTGCCGTAGATGGTCGTGTCATCAGCATAGATGTCAACGAATGATTTAAGTATGTGTTTAGGGAGATCATTGATGTAGATCAGGAAGAGAGTTAGGCCCAGGATTGACCCTTGAGGGACTCCAGCATTAATACTGCAGGCCTCTGATTTTTTTCCATCGACCACTACTCTTATGAGCCTATCGGAGAGAAATGATTTAATGATTGAGTAAACATTTCCAGTTATACCGTAGCTGGAAATCTTGTAAAGTAGGCCCTTATGCCATACCTTGTCAAAGGCCTTTGATATGTCAAGAGCAATTGCCCTAGAAAGGAAGCCTTTGTCAAGAGATTCACTAATTCTGTGAGATATAACCGTTAGCACATCTGCGGTAGATCTTGCAGAATGGAAACCATATTGTGTGTCACTAAGAAGGTTATTTCTTCTGAGATGGTTTATTATTTCTCTATTTAATATGGATTCCAACAACTTACTCATAACGCACAGAAGACTTATTGGTCTGTACTGAGAGGGAGATGACTTATCACCTGAATTCTTAAATACAGGGCATACTGATGAGGTTTTCCAGGGAGTCGGAAAGCACTTCTCCTTAAGGCAACGCTTAAACAGTTTTGTAATTATGGGAGCAAGTTCTGGTTGAAGCTTTTTCAACATTATAATTGGGATGCCATTAAGGCCAGTTGCTTTACTGGAATCAAGGTTCTTGATTAGCTTGGCGACATCACACAGATATTTTATGTTGCATAGCGTGTTGTCTGTTATAGGAGGAAATATGGAGAGTTGATGGTCTTCGTTGCATAGGGTAGAATTAGCTGCAAAGTTCTTGGCAAATAGTCTGGTCTTGTCTGATGCTGACAAGATGACCTCAGGCCCATTGATAATGGTTGGAATAGAACACACGCTTCTGTTCAGGATCCTGTTTGCTATTTGCGGTTGCTCAGCTACTTTGTATTTAATGGACTGAGCATATAGCTCTCTTGCACGTATGGGAGCAAGTTCTGGTTGAAGCTTTTTTAACACTATAATTGGGATGCCGTCAGGGCCAGTTGCTTTACTGGAATCAAGGTTCTTGATTAGCTTGGCGACCTCATGCGCAGATATTTGTATGTTACCTAGCGTGTTCTGTGTTATAGGAGGAAATATTGGAAGTTGATGGCCTTCGTTGCATGGGGTAGAATTAGCTGCAAAGTTCTTGGCAAATAGTTTGGTCTTTCTGATGCTGATGAGATGACCTCAGGTCCATTGATAATGGTTGGGATAGAACGCACACTTCTGTTCAGGATCCTATTTGTTATTTGCCAAAACTGGTGGGAACCAAGCTGCTGCTCAGCTACTTTGGATTTAGCAAACTGGGCATATAGCTCTCTTGCATTTTTTATTACTCTTTTACAGTGGTTGCTGGCGTTCCTGAAAGCAGCTTTAGTCTCAGTGCATCTATTACGTTGGTAGTTATGGCAAAAGTGATTTCTGTGCGCGATAGCAGCAGCACATTCTGGTGAGAACCATGGCTGGCTGTTAGGTTTTTGTTGGAATTTTTTAGATGGTATGAATCGGTCTATGCCTACAATTAACCATTCGGTCAGATCTGATACTATGGAGGACACATCCTTTTTAAACATGGAATGCAGAGGTAGATTAGATATATAGAGAGAAAGAGAGACTGAAAAAGAAATTATGGGCATAGAAAAAAAAGAGAATTTTTTTTTATTATTTCCAAGATCAAAGATCACAAACTTTTCTCAACCTGAGAGACGCAGAAACTGTGAGAGTTGACATCAGTCGTGCAAGATCACCGTAACTCGTGCAGGCAGGGTGAGGAAAAAGTTTTCTTTTTCGAGTTCTTTCATTGTCAAAGCAAAGGTTTTGAGGAGTGCTTCTAAATGAATAGAATGAGTGGGTGCATGATTTAAAAAAAACGTAGAAAGAAAAAGGAAAAAGAGAGGAAGGAGGGGACAGCGTCAGAGTGAAATGAAAAGTGAAAGTGTTCTCGTTGCGCTGTAGTTGTGTTGAGAGAAAGTGTAAGTAAATTAAGGAGTTATAGTGAGTTTCTTTTCTCTATTAGTACAGTTGCTGTTATTAAATTCGATTCTCATGTTTTTGTTGTGTGTTGAGAAAAGGACGGACGGAAGATTGAAGAAACGGATGTTAGATAACGAGATGGACGCTTTATGGGTAGCATGTGAGTGAGCGGGGGAGGTGGCGACGAGATTGCTAAGGGTATGACAACATTAATGACAAAGTGTCTGGATTTAGCAGCCCTCTCAGGAGTGTTGGTTGGCAGAGACGCAAGGGCAGAGGTCGCCAAGAGCAGTCCGATAGATTTTCAGGCAGCTTAGAAAACTGGCTTGGCCCTGAAGGACGTTGTGAGAGGTCACCAACATACCGAAGAGACCGAACCGAGGACAGTCAGAAAAATCCCAAATGGCCTGCGTTTGAGATCAGGTGGTAACTGTGAGAAAATGCCTGGAAACTGGAGGGCAAGAAGCTGAAGGTGTGGTTGTGACGATCACATGGCGAAGCCGATTAAGCGTTAAGCAAAAATGGGATGATATGCTGCCCCATGATCCCCGGATGGCAAAGCTCGAAGGAGAGAGATCACCCTACCTTGAGAAGGGACCAGTATCACTGGGGGGAGGAGGTGATGACGAAAAGAGGCATATGACGTGAGTGATGTAAATCATTGAGCCTGTTGAGTATTTCTAATTGAAAAATAAGGTGAGCGGTGGACTGAGAGGGTGACGTGAGTAAAATAAATCATTGACTCTGTGAATAATTATTATAATTGGGGTGAAATTCTGTTTCCGAATGGTTAAAATAATCCTCGAGGGAGAATTAATTGGGCAAATTCATTATGTAAGGATTATTTGAAATTGGGCCATATGAAGAGTATTTTTTTAGAAAATTAGAATTAATTGGAAAAATTTTTTCCTCAGTCCGGAAGGATCATTCCTTCGTTGAACGAGAACAGGTTTTGCACATTGACCTAGTTGAGTTTATGCAAGAGTAAATAAGAATATTATTTAAATTAATTCTTGAGAAGAAAAAAAAATTTCCTCAACCCAGAAGGATCTCTCCTTTATTGAACGAGAACAGATTTTGCACCTTGATCTAGTTGAATTAATCCGGGGGTAAGTAAGGGTATTATTTTTGGGGGAAGAAAAAATTTTTTTGCTAATTGAGAGGCTAATATAAGCTACTGGGAATCTAATGATTTTAATATTGGGATTTTAATATTGAATCGTGAATAAGTGAAAGAGAAAAAAAAATTATTCACTCATTTTAAAGCGTCTATTTATTAAGTTCTACATCAATATTGTGGATTAAATTTAAAAAAAATAAATAAATTTTGGAATGACAAATTCAGAGGCTAATAACCAAGAATTGTTTTTTTTCTTTTCTCACCTGCAAGTTCACCTTTAGGGGTGGGCTGGAGGCTAGTCCCCTCCCCCTCGCACAATACGTTGGGTGTTTCTCAGCAAGGCCCCTGTCGAGTCTCGTCCGAGAGTGCGGGGAGGTAGCGATTCCAGTTCTCGGTAACCCTGTTGACGCTTGTAGGGGTATTTGTACCTAAGATTACAGGTGATAGTTAGGTAATTAAAACCATTAATACAAGAGGTAGTTACGGGAATGAATGACCTAGTGGATAGGAAAAATAATTGGTCACTAACTGGGCGATTTTTTCATGTCATTGCAGGGATGGAAGGGATCAAGGTGATGCACCTGTTTGGGTTGGTGTGGACGTCCACCGCACTAGCAGTGAGGAAGGATGCCATCTTCAAGAAAACCTCTGAGGTAATGATAACGCAGTCAAATCAGTTAGTGATGCTAGTGAACGACTTGCGGCCTTATGGAGAATTAATTAGCAAACATTATAAGGAAATCGATAAGTTTGACGAAATGAGAAGACAATTAGTAAGCACGTACGAGTAAGTAGAACAATATATCCGTATATTGAATACTTTGGAAGATGAGTTGCGGATATTACGACACCAATGGGCTAATCAATCCAGACCCAAAAGAGCGGTTATTCCCCTAATAGGTAAGGCATTAGAGGCGTTGTTTAGGGTGGTCACTGAGGATCACCTCGTGTCAGTAAAGTCACGGATAGAGGCACTAGAAAGGGGACAGAACACATTGATACAAGCTACAAAGGAGGGATTATCGATATTAAATATTACCAGGGTAGAGGTGAGAGAGAATAGGGAAGGTATCAATGATATCGTTAGCATGGGGAAATTTGGAATGTGTCTGGTAGGATTGAGACAGAATTCTCGAGGGGGGAAGCCTTCCTACAGCGATACTTGCATCTGATTCATATGTTGCGCCGATTACAGCAAACCGAGCAGACCTTGGTCGAATGGACCAATCATATAAGGGTGCAGTTGGATGCCCTGGCGTTGGGGCATTTGTCCCCCAGTGTAATCAGCCCCAATCAGTTGCGAAGAGTGTTGGAGGATATAAGACAGAAGTTACTGTCTCGTCTGCAACTCCCAGTGAACCCAGAAGAAGAATTGTGGGAATATTATAACACCTTCAGGTGTAGTGCACAGCTGCAAGCTCGAAGAATATTGGTGTTCGTGTCTGTGTCCTTCTGGGATCAAGGAGGTCGATATGAGGTTTATCAGGTCATCACTCTACCCATTCTGTATCCATTGGATATGCTCAGATTTGGGCTGGTGAAGACTGAATACGTAGCATTTAATACAGCGAGGGATAAATTTATGTTGTTGAACCGGAATATCGAGTTAATGGCCTTGGAATCTGTTGGTCCCAAAGCCCGATGTATGTGACAGGGGATCATGAGCTGTGTGTGTTGGGAATATTTCAGGGGGACGAGAGGGTGATAGATCACGCCTGTAAGGTTGAAGTGGCGAGTGAAGGACCATTGCCCTTGGCAGTAAGAGTGGGAGGGGGTACCTGGTTGGTATCTACCCAACAGAGGCTGGAATTGTCCAGGGTGTGCGGCAACACAACCGCTGGAAGAATTAAGGTTCATCCACCTTTAACTATGATAGAACTGGACAAGGGATGTGAGACCCATGGGAAGGGTATAGGGTTACCCACGTATTATCAGGTTGAAGAACGGTATTTGTTGGGAGTGCCCGATGTGAAGTGGGCAAACGCCCAGCTGAACAACCTCACTAACATCTGGGAACCCCTGGTCCATCGATCGCAGCCGCATACCCAATTTAGGTTGCCAAAGGCTTTAAGGGGAGCAAGAAGAATAGATTTGAGAGAATTACAGACCTGGTTGGAAGGCCTAGAGGACAAGGAGTGGTGGGATAGATCTCATAAATTAGCGACCCTGGAGTGGGAATAAGCATGCTAATAATGATGAGTATGATACTGGCTGCCGTGGTGTGGTGTGTAAGAGGGCGAGTGAAGATGAGAGACAGCAAGAAGCATCTCGAGGCTGTTTGCCCTGATGATGGAGGTAACTCCGGTCCAAACCCTGCCTGAGGAAAACCCAGTTCCTGACAAGCAACCAGAGAAAGGCAGCATGTATGTTGGAACTGCTCCGGAAACCGAGATGCGGAGTCAATGAGAGTGACCCTGATTCTTTTCTGAATCCTGCCACACTGAGATACCTAGTTGACTTATGAAGGACGGATCACACATTGTAAACCACATCTTAATGAATCAGATTTTCAAGAATATGTGTGGACGGTGGTTTGGAAGTGGTTTAGAGGACAGCCACTAAGTCAACTTAAAAATTGTATGGTGGAATACCATGTACCAAATGATATGCGATGGGTGTATGAAAATGAACTGAATGTGTGACTTGACAATGATTGACTAGAACCCTGAAGAACACAGCCCTCTTAAGGGGCTTATACAACTAATGATGGTAATACAGGAAAGGTGCATCCTGTGCTTGACTCCACAGAGTTGAAAGAGCATGTGGATACTTTTACTGCAAATTCTGACATCTGTGCCTAGAAATTATAAGAATGGAGATTGCAAACAGTGGACAACGCCATTTTGGACTTACAGTGAGCTTACCTTCAAGTACATGTTCATCAATCATTATAGCGCTTTTGGACAGTGATGGTGAAGGGTCTCATTTGACTGGGCTCAGTTTAAATGTGGTGCCAATGATTATGAAAGCGATTATGAATGCCACACTATCTCGAACTTCAATTATAGATCAGGCCACATCGTCATACATAGATGACATGTATATTAATGAAAGACCTTTAAGAAATTGAGAAAATGAATGAACATCTGGAAAGCTATAGATTGACATGCAAGTTACCTGAACAAATTAAAACAGGAGTGCAAGTGCTTGACCTGCACATTCAGTATAGAAGCGGATCTCTAGAATGGGAATAAGATAGTGATTTCCCGAAATTACCTACCACTATCACTTGATGAGCAGTATTTTCCATTTGTGGAAAATTAGTGGGACATTTTCCAGTCTGTGGATGATTGCAGTGTCATTCATCAAGCATCATGTAATTGCTATTACATTAGGCTGGAACAATGAAACTCAAGATGATCCCTTAAAGACTATGATAATTGATATGCTGAACTGAGTGCATCAAAACGATCCAGCACAAGGAAAGTGGCGCATTAGTGAGACTGAAATTAGATGGGTGGATGCAAGTTCGCTTACTACTAATGTTGTGATAGAAGCAAAGGAAATGTCATTTAAGATATGATTTGGCTATGTCCAGAACATAATACACAACACATAAATTTAGCCAAGTTGGATGTGGTGTTGCATGGAATCAACTTTGCTCTTCAATGGGATGCTACATCGCTGTGGTGTCCCTGCCTGATGTAATTGAGCCAGCAAACGCCCTTCTCCATTGGAGATAAAGTATGGGTAAAACTTTTTGGTGGAAAATGAGCAACTCATTTTAGAATAGGTTGTGTAACTGACGTTCATGGTGTAAAGCCGGTATGGATTAATGGGACCCCATGACACATTAATGGGACCCCATGACACATTAAGGACTTGCAGCGCATTATAATTGCTCAGTCAAACCAATTGTGAGAACGACGACACTGAGTCATCGGATGGTGAAATATTGATCTCTTTCCTACAACCACCAAGTCCAGGTACAAAAAACCTCTTGGATGACGACAATGTAAGAGGTTCTGTTACTGATGTCTTGATTAACAGATAAAAAAACCTTCCCTGATGCCACGCAGAAGTGCAAAGATCAGGCCTTGTAGTCGGTCGTCCTGATGTATGATTATGTGATGAGGGGTTGATGTGAAGAAAACAACAAGAGTTTTTTTTAATCAGTAATCGTTGCTTTAGTACAGCACTACTTTTTTTTTTTTTTAAATATGTTTACGAAGACACTTCTGCTTGATAGCTAAGTTATAAATCCTGTAGACAATAAATAAAAACTCCAGTAGTCAGTTCTTATCTTTACAAGAATTATTATACAGGGTGTTTCAAAAGTCTTGGGAACATAACGATTTTTAATAACTCATAATGTTCCCAAGACTTTTGAAACACCCTGTATTATCAAATAAAACTCCTAACTACAATGTTTTGGTATTATACATCGACATGGAGCTTTCCCAAGACGATACCATTCATTTCAATTGGGGCATGATGGGGGTCAGAGCATTTATGACGAGGTGAACTATCATTAAATTTGATTCAAAGATTTTAGCAAAAAAAAAAAAAAATGATTCAAAGATTTTAGCAAAATAAAGTTGGAGCAATAATTTTGCAAGTCAGTTCTTTTATGAGCTTTCTGGGACACTGCTACAACATGGGAAATTTTCCAGGTATCAGGGAAGTGAGATACAGCAAAGCATTTGTTGCAACATTTATAATGAGAAAGAACAAACTCGGTGGAGGATGTTCTTATTATTATGACAGGAATAAGATCAGAAACAGATGCTTTGGACGAAGCCCTCAGATATCTGTGAAAGAGAACCTCAAAGAAGGAGACAATTTGATTGATTTTAAGAAGCGTTTGGTTTTATTATTATTATATATTTTTTTTTTTGTCATCGCAATTTATATTGTTAATAGATAGAGTGGGTTGGACAAAATGGGTCTTTATTGTAACCTCAGAAAAGCCAACCGGAAGTAAATGCAGGATCCCTTTCCATGCATGACATCACACTACAGTTATCTTGATTTCATAAAATTGTTGATAGAGCAGCCACTTTTAGCCCTGCATAAGGTTCCTGTACCACCAGTCAGAAACAACAGCCAGAGAAGCTGTCAAATCTGCACCCCCAATCTATCAAGTAATGGCACTCCAGACTAGTTGTGCGAAACTAAATAGCAGGTAAGTGTCCCCAAGTTGCCAAGATAGAGAGAAAGAGAGATGGTCTGAGATTCATTGTTCTAGTCAGAAAACAAGACCAAGCATTGTGTCTTTCAGGTATACATGTAATAAACAAAGGAAGGAGTTTAAAAGTAGGGCAATAGACAGAGTCTTTCTACTTTTTAAACGATTTTAGGTTTGCAAACTGAATATTTTGTCCGAGTCTTCAGCTCTAAGAAGGTTTTTAAATAATAAGCTATTGCTCGGTGTTAATTTTACTTTTTCCTAGATAGATGATCTGACAAAACCTATGGTTCAGTTCACGAATCTTGCATCTAGATTCTGTGTTAGGTATATCTTTTCTCTCTCTCTCTCTCTCTCTCTCTCTCTCTCTCTCTCTCTCTCTCTCTCTCACACACACACACACACACACACACACACACACACACACACACACACACACACATATACACCCACACATACGCAAGAGTTAGTTCGCTTATTTACAACTTTCACTTGTGATTGTTTTGATGAGCTAACCAATCACAGATTGTTTTACTTTTTGATAATCTATGGTTGGTCAGCCTTCATTTCACACATATAGCAGGAACCTCCAGTCTAATTTTTTACAGAATATTATTTGTTTACAAAATCTATTAAACTAAGAAGCAACTGAATGTGCAAACAAAACATGCGTGCGATTTCAGCATAAAATGGAAGAATATGATCAACGTGATGTAAAACCAAGCAACCAAAGCAAATCTACTTTTTGATGTAGTGGCATTTGCATGAGGGATTTATTTTGTTTATGTGTATATGCAGTATCTTCTGTTAGATTTAACTTGGCATTCACACCTCAGCAAATCTTGGGAACATGTTTACCAGGAAAAACAGTTGGAAATAAGTCATACACCATCCACTATGACTATGCAATTCCTACAGCTATGCACCTTTAAAATGGAGATCTATTATACCTGACATAGTGATATGGGACAAGAAGGAGAAAGAAGCAACCTTAGTAGAAGTTAATGTCTTCAATGAGTTAGGCAGAGCTGAGAGGAGAAAGACATGGATATAAAAACCGTTTATTGTTGCACACAAAATACTAATCAATAAAAATATGTTTTATTCACTCATCAACAGTCATGCAGTTTGGACATTAACAGTGGTATCAATATTTAATTCACTATGATAAATTATTTTGGATGAAAAGAAATTTTGTTAATGAAGTTTTTATTACAACTATCGGCAATATTTTAGTTCTTTATATGTTGTTGGTTACATGATTTATCAAGAAAAAAATAAGGATAAAAAAGTAATTTAGTAGAGTTATATAATTAATTTATTTATTTGTGGACTGTTATCCTCATCTTTATAGTTGTTGTTTTACAACGTTGCAGCCAACTGGCCTTCGTCAGGTGGTTAACCACGGCGGGATAGTAATGCTGAATCTCTTAACTGTATCTTCAGTAATTACTGCCTTCCACAGCTGTTGTTGTCTCACCACGTTTTGACCAACTAATCCTCTCGCCGATTTTAGGTAGGATTGAAACCGCTATCTTCAGACAATACAACTGTAGAAATTCAATGTCTCTATCCACTGAGCCACGGGCTCTGAATAATTCCAATAATTAAATAATATTTAGTAGAGTTATTTGTGCCAGGCCGTGGCTGACTGAAAATTGAATCTTGAATAAGGAAAGGGTCACCATCTTCCATAAATAACCCCAACATCTCCACTACTGAATATGCATCAACCTTTGTTTAAGGAAACACTGGAACATAACGAGAATTGCTGGATAGGTTAACTTTTGTCGATAAACGAATGCTGTATCCTGAAGTTCCATCCTAGCAGTTATGGTTAACTGATGAGAACAGCACACCCTATCATAAGGTAATCACTTTTTGAATAAGTTTGAATCGTATTTTTGACATCAAACTGTGTTGGCATCGATTTCAAGCGTATGCATTCTAATTCTCATGTCTCTCCCCCCCCGTTTTCTGATTATTTTGTTCTAGCTAGGGATGGGCCATCCTACCGAATGCCAGATATTCACTTGCTGTCTCATACATTCCAACCGAGAGATCTTTTTAGTGCAATTGTTTGAATCTCTTTTGCACTCGATTCACTTGGTATATTTGGCAGTTTTTGAAATTCTTTTTCATGAGTCTAATTGTTCCTATACTTACTGTAATGATGGAGATCTTCCTAAGATTCCAGTTTCTCTCTGTTCGTGTGTTTGTATTATAACACTCTTCTATCTTGTTTGGTATTTTTCATGTTCCAGTTTTCTATTTGGATGTTTGTAATATTCCAACCTTCTATTTGTTTCAGAATTTGTGATGTCCTAGTCTTTGATCTTTTTCATTATTTGTATATTTACAGTTTTCATTCTGTTTCATTGTTTGCATTCCATTCTCCTCTCTGAGTATTTCTATTATTACAGTCTTTGTTTGAGTGTTTGTATTAATCCTTCAGTCAGTTTGAGTACAGATTTTTCTAAAAACAAAAAAAGAGAGAGAAACGAAATTGCATAAGAAAACATAATTATACCAAGTTATTTTCTGTCATTTCTACAAACACTGTTTGGTGAAGTTGAGTAAATAGTCACAAGGATAAAAAATGTGAAGGTCAATGCATTCAAAGTGTGAATATGTGTGCGTGTGAGTAATATAGGTATCTGAGTATTTAGCAGTATGACATCATGTACATGTGTGCGTTGGTTTACCTTGTTCTTATTAATGCTGTATAGATGTAGTACGTTAGTCATTGAGTTCTTTCATTTTGTGATTTGTCTCCATTGATCCAAAAGCAGGAGGAGGTTGGTGAGCAACGTTCTTTTACGTTTTGGCTGTTTGTTTTATAGACGTTTCTAACTTTGTTTCAATTTACTTTTTTCACATAAACATGTTACTTTTTTCTCCAGACCTGCTACATTTTTCACATAGATGTATTACTTTTTCACACAAGCGTGTTACTTTTTGAGGTTTGGAATGTTTTTTCTGATTGAAAATACTTTGATTTAACACGTTCATGTCAAGGAAGTGATGAAAAGAAAGAGAGTGGTAATTAAAACCATTTGTCTTTTAGCGTTTGTCAGAATAGATTCACGATTTCAGTCCATTACAATTCTAATTTCAATCTTTTTTCGGGGTTTCTTTTTGGTATTTATATTATTCCAATCATTATTCTGTTTCACTGTTTGTATTGTGCCTTCTATCTGTTTCGACATTTGTAGTATTTCAGCCTTTTATGTCTGAGCTTTCCTTGGAGGTGTCTTCCCAGTATTCTGTTACATCATTTACCTTTCCTTTTATTTATTTCCAGCTTTGATAGCAACCATCTCTTGGTGATATTTCTATCAGGTGAGTTTTCATTTGTTTCCGGAAACCTTTTACTTCGAATTTGTTTTCATAGCAGCACTCCATTATCAATCTATTCTCTTTGTGGTTCATTTCTTTTATGGGGTTTTAGTTTGTTATAGTTTTTCATTTCTTCTTTCTTGTGTTCGGTCCGTGTTGTTGCCATACTTACATATGATTAGAATGATTACTTATCTGCTTTTGATCCATTATACTTTTATTCCTTAAATTAGAGGTATTAATATTTACAGGATAGTGATAGTGTTTATTTCTCACTTTCTTGTGTCTGTGATAAGGTGCACCATCACACTTACATAGAGAAGGAGGAATAGTTACAACAGATGCTACAAATATAATGAGCATGAGGATTAAAACATTAAGAATCTACTTAGAAATGTTTTGTGTCATTTCTAGAAAATTTGCATTGATATAGTTCGTTCTAATCATGTTAGCGATTCAGTTTCTTTGCTCTTTTTGTAGCAATGTCCAAGTGTTTTTATTATATCAGCTTTTGTCATCCTTATGAATTGTCCATGTAGCTGTTTTTCACCTGTTTTTCTTTTCTTGTCTTATATCTTGCCCGTCTGTTCTTTCTTGTTCATTTTTACAATGTCTCTTGCTGCAGTGAGTAACATTTTTGTGTTCTACGTTATGTATTTTTCTTATTCTTTTTTGTCATTTACAGTCTCCTATACAAACCAGTCATCTTCCCCCGGCTTTCCTTTTTATGTAGAATCGGTCAACATTATCCTTTAAGTGTAATGCATTGTACCCCCACAAAGAATAGAATCGTCCAAAAAAAAAAAAAAAAAAAAAAAAAAGAAGTAGGTGAAAACTTCCCTACTTTTTGTTGCCCGTGTGCTGGAACCTTCCTGAAAAAATAAATAAATCAAAGCAACTTTTCTTTCAATTAAAATAGTGCGATTGCAAAAAAAAAAAAAAAAAAAAAAAAAAAAAAATTAGGTAGGCAGGCCTGAACCTGAAATTTGAAAAAGGGAAAGAAAAGGAAAACGTTACTGGCAAACACTTTTGCCCATCGGATCACAATAACTTATGACGTCATAGCCCTGCAAAATAACGATTTTATATATACTTTCAGTTTGCTACGCATACGTGACTTATGAAAATCGCGTAGCCAGAAATGACCACCCTTGCAAGAATTGGTCCAGTTGATCACCACAGAATTACTCTTTTTTTCCTAATTTTCATTATATTATGCATCAAACGCATCACTCTTTCAGATGGCAACAGTTTTGACCCAGTTTAATGCTGCTCACAAAAGTTTTTAGCGGATATACGAACACACAAACACACAAACAAACAGACGTTTGAGATTTATATAAAAGACAAGCATGGATACCTGGCGTCCAAAGCATCTCTCTTTCAGATGGTGCTAGTTTCAACCTGGTTCGATGCGGCTGAAAAGATTTTTTAGCAGACATATGAACAAACAAGTACACGCACAAACACACAAACAAACCGATGTTTCAGATTTATATAATAGACTAGTGGGGTCCCTGGCGTTGCCAAGTATGTGTAGGTGGTGACGTAAGGAACCCGGGGGGGGGGGTTAAAAAACTGGTAGTAGCAGGGGGGGGATCAAAACAACAGTAGACAGCTCAGGTGGAGAGAGGTGTTAAAAATAAAAAAAAAGTGGTAGTAGCCAGGCAGGCTTGAACCCATAATGTGAAGAAGGAAAAAAAACCTAACATCTTAGCTAATGTCTCCATCGTGCAACCGGAAGTCAAGAGCGTTGAAATTAAGCGTAGTCAATCAAACGGAGATGATGACTTGTGAAAATGTCGACGAAAAAGAAACTCCTCCTTGTACAAAACTGTCCAGTTGAGGGTGAAGAAATGAATGTTTTTGACTAATTTTTGGATGTTTGTCATCCAAGACATTGAGCTTCTAAACGATCTTGTGAGGTCGCGTTTGTCGAAAGATTTTGACAGACATACACATAGACACACACATATTTTGCCTTTATTTAATAGACTAGCAGGGGTACCCGGCATTGCCCAGGTGTAGAGAAGTGGTGTAGTAATGAGTCAATATAACCAGAAAAAAAAAAAAAAATAGATGCAGCCTGGGTGGAGAAACATATGAAAAAGAAACCCCAAAGTTTAAGTGAACAGTAAAATAATTCAGTTTTTGTTTTAAAAGGAAAAAAAATCCAGTTACATGAACATCAAAATAAGAAAAAAAAGAAAAAGAAGTAGGAAGGAAGGCTCGAACCTGTGGTGCAAAGGAAGAAAAGAAGGTGAAAAAAAGTAAACCGCTTAACCCCCGCAGCCATCATGACATACGACTTCGCTGCCGTTCAAATTAAGGCTAGTCATTGCAAGTGCATAAGATGACTTTGCAAAAAAAAAAAAAAAGAAAAAAAAGTGACCCCTCCTTGTACAAAACTTCTCAGTTGAGGGTGAAGAAATGAAAGTTTTTGGCCAATTTTTTGATATTTGTTGTCCAAAGAATCAAACTTGAAAACATACCAATCTCGTGAGGATCTGTGTGGAAAGCTTTTGTGAGACATCCCAGCACACACACACACACACACACACATTTTGCCATATATTAGACTAGTGGTGGTGGGGGGGTACCTGGCGTTGCCCAGAGTGTGGAGAGGTGTGAGGGGTTTAAAATAACAGTAGTCCAAGTAGAGAGAGGTGTTAAAAAAAGTGGTAGTAGCAGGTGGACCGGAAGTTCCGAGCATTGAAATTAAGTGAAGTCAATCCAACCGATACAATGACTTGCAAAAATGGCGACACAAAAAAAAACAACCCCTCTTTGTAGAAAACTATCCAATTTAGGGTGAAGAGATTAATGTTTTTGGCCAATTTTTTGATATTTGTCATTCAAAGGGTTGAGCTATAAAACGATACCAATCTCATGAGGATCCGTCGCCTCTGTCAAGTTTTTGTGAGGCATACAAACATACACACACATATACACACACATACATACACATTTTGCTCTTTATATACATATATATATATATATATATATATATATATATATATATATATATATATATATATATATATATATATACTAGCGGGGCTACCCGGCGTACTCGGGACCATATAAACAATGAGAAAATTGAATTTGATTTTGAATGTATTTGTTGTTCTTAGGAGAAACAAATTTTTAATGTCTATATATCATTTGCTATTTCGAGCAAAAGAATATTTTACCTACCTAGGACGGGTATTACACATATGAAATAATTGTATCTTACCTAGGGTAGGTAATAGTCAACATATATATGAAATAATTTTACCTTTGCAAGACCGGGTAAAATACAACACATATTTAAAATAATTTTACCTACACGGATAATTTAAATACATATATGAAACAATTTCAGATACTTTTTTTTACCCCAAAGCGGACATTACTTTCTCCAACACAACCCCAAAACAAAACTCAAGAGCACACTTAAAATTAACATAATAATGCTTCTTTCTACCCACTACTACAGCCATCACATCATTCCCGGATGATTACATAAAAATTAAAAAAAATATAGATCACCCCCTACAGAAACTGGCCTAGTAAACTTTCATGGAAAACCAACAATACGAGGGGCGTGCAATAAGTAATGCCCCTGACCCACTTCCAGTTGTCTGCCATCGTGAATTCAAACATGGCCAGAAGTCTGTGGAACCAGCTCTCAGACCTGGTCGTCCCCACCTTCTGCCATTGATGAGGCATCTGTCTGTCAAGTTGAGACTGCCATTTTGAAAGATCGGCGCATTACTATTCACCAAATAGCCCAAGATGTCAAGATTAGTACAGGGTCTGTGGAAACTATCATTCATGACCATTTACATATGCATACTGTGTCTGCCAGATGGGTCCCAGGTTGCTCACACTATTCCAGAAGCGAGAACGCGTTGAGTGCTCGAGGATGAATTTGGAGATGTGCCAAGAAGATGAGTCAAAGTTTTTCAAAAGACTGATTACACAGGATGAAACCAGGGTCCATCACTATGATCCAGAAACCAAAGCCCAGTCAATGCAGTGGAAGCACTTGAACTCACCACCTCCAAAGAAGGCAAGGGTGCAGCCCTCTGCTGGCAAGGTCATGCTCACAGTCTTCTGGGACCAGGACAGAGTAGTGATGACAGATTTCCTGGCAAAGTGTACCACAAATACAGGAGCCTATTATGCTTCAATTTTGAGGAAATTAAGGGAAGCTATCAAAATCAAGAGGTGGGGCAAGATCAGCAAAGGTACCCTCCTCCTGCAGGACAACACTCCGGTCCACAACCCACATGTCACCAGATCAGAAGCACAGGCGTGTGACTATTAAATCCTTCCCCATCCTCCCTACTCTCCTTACCTTGCACCCTCTGACTTTCACCTCTTCCCAGCCATGAAGTTGTTTTTGAAAGGAAAGTGTTTCCCAGATGATGCAGCCTTGATTTCTGAAGTCACGTCGTGGTTGGAGGACCAACTTGGGGTGTTCTACAAAAACAGTCTCCAGAGCTGCATCAAACGATGGGAGAAATGCATAACTCTGGGTGGTTCCTATGTAGAAAAAGACTAATAACTGTGCCAAGTTTCGTTGCTCTACTACTATGGGAAGTGGTTCAGGGGAATTATTTATTGCACGCCCTACGTATATATGTATTTATCTAATTTTGAGATCGTAAACTGTTTAAGCCATATCCGGAATCGACTTCACAATTAAAGTAATTTTGTGATACAAAATTGTTTTTTTATATTTTCCCCTATCTCATTTAATTCTGGGCAATGCCAGGAATTTTACTAATATATATTTCTATCAATCCCGGGCGATGCCGGGCATATTGCAAATAAATTATCTCATGTATCTCATTCAAGCTTGAGTAATGCCAGGTATTCTTCTATATATATCTATCTAATACAATACAGGGAGTCGCCAAATATTCGTCTATTCTGCATTTGCACCTATATCATTTAATCCCAAGCGATGCCAGGTATTCTGTTAGTATTTATTTGCACCTGTATTATTAAATCCCGGGCGATGCTTGGTATTGTGCTTCTATATATTTCCACCAATCTCATTCAATACGGGGCGATGCAGGGTATTCTGCTAATATATATTTCCACCTATCTCATCCAATCCCAAGTGGCGCCAGGTATTTTGCTAATATATATTCTCACCTATTTCATTCAATCTCGGGCAATGCCAGATATTCTGCTACTATATATCTCCATCAATCTCATTAAATTCTGGGCGATGCAAGGTATTCTGTTAGTATATATTTCAATTAATCTAATTCAAGGCAACGCCAGGTATTCTGCTAGTATATAATTGCATCTATCTCATTGAATCCCAGGCGCCTGTGTATTCTGCTTGCATACGTGGGGAGTTCAATAAGTAAAGCCCCTGACCCACTTCCAGTTGTCTGATCTAGCTGAAATTTTGCATGTGCAATGATTTATATCTCTACGGGTTCTGAACTAATTGTGGTTTCTGTTTTACAGGTGTTTGAACTGAGTCAGGTGTGAAATGGAGCCTGTTGAATGTCGAACAGTGATCTGGTTTTTGTATTTGAAAGGACGCACACCACAGGAGACTTTTGATGAAATGAAAGAAACTTATGGTGATAATGCCCCATCTTATGATCTTGTAAAACGCTGGCATCATGAATTCAAACATGGCCAGAAGTCTGTGGAAACAGTTCCCAGACTTGGTCGTCCCCATCCTTCTGCAATTGATGAGGCATCTGTCATTTTGGAAGATCGGCGCATTACTATTCGCCAAATAGCCCAAGATGTCAAGATTAGTACAGGGTATGTGGAAACTATCATTCATGAGCATTTACATATGCATACGGTGTCTGCCAGATGGATTCTCAGGTTGCTCACATTATTCCAGAAGCGAGAACACGTTGAGTGCTCGAGGATGAATTTGGAGATGTGCCAAGAAGATGAGTCAAAGTTTTTCAAAAGACTGATTACACAGGATGAAACCTGGGTCCATCACTATGATCCAAAGACTAAAGCCCAGTCAATGCAGTGGAAGCACTTGAACTCACCACCCCCAAAGAAGGTAAGGGTGCAGCCCTCTGCTGGCAAAGTCATGCTCACAGTCTTCTGGGACCAGGACAGAGTAGTGATGACAGATTTCCTGGCAAAGTGTACCACAAATACAGGAGCCTATTATGCTTCACTTTTGAGGAAATTTAGGGAAGCTATCAAAATCAAGAGGTGGGGCAAGATCAGCAAAGATACCCTCCTCCTGCAGGACAACGCTCCGGTGCTCCGGTCCACAACTCGCATGTCACCAGATCAGAAGCACGGGCGTGTGACTATGAAATACTTCCTCATCCTCCCTACTCTCCTGACCTTGCACCCTCTGACTTTCACTTCTTCCCAGACATGAAGTTGTTTTTGAAAGGAAAGCATTTCCCAGATGATGCAGTCTTGATTTCTGAAGTCACGTCATGGTTGGAGGACCAACTTGGGGTATTCTACAAAAACGGTCTCCAGAGCTGCATCAAACGATGGGAGAAATGCATAACTCTGGGTGGTTCCTATGTAGAGAAAGACTAATAACTGTGCCAAGTTTCGTTGCTCTACTACTATGGGAAGTGGTTCAGGGGCATTACTTATTACATGCCCCTCGTACATTTGAATGTATCTAATTTAATCCTGGGTGACTCCGGGTAATCGGCTAGTATATATGTGGATGCATCCTGCTGAATCCCATAATTCTTGGATATGTTACTAATTTCAACCATCATTTTTCATAATTCAACCCACATTACTGTCCCCCGTTTACTAAAATAATAACTTTGATACATTGTTTGGGTTGTTTATTTCATTACAAACACATACAAATAACTCACATTCCATCATTTTTCATAATTGTTGGATATGTTACTAATTTCGACAATTATTTTCATGATTCAACCGACATTATTGCACCCTTTTACTAAAGTAATAAATATGATACATTGTCTGGGCTCTTTGGAAAGGAAATGAAAAAAAAACCCTGTGACCTAACCATCTCGACCACGGGAACAGATGAATTGATAAGTGTGTTAAGTTGACGTTTATAAACCGAAATTAGCAGGTGCGACAACGTCAAGTTGCGGAAGCCAGTTTCTGTTTTCCCCGCTATGCGGCGATCAAACAATAAAAAAAAACACAAAAAAAACTAACATAAAGCAAACGAACGATAAAAACAGAAAACGAACATGTGAAAAATGGCTAAAATAAACCTGTTTCGATATTAAAATTTTAAAAATCAGTGAGTACCCGGGTGTTTTTGAGTGTCGCTAAGAATAAGCGAAGTAAAAAAAAAAAAAGCAGAAAAACGGACGTTACGTGAAAAATGGCTAAAATAACACTGGTTCAATATTTAAATTTAAAAACTGAAAAAAAAAAAACCATCTCACACCACGCTTCGAACCCAGAAAGTTTAGATAATGAACCAAGGCCTTAACCAACTGAGCTAACACGACGTACATGAAATTTGTTCGGTTTTTCAACTATTTAAAGTAAATCAGGTCACGACGTCATCTGACGCATGCGTAGAATCGGTCATTGTCACGAGAGGACCGTTTTTGTTGACCCTCCTGTCGAAAATTGTTGATTTCGGGGTGAAAAAGTTAACATTTTTGGCCAATTTTTCGATACTTTTCGAGCAAAGGATGGAGCTTTGATGTGATATCGAGTTTGTGAATTTTCGTTGCGTCTGTCGAAAGATTTTAGCAGACATCCAAACATACACACATACATACATACATACATACATACATACATTTTCGCTTTTATATATATAGATAGACTAGCGGGGTGAAAAAAAAAAGTTTTGGTAGGTAGGCTCGAACTCAAAGCCTTGAAACAAATAACCTGATAACTTACCATGATGCTACAAGGGCAGAGAAGTGATAATGATTGAAATTAAATGTTTAAAAAAGCAGGTGGTTAAATGAACATCAATGTGTGGTTTTCTAGATCAAACATCATGCCATAGAGAAATGAAATCACAGCACAAATTTTGTAACATAAAAGTCACTGAAATAAGAGATATAGATGACCTTGTTTCGTAAATTGGAGATATTACAATCTAGAAAGTATATAAAAAGTTGTAAGAATTAGTGACTCCCTCAGAGCACCCCTCCTGAAAAAAGCCTTTGCCTGACATACAAAAAATGCACACACACACATATCACACACACACACATCACACACATCACACACACACACACACATTTTTCGCTTTTATATAATAGATTACCTCGTTCTTTGTTTTCTCTCCATTTTCTGTCACTTCATCCACATCTTCCACTACATACTCTGTTCTTTCCTCATCAATCTGCACAGCTCCTTAAGTTGCTGTGTCACCTTCCCCTCATTACATCTGCATTCACCTATTCTTTTTTCAAAGTTTTTCAGGATTGTTCCTAGTGCTCTAACTATTAGTGGTGTTATCTTGATTTTCTTCATCTTTCACATCCCTTTGAGCTCTCTGGCCAGTTTTGTGCTCCACTTCTCAGTCTCCTTGGTATTTACTCAAAATGCTGTTGTCTGCATAATTCCCAGTGTACTGCCTTCCCCACTTGATTGTGTTTATTTTTATAGTTTATTTTGTCCACAGAGTTTACATTTACTGTTTTATTGTGTCTTGTCGATCTTTGCTTTGATGTGGTTTATTCTAATTGCAATATTTTGTGTGGCTGTTATTAGGTATTCAGTATCTCTGTTTGGGTTTTCTTTTATTAGCCATATCCAAGTGTTTTCATTAGTCTCATTTTTTGCCATCCTTATGAATTATCCATTAGCTATTTCTCTTCCTATTTTTATTTTCTCGTCTTATCCCTTGTCTCACTTTTTTTCTGTCTTATTTGTTTTTTTCAGTGTCTCTGGCTGTAATATTATTCTTTCGTTGTTCTGCATTATGTATTTTTCTAATTCTTTTTTTGTGCCATTTACACAGTCTTCTATGCAAACTAGTCCTCTTCCTCTGTCTTTTCTTTTTCGCATAGAGTTGGTTAACATCATGCTTTGGGTTTAGTGCAGTGTATATAATCATGAGTTTTCTGGTCTTCTGGTCAAAATGCCTCAGTTCAGGTCCATCCTATAAACGGTTCGAAGTATCCTACTAGTGACACTGCCCATGTGTTTTTACCTTTTATTATGTTTCTACTATATAGTTTAGTTTCGATAAGTTTTCTTATTCTTCTGCAGTATTTCTTTCCAATTTTCTCTTTCATTTCTGTTGCTTTAGTAGTGTCTGCTACAAGAACACTCAAATATTTGTAGCTGTCATGTTCACCTAGTGTTCTCATTTTCATTTGGTTGGAAAGTTCTATACCTTCTGTTGTTTCCAGTTTTCCCTTCTTATGATCAGTAGTGCACATTTTCCATATCAAATTCCACTCAAATATTCTGGCTGAAGGTTCTGGTTATGTTTATTAACGTCTCTTGTTCCTTTTTGATTTTTGCAAACAGTTTCAAGTCGTCCACATGTAACTCAATGTAACCAGATACTTGTTACTAGAGATACTGCTCTGATGCTCAGAGCACATAAAACGCGCATGACCCTGGGTAGCAATACCTTTAACTCATAGGTTGGCCATATGTCATTAAACGCTGTGGTTGAGTTCTTCTTGCAGGTACTTTGGTGCATGACTGGTATATCGCTTCTTTCCATGCAGTCTGAGCTGGTTGTGGTTTCAGCGCTGTAAATAACTGTTTTCAAATCAAAGCAGTTCAACAATCAATGATAACTCAAAGATCATTTTATTATAAACGAGTATAATTATTCATAAGATATTTCAGGGTACATTTTGTGCTAAGGAAACTTATATTCTTCAAGTCCATAAGGTTTCAAGATACAGGATTTTTTCTTGAATACTTTCAGATACGTTCTCAGTCAAAGGAGGAAGAGCTTTCCTACTTAGCTCTTTTAGGGGATCAGCTTTCAGGCCCAGAAGCGATGCGTACTCTTTGACAGCCTGCAAACAAATCCTCTCATCTAGCAAACACAACGATTTTTACGGACCAACCACCATCTCTTTAAGATTAGCATTTCCTCCTCTATCGTTTGGAGATCACCCTTTCTTTTCAATTTCTCTTCTCTTTTCTTTCTTTTTCTGAATCTCTTTTCTTTCTTTCTCACTCTTAATCCATATCTCTCTTTAATTCACCTTCCCTTTCTCTCTTCTCTCTCTTCCTCGTTGGGCCTTTCTATCTCTTTCTTTCTCTCAATGAGCAAGTTGACTATCTACATCCTACTTGATATGCGTCTATGACTCTTTCTTTATCAAAAGACAACAAACTTTTGTTTTCAATTTCATTTTTCATATTCTACAGATTGCTATAATGATTTTGTGTACCTAAATTCAGAAATTTTGTCGCCTAAATGTCTATTTTACTATTATTGAGAAATTACTTTTTTTTAACAATATCACAATAACATAATTTCTCCAAAATCTGGACTTACTTAAATTTCGTATCAAACATCCCACATAACCCTTAATCCGTAAACATCTGTATTAGTTAACTTGTATATGGCTTGGCACTTTCTTAGTATATTGTTAAGCGGCATCATGGCTATAATAGACAGTAGTTGTGATAGGGAATCCATTTGGAAGATTCCTGTTTCTATTTTAATCTCAATTATGCATTCTCCATCACTGGTCAGTTCTAGTCTACATATTCTCATTGCATTTTCAAGCAAATTGATAATTTTGCATGATATTTTGTAAGTTTTCAGACATTCTACTATCATGCTTGTGGGATCCTGTCATATGATTTCTATTATTATTATTATTATTATTATTATTATTATTGATTGTTGTTGTTGATGAAGAAGAAGAAGAAGAAGAAGAAGAAGAAGAAGAAGAAGAAGAAGAAGAAGAATCAACAAACATTTTTGTTGCCTTTTTTCCTCTGGCCCAATAATTTCAATTTCAAAACCTTGACTTGGAAACTTTTTCGTCCAATAAACTTTTTTCAATCCTATTTTTTGAATTTGCAGTTATTTTCCTTTCTCAAATTTATTTATTAAAAATCAAGCTGTTACTGTTGTAATTACAAATACCTACATAAATTAAGTTTATTATCCAATCCCATTTTTGTGTATGCCCTTTTTATTTCCCAAACCTATTTTTGTATATGCCCTATTTTTATCCAATCCGATTTGTGTATGTAATTCTTTTTTTACTTAATACTTTTGCCCTTTTTATTATAATCCCATTATGTATATACTATTTTTTTTTTACCTAATCCTATTTTTTTATCTGCATTGTTATTATCCAATCCTTTTTTTTGTATATGCCCCTCTTTTTTTCCCAATCTTATTTTTGTATATGCCCTTATTTTATCCAATCCTATTTTTGCATATGACCTTTCTATTACCAAATCCTATCTTTGTTATATTCCCTATTTTTCCCTAATCCTCTTTTTGTATATGTCCTTTTTATTATCCAATCCGCTTGTTGTAATTGCCTTTTTGCCCAATCCTATTTTTGTATATGCCTTGTTTATTATCCAATCCTATTTTGCCCATTTTTGTATATACTCTTTTTTATTTTCCAATCCCATTTTTGTAAGTGCTATTTTTTTTTACCCATTCCTATTTTTGTATATGCATTTTTTATTTTCCAATCCCATTTTTGAATATGCCTTTTTATTACCTATTCTTATTTTTGCATATACCCTTTTTAGTAGCCAATCCTATTTTTGTATGTTTTCTTTTACCCAATCCTATTTTGTATATGTTTGTTTTTAACCAATCCTATTTTTGTATATGCCCTTTTTATTATCGAAATGCATATTTGTATATGCCTCTTTTTTTACCCAATAGTATTTTTGTATATGCCTTTTTTATTATTTAATCCCATTTTTTATATTGAAATAAGTAACATTTTTGTATATGCCCTTTTCTTTTCTAATCCCACTTTTGTGTATGCTATTTTTTTTTACCCAACTCTATTTTTTTTGTATATGCATTTTTTATTATCCATTTTTGTGTATGCCTATTTTTATTATCTAATCCCATTTTTTATATATGCTTTTTTTTTATTATCCCAACATATTTTTAATATACCCTTTTTTAATACCTAACCCTATTTTTCTGTATGCTATTTGGAGTAAATGGAGTCTATTAAAAATCATAAAAACCTCAAATATTCCCATCCGAATTTAATCTCACTAATAAAATTACATATCCCTAAAATTCACAGTTAATTCATAAAGCAAATTAAGTTAAAAAAGGATTCTTAACATTTCACTAAAAAGAAACAAACATTATCAGTAATATTTTTATAGCTTCAACTTAAACAACATTGTATCTCTTAATCTTTTATAGCATACAATTAAAGATATTATTTTTGTCAACTGAATTTGTATAGCCTTATATCAAATGCTATTATGTGTGTATATTGGTCTTCAAATTATTGGGTTTAGATGCTAATAGATGATAAAAATGAGATGCATAATTAATGAGCCATGGCTCAATAATAGATCTAGGATAATTTGATAGAGAAAAATAAAACTTTTTTATTTTCATTTTATTGACAATGGCAGTCTACAAGGTGTTTTATTAGAAACTTATGAACTTTGGTTTTTGTCTCCCAGCTGTTATCATGGCCGTATTAGTAGCGCAACACAGCAGACAACAATGTGAAAGTAATTCATCTCGTTATTAATGAGCAGTCGTGCTCCATTTGAACTGTTCTTCTATCTTTTACCTTGTGCTGTGATAAATTACTTTATTAATTCACTTCCTGTGTCTGCCATAACCTCACAAGCATGTGAAAAATTATCTCCTATGAAACGTGTCAGTCTGTCGTGGACAATCATCGATTTAGATTATTCTGTTAAGACGCAAATAAAATGAAATGAAAGAGAAAAGTGTTAGTAAAAGAATACATTGAAGAGTCTCAAAGAAGATAAAAATCCACGTGGTGTTAAATAAATGTCCGATTAGTAAGAAAGAGTTCATATATGAAGGATAGAATTAATGCCCTGTTTGTAAGGAAAGGAAAAGAGCTAATATATGAGAATGCCTTTTGGTGTTGAAATCAGACCGTGTCTATGCATGTAAGTAGGTGTGTGTGTGTGTGTGTGTGTGTGTGTGTGTTACATCAAATAAAGGTATGTGCTGCCAGGGCCAAGAGGGATTCCTTCCTAGCAACCAGGATGTCAGTTTGTTGTGCAGCCTTCTGGTCGAATAAGAGACAGAAATTAATTGACACTCTCTTTAATTGCTCTGCTTCTACACTCAGCTTACTTAAGAGATGGCATCAGATTGAGCAAGCTAAAAAGAAAGTTAAATGCTTGTATTAATCAGTACCGAGCTTAAAAATTAAGCACAGATTGAAAACTATTAACCCTGACTGTTGTTGCTGCTGTGCTGATCATCATTCATTCCTTGTTGGCATTCTTTCTCTAATATCTCTCTAGTTAGAATTCTTTCTAGAAAGACATTGGATACATACAGGGAGATCTACATGAAGGTTGCCAACATTCCAAGTGAAAGTGTTTCTGTGGGACAAACTAAATTCAAACTTGGTACACCCATGTTGTCTGTTCATGTTGTTAACGCCCTTGCTACTGTTGTCTGTAGTATAGTTGCTACACAAATGTTAGTGAGACATACTGTAGGAGCCACTCCATTCTATAAGACTTAACGAATCATGCCAATTTTATGACGGAGCGTAATTGAACAAGGACCAACAGCCACAAAAGTTTACACTGTTACAGGAGTAAACATCATTGTTTGTAACAGAAATTTTTTTTTGCTTAAATCTGTGATCTATGAGCGACAGACCTTGGTTCAATTACTAGCGTGAGCAGATTGCTAGTCAAAAATTTGTTGTATCCCAAACTAATGCTCTCCCTTTAAAAGTGGAAAAATGATAGTCATACCTGGTCGTTTTTCATTACCAAACACCATTACAAATGAATATTTGATTTTGACTTGCCATTTATTTTATTATTCTTACATCGTATTATTTTCAAATTAATATAGATCATATTTCATTACAGATGTTTTTAATTTAAGTGTTTAAAATTTTAATTTTATATTTAAAAAATCTGTTTTTAGAGGCATAATTTATGATTCATTTTAATTTATGGAATAACGTTTTGCAGTTTATGGACACAAGAAAAATGTCATCAAATTAAAATTATGTATTTTACTTGTACCTAAATCATGCAGTAGAAAAACAAAACCATTTGATGGCAAGATATATTCGTACTAGAATTCTAACATTTACAAAGAAAACCTATTTTTACGCTCAATGTTGTTTTCACTGAATTCTATCAGTTAATCTTTGTATTTTTTCTCTTCTTTTTAAATTAAATTTTGTAAAAGTGATTTGGATTGAATAACTTATATTCCTTACATTATATGATAATGTACTATTCCTATTTTGGCTCGCAGGCAACACCGTGGATTTTGTCTAGTATACAGCATAAAAACAAGAAAGAAACTCTTTCTCCTGAACAATGCAGTTACGGTATAAGTGTTATGATTGATCCGAGTAAATTTTCTAAACAAAAAACAGAGCAGACTATGCCTGGGAGGATTATCTTGTGATAACAAAATGTAGACATCTCTACTACCCCCCCCCCTTCCCAAAGTTTTGGTAATCTCTGAGAGTATGCTGTTATCAACATGGTCCGGATACTGCATTATAACTATTAGAAACAAAAAAGAAAATGTCTTCACGGTTTCTCTTCTCCTCAATCTCATCATTAATTTCCGGAAGATTCCAAATAATGACTCAGCAATTTTACGAGACCCCTCACCCTCACCCAACAAAAACTTGCACAGTTGACCCTTACAGAATGAATATTAATATTTTATTGTAAATACCATTCTTAAAAAAAAAAAAACAGTTTTAAGTGGTTACAATTTAAAAAATTATTTGTGATTTGCGTAACTAATATTCATGCATTTAATAGTAATCAGATCCTTAATTAAACCCCAGCTAAATCAACCGCTGATAAAAAAAATTGCCTCTAATGTTTTGTTTCTATTTTTAGTTTTTTAAACTGCCCTCGTGAGGAGACAAGTAAATAATACAAGTGGAGAATCAAACACAAAATAAAAAAAAGTTAAAAGAAATCTAAATTCCGAATTAATTGAAGAAAGCAATCTTTTAACCTTGTTTTTTTTTTTAATGCAAAAGTATCTCTGTTTCCAAACAGGAAATCTGTCTAACTGCCTTGATGGTGAGTCAAATAAATGCTACAGGGTTTTGTCGTACGTGGAGAACCAAACTAATCAGTGCAAATCAGGTAAAAGCATGGAGGCTAATTAATTCCTATTGATGTGCTGAAACGGTTATAAATTTAAACAGTATTTTTGATTCGCATAACTTTTGCATAACTTTGAATAAGTCTTTCTAAACCAAAAATAAAATGTTATGGAATAAAAAAAAAGAATCGGACACTATATGTGAACACATCTGTTTACTTCTTAAGAACTGTTGTGTTTCGACCAGGCACTTAGGACTCAGACGAAAAAAGAAACACGAATATACAAGTCGAAGAACAATAAAAGTGTATTTAACTTCAAATAAATACAAATATAAAATAAACAGGTTGCAAAACAATTGCGTTTGTGGCTTTTTAAGAAGTCCAAAAAGTTCTTATTTTAACGTCTTCAGTTTGACGGCCCCATTCAAGTTCAGAAAGGAGAGAGATGAAATAATAAGCCATTTCTCCATAGGGGTTCGAACGAAAGAAGGAGTTTAAAGGGAATCTCTAGTCCCACTTAATAAATAGGTTGTTATGATTGGTCTATGAGCGGCACCTTTGGCCAATGAGACAGGGCCTTATTTAAAGTGTAAGGAAAGGAAATGAGATGACGAAAAGGGAGGTAACTCTAGTTTTTTTTATAAAACACTTAACGAGCTAAGTATAACTTTTGTCTGGAGTAATACTAATAAAAAAAATCGCCTCTATGGTCTATTACAATAACTTTTTAATACTAAATTTGTGGGTTTTTATTTCAGTACGATCCGTGAACCACAGAAGAACAAAAATGAAAGAATAAAAAATAGCTTAAAAAGTGAGTAAAAAACAAAACAAAACTATCAGCTGTGATCGAATGTAAAAACTTGGTGTCGTCAATCTATGATCTAATCTATTATGCCAAATCTCAAAGACGTTGCAAATTAAGATATTTTAACATAAGAGAAGCATCAAGACATCTTATGCATGCAAACATGCAAAAAACAGATAGCAACGATAAAGGTATGATTTTACCTGACTCCTTCCCCATCCACATTTTGTGACGTTTCTACTGCAAAAAATGATTTTTTTTCTGGATTTTAGATATTATACTTCTCTTTCAAACAATACCAACTTCATGGTGGTCTGTTTTGTGTTTTTAAAGTTTTAGCTGGATAGTACAGGCCAATAAGTCTCCTGTGCGTCATGAGTAAGTTGCTGGAATCTGTGTTAAATACAGAAGTAATCAACCATCTCAACAAAAATAACCTTCTTAGTGACACTCAATATGGTTTCCATTCTGCTAGATCTACAGCAGATGTGATTACAGTTATATCTCATAGGATTAGCAAATCTCTCGACGGAGGCAACCTTTAGGGCAATTGCTCTTGACATATCTAAGGCCTTTGATAGGGTATGGCATAAAGGTTTACTTCATAAGCTATGGTATTGCTGGAAATGTCTTCTCAATTATTAAATCATTTCTTTCTGATAGGTTCATAAGAGTAGTAGTTGAGGGGCAAAAATCAGAAGCTCACAGTATTAATGCCGGTGTCCCTCAGGGATCCATCCTGGGCCCAACTCTTTTCCTGATCTATATTAATGATCTTCCAAATCACATCCTTACATCATTTGTAGACATCTATGCTGATGACACTACCATTTATGGTAGCACATCTAAGATAGTAAACGACCAAGTTCTCCCCAATTCTCTCTCCTCTGATCTTGAGCACGTAGTACAATGGGGTAAGGAGTGGCTGGTTACTTTTAATGCATCTAAAATCAAGCTTCTCTCTTTACATCATCAACATTCTGATCCACATCTGGCATCAATTGAAATGAATGGCTCTCGTCTTCAGGAGGCCTCAAGTTTTGACAAGCTTCTTGGCTTGACCATTACTCCTGATCTTAAATGGAACACGTACATCAAATCTGTTGCCAAGGCCGCTGGAAAAATGGTGGGATCTTTCTATCGATCCGGTAGATATCTCACTGCTGATGCTATTCTCTATCTATATAAGAGCCAGGTACGTCCAAGGATGGAATACTGTTGCCACATCTGGGCAGGAGCTGCTAGAAAGGACTTGTCCTGCCTTGATAGAGTTCAAAATAGACTTCGTAGCCTCGTAGGAGATGTCCTTTTCTCTTCCTTGCAACCTCTATCTCACAGAAGAGATGTTGCGAGTTTGTCTCTGATGTATCGTTATTTTCATGGAAAGTGTTCGACTGAGCTTCAATCTATGGTCCCCCCTCGCCAAACTTTCACAAGAAACACTCGTCTAGCTGTAAACACTATCAATAATTCCCCCCACTCTTTATCTGTGCCTAAACCTAAACGTAGATTCCATGAACAAAGCTTCTTTCTTAGAACTGCACGCCTGTGGAATTGTCTTCCGTTTTCCTGCTTTCCGGCTGACTACAATATGGTTGTCTTCAAGTCCAATGTAAATAAGTTCTTGATGAGCCGTTCCATATAAGTTATCAAATTTACCAAATTTTCTTTACTAATGATTACTATATTGTCCAATTTCTACTGTACACTCTTTAACCCTTATCCTTGAGTGGCCTCTTGGCCTTGATAATGTGGTGATGCCTATGTAAAAAAAAAAAAAAATACACAAACCAACATACATACTAACAGACGACTACCCTTTGTATAATAATAAAAAGACTACATTAAACAGAAGTTAAATAAAGTTATCCCAATTATTTACCCTCGTAAACAGAAATCAAATCGATTCATAATGCTTGTTTAATCACCCAATTAATCAAAGGTCAAATATATATAATTACTACATTAAACTATAGATTTAACCCATTTATTTAATCACTTCATTAAATAAAACTCAGATAGTTATTCTACTTTTGCAATTAGTAAATTAAACAGAAGTCAAATAGTTATCTCATTTATTTAATTATCACATTAAACAGAAGCCAAACAGAGCTATACTTCTTATTTAATCACTCCCTTATGCAGCAGTCAGATATACCCCTTTTAATTTATTATGTAAGCCAAATATGATTATTGTTTGATTAGTCCATTAAGCATTTACAAATATAGTTTTACTCCTATTTAAATTATTACATTAATCAGCACTCAGCCAGTTTCATCCCTTTGACTAATTAATATCATATTAAGCAGCATTTAAATAGCGTTATTTCCATAATATTATTACTATATTAAATAGCAGGTAAATAGAACTATCCAACTACAGCATGAAACAACCCAGTATTTCTCCCCATAATTATCCCATTTACGCATTATATTATATAGATTATTCTTTTGAATTGATTACTACAATAAACAGTTGTCAAATAGTTATTCTCATCTGACCATCAGTATGGATTTCGGCTGTTCTACTGCAGATATCCTAATAGTAATCTCTAAACACATATCCATACACCGGACAAGGCAGGCAAAACTGGGGCGAAAGTGCTGGATATATCCAAGATTTGGCATGAAGGTCTTATGAAAATTAATTCGTATTTTTGCACGAATAGATCCTTCTTAATCAAATGAAAAATCTAGATAATCTTCTATGGCTGCATATCCAAACATCATGTGGATTGCATTAATGTGGATTGCAGAGGTTGATCCTTGGAAATTTATTGTTCCTGATTTTCATAAACTAGCTTCCTAATGAAATTACGCCAGAGATAGGTATGTTTGCTGATGACAACACAGTTTGCTCTTGACATGTGTGTACAACGAATGGGCACATGCATCCAAGGCAGCTTAGGAAATGATGCCAAATCTGTTATGGAATGGAGGACATAAATTGATGATATTTAATACTATTAAGAAAAACTTTTCCTTGTAATAATTATAAGAAACCTCTTCATCACCGATTTTCGTGGCACTCTATCGAAGAGTTCAACATTTAACCTCCTCAGCCTAACATTCATAAGTAACAAAAATTGGAACAAATAGAATGAAGATACTGCCAAGATTGCTGCAAAGAAAGTGGGCTCCCTCTACCGTGTTAGAAAAATTATCACACCTCCCAATATCCTATGTATCCACTAGGCCACCATCTATCCATGCATGGAGTATTGCTGCCATATATGGGCTGGTGCATCATCCACTAGTCTCTTCATCTTTGACAAGCACCAAAAATAAAGAGTCTCTAATTGAATATGTCTCTCACTATCTACCAAACTCCAGCTCTTGTCCCATCACCACAGTATTGCATTGCTGTTTTTTTTCTACAAATACTTCTATGGAATGTGCTCCAATGAACTTGCTGCTTTGGTATCTGACCTAAATACATCTAACAATCAACTAAATCCGTTTATTGTGAAAAGTCCTCAGAAGGGGCTTTTTACTTTAACAGCTTCTTTTCCCAAACTGCTAACCTTTGGAATTCTCTCTGTGATCCCTGTTTCCCTGACTGTACTGTCATGCAGAAATTTAAATGTAATGTAAGCAAACATCTCACTACTCAGCTCTTCACTTAGGATGCCCTTGCTATAAAACTTGCCTCTTATCCACAGTATTCATTACGTCTCATGAGCATTATTTGTGATAATTTAAAGTAAAAAAAGGCACAAGTTAATGAGAGTTATCACCCTTGTTTGATTACACCATTAAGCAAGATTGAAATAGAATTATTATTGAATTATTCAGTTAAGTGCTAAAGAAAGTGCTAGTACATCCAGCACCCAACGCCATCTTACAAGACATAAATATTCACATAGATGACACTCCTCTTGAGCAAGTAGATTATTTTCCATATCTTGGAAGTATAATGTCAGAAAAGTGTTCAATTGAGAAAGAAATTGGAAGCAGAATTGGCAAACTAATAGTGCATTTTCAAAAATAAAAATCTCTCAATAAAAACTAAACTCATGGTATACCACGCGGTTGTTATCCCTACGCTTTTGCATGGGTATGAGACCTGGACTGTGTACTGGCATGATCTCAATAAATTAGAAAAATTCCACCAGCAAAAGTTTTGCAATATACTGAACATCAAATGGTATTACTATGTAACCAACAGAGGCGTTCCTGAAAGAGCAAACAGCTGCAGTATTGAGGTCACCATCATAAGGGTATGTCTTCAGAATTAATGAAAACAGGCTCCCTCGATAAAACTGTACTTAGAGCTAGCTGCAAGAAAAAAGACCCACCAGCCACTATCTACAGCAATACAAAACCCACCCTGAAAAACACTGGATTTGATATTCACGCTTGGGAAAAAACAGCCTAGGATCAGCACTTGTTGCGCTGATCAATCATATCCAATACCAAACAATTTGTAACAGAAAGGAGAGGATTGCTGTAGATTAAGAGGCAGAAAAGAAAAAAACGAGTAAAACAGCCTTGCCCTCCACCAACACTTGTCTGCCTTCTCTAACCACACAAATTCTATGCTCAGATTGGTCTGAGAAGCCATCTACGAACCAAATACTAAAAGAAGAGGAAATTGAAATTTTCGTATAGGACAAATCATCTGTGCAAACGATTCAATAAAGTAGCAAATAGAGTTATTTCCTTTTATTGAATGACGCCATTAAGCAGCATTAAACTGAATTATTCTTTTGTTTATTTCCTTCATTAATGAATATTTATTCCATTGGTACTACAGTAAACAGAGTCAACTTAATCAGTAGATTAAAGAGCAATCAAATAGTCATATTCTGCTTTTATGATTTCTAAATTAGGCATCAGTCAAATGGTTATATAACTTTTCTAATTACTATTGTAAGCAGTAGTGAGGAATTTTTGGGGTACGTCACCAAAATCCTCTTTTCATGGTAACAAAAGGAAAGAAAAAAAAGGTGAAAAAAAGCATTTATGGTAAATTTCTCGGAAAGAGTAACCAGAGGAAATGAGCAAAAGAAATACAGACCCGAATAAGTTTAAAATGATCTAATTTTATTAAAACAAAAGATTATCAATTGCCTTTATTTCCCAAGGCTGGGGTTAAAAAAAAAACACCTTAAGAAACATTTAAAAATAAATATAAAAAAAAAAATACAAAAAAGGCGTCAATCCTTACTTGCAAGAAAGGCTGAAAGAAAGAACACATCAAAAAACGGAAAACAGTCCTTTTAACAAAATGTTCTTTTTTTTGACAAAATGTTCTTCCTTTTTTTTTCTTTTCCGAAAGGACAAACAAAAAGTTTCTTTGACCCTAAAAGTGAGAAAGAAGTAATTTCCTTTGTTAAGGCTCTTGTGCCTTTTAATTCAAAGGGAAGAGAAGACCATAAAGCCCTTTGGTAGGCTTTATGAGGGGTAAATTCTTGAATTATGGAAGATTTGAAGGTTGAAAATCTTTCAAAAGAGGATTTCTTTTCTAGGGGCGATATTCTGCTCGTCTCGTCGGCGAAATTAAATTTTGTTCTCAGAAAAGAACTCCTCAACACACGGTAGTTTCCTTCGTTAATCCTTTGATTAATTTACCAGTTGTAAAACTCTTGTTTGCCTTTTAATAACTGGTACTAATTTTCCAGTCGTAAGAAACTAGTTGTCTTTTAATGACTGGGAATAAAATTACGTTAAAAGTTTAGTACCTCCCAATGGAGTTCTAAACAAACGTCTTTCTCTAAAGGAGAAAATTTAGGAAAATTAATTTTAACGTCAAGACCCCTTTTGACGGAGAACGAATAGCGTCCGTCTTGTCGGCCGGCTAGATTCGAACTGACAAAAAAGGGTGAAAGGCCCATCGTCCTCCTCTTCCTCCCCCTTCCAGAGGGTAGGAGTGGGGCTGGCTGCTAGAAAGCGAACTATACCTAAGCTGCTGCTGATGATAATAGAAGTGACCTGCCGGTCAAGAAATGCGTTCCTTGACCCAAATGCGGAGATGCTGAATTGGTATAAAAAAATAAATAAATAAATAAAAATTATTTCTCTCTTAAAAATTTCCACCGTAGTTAAATAAAGTGACACCTTCACCCACTTTAATTACTCCATTTAGCAGCAGGCACATAGAATTATATCCCTATTCTAATTATTGTATTTGCCTGCTGTTTTATATAAAAAGAACAGGCAAATAATTCCCATTATTAATTATTTTATTAAATACTGTTAAAAATAGTTATTCCCTTGTATAATTATATGATATAGTTATTCTCTTTGTATAATTACTATCCTTACTTAGATTTATTCCCCTAATTTAATTCATTTATTTATTCAGTCACATTTATTTATTTAGTCACAATTAACTGCAGCCGAAATATTATTTACCCAAACTGATTGCCTTTGGAATTCCATTCTTGTTCCTTTGTTTCTTCGACTGTACTAAAAAAAAAAAGTTTGGTACTTGTGCATTATTACGCTTCTGAATTTTTGAGATGAGGATTGGTTATATGTATTATTATTCATCGGACTACTGTTGTCAAACTCAAGATGAGAACAGTAGTCTGATGAATAATAATACATATTGTGCATTATTGTCATGGAGCAACCTTTTTTGTTTTATTCAAATCGCAGAACTGGGGGTGGGGAGAATGCAATTTCAGAAGAAGAGCCTTTTCCAAATTTTGTTTTAATAAATAAATAAATGAATTTTAATATTCAGATAACATTTCAGAATTTTTGTGTAAAAAAAACCTTTAAAAAATTGTATCTTGCGTTATTAGAATTTTCTTAATAAATTCCTTAAAAAATATTTTGTATTATTAAAATTTTCTTAAAAAATATTTTTTTCAAACAAAAAAGTCACACACATTCCATTAACGATTATTCATAATTATTTATAAATTTTAAAAGTCTGTAGCAGACGAAGATTGCAACAAACACAAGCAGGAGCTAATGCTTGAGATTTTTTAAATTAAAAATTTTTTTTTATTACATTTTCACCCCAAACAAGGCACACTGCCACTTCGATGCAGGGGGCTACTATCAGGGACATAAGCTACATGGGTATTATGTCGGTTCACATTACACTTGAACTTCTGCATGTCAGTACAGTTGGGGAAGCAGGGACCCGGAAGGGAATTCCAAAGTCTAACGGTTCTAAGGAAGAAACTACTGGAGTAGAAGGCTCTCTTACATCTAGGGATCTCTACTGTGAAGGGGTGGGATTTAGCTTCTTGTTGGGTTTGTCGGAGGTATTTATGTCAAGGGGATACAAGTGCTTGCAGTTCGTCAGAGCATTCACTGTTAAAATACTTGTAGAACAAGTAGAGGGATGCAACATTTCGTTGATGGGACAGAGGTTGAAGCTTAGATAACAGTTCAGGACCTATCAGATTGGCGACTCTCTTTTGAACCTTGTCTAGAAGCGAGAGGCTAGTAGCAGATGTACCAGCCCAAATATGACAACAATACTCCATACATGGGCAAATGGTGGCCTTATAGAGCTACAGGAACTTTCAGGCGTTAGTAGCTTTCTAGCATGGTAGATAGAACCTACCTTCTTCGCAGCGGTCCTGGCAATGCTCTCAATAGCTCTTCAGTTTTGGCTCTAGAGTTCAGGGCGATTTCAACCATTATCACTGCATGATCGGCGTTCCCGAGTGGGCTGTGGGCGTTCGTTACACAATCATCAGGAACTGTGGTCAGAAACAGATCTAGAAGTGATGCGTGTTGTTCTTGCTGGTCTGGGAAACGGGTTGGAAACGTAACCATCTGTGAGAGGGAATGAGATATAGAGAAGTTATGTGTTGTGGTACCAGCTGCGTCTGTGTAAGTAGGAAATCTAAGCCAGTTGCTGTGGTGGACATTGAAGTCACCAAATACATGCACTTGTGCACTAGTGTCGAGGGACAGTGCTGTATCTATGCTGTCAGAGACTTTATTTATTAGAGTACAGTCCTGGGTCGGGGGAGAGCGGTAGAGAAAATAAAAGTAACTAATGTTATGTTGCATGTTAAGTCTAAAGCACATAAAGGCTTGATCGTTCGATTCTAGTTTTGTTTCTCTAGTCAAGGGGAGGGTGTTTCGAATATAGACTCCAAGCCCATGCATATGTCTGTCAGAATCCTTACGGTAGAGTGGGAGATATCCGGGCATGTTAAAGTAGTAAGAGGGGATGGGGGAGTGTAGGTTAGTCTCACTTAGTGCTAAGATATCCGGGGTGTTTGTTAGGAGAAATGCTTTAACATCATTTAAATTAGTTCTAAGCCCGCGGATGTTCATAAATGCAAGCCTCAAAGGAGAAGGCAAATTGGTTTTGTTTGAGTTTTGGCCTGGTTTAAGCGTAATTTTTGATTTTACTATTATTTTATTGGTTTTGTTTAAGCGTAATTTTTGATTGTACTGTTATTTTATTGGTCTTGTTTAAGCATAATTTTTGACTGTACTGTTATTTTATTGGTCTTGTTTAAGCGTAATTTTTTATTGTACTGTTATTTTATTGGTCTTGTTTAAGCGTAATTTTTGACTGTACTGTTATTTTAAATCTACTTTCTTCCTGGATTGTCCAATCACAAGATAGCTTTCAGTCATTTGACCGAGTGTATAAAACGTGAAACTGGCAACAAGCTCTCTCTCTTTTTTTCTGCTATGGCTGGCAGTAGACATCACCTAAAGCCAAAGCCTCAGGCTAATGTGAGTACCACAAGCCAATGTGGCTATATTCACACACAACCTTCTTTCTTGTGCTACAGGACTCTTTTAATCCTTTATCCATAACATGTGCTACACACACAAACTTTGGTTATCATGCTACACGACTGCTCACGTTGATACATAGACGCACACTTCTACTACCCACTACAAGACTAAACACATTGAATATTTTTCTCTTTCTTTCTCCGTTAATCAGCCTAATCTACATCTCAGGCCTGTCTAATCCTTTCTCCTGACTACTACTAACTACAACATGTGTACAGTGAACTATTCAAACCTTCAACAATGATTATTGTATAATGGTATAACATTCAATCTATCCTTACACACAAGAACACTTTAAGCTACTAACCCATTTCTCTCTTATATATTCTTACTAACGAAGATAACCAATCAAGTTACTTTTAAATAATAGGAGACAATTCTTTTGTTATTTAAAAGTCATACATTGTGACAAACTTTGATTCATTTCAGAATTTTTGTGTAAAAACACTTAAAAAACCTCTCAATTTTGTGGAAATTTTGTGGAAATTTTAAAATAAATCTTCAGATAATTAATGTTTTCTTTTGTGTTATTGTATTGTTATTGACATTTTTTGACATTTTCCGATTCTCCCGGTTCTAAAATAGCATTGTCTCCCCCCTGTTCTGCGATCTCTAACATGAAACTAAAAAAGTTGTCCCATGACAGTACTGCACTAGTGCTATAAAGATGTGAACATTTTACTGCACAACTTGCCATCCACATCGACCATATAAATCTGATATCTATCACAGTAGCCAATTGGCAATGTGCATTGTTTGGAATGAATAAAAGTAAAAGATTAAGCAGCATTCTAATAATGGCATTGCCACAAAAATCAACATAAAGTCATTTTTTTATAACTCAAGAAGTCAAATAGAGTTATCCCCCTTGTATCATTCTTGCTTTAACCACTAGTAAGGTAGATTTATTCCTTTTTATAACGGTTAAACAAGTAAAAAATAATCATTTTTATTGAACACTAGTAAATACAGTTATTTTCATAATTTAAGTGAGACAGTAGACAATCTATGACGTTTTTGCCCAACAAATCATTGATGTAAGGAAGATAACTCCGTTTGACCAAGTCATTTGTTATTTTTTCTAGAAGAAAAGTTAGAAAGATGAAACCAACTCAGCTTTGAGGAACTGTACTTTTTATTAAACAAAACGATTACCGTTATATTTTCTTTTTTGTAATGCCAAAGAGTACAATTTTGGGTAAATGTGCATTTCAGGTACGTAAATTATTAGATTTAAATAAAACCATAAAAAGCTTTTTTTTTTTGGTTAAAGACATTATTAGACCCAAAGACAATACAACCGTAAAAAGCTTCATTCATAATTTATTATTAGACCCAATGTACAACAATAAGCATTACTGGTTAGTTTTTAATTATTAGATTTAGATAAAACATTATTCGAATTTTTTAATCAAAATAATAAATTTAGAAGGCATAACTATAATCGTTAGCATAACACAAAACAAGTCTTTGTTACAAAACCTATTGTGAAAAATATATTCATTGAGATACGATGGGAAAAGATCTTGGGATGTGCCAAACTGTCTGTGCAATTTTCTTTTAGTATGCATCCGTATGTTTATTGATGTGTTTGGTGTGAATGTCTGAATCGTTCAGATCCTCAAAGTGTTACTGATGAAGAAATGAGTGAAGGTAGATTCTGCCTCCAATCTGATCGATGTATGCATAAGCGGCCAACCATCAGATATTATATGAGGAACAGGCAAGATATGATGGCGAATGAGTGGTTCGAGTGTAGCTGCTGAGCGGTCAGGTACCTCAATAAGGAAGCACTTTTCTATGTTGCGTTTTATACCTCCAAAGACCGTATGGCCCTCTCTCTACTGTTCCCTGTGATATTTTTTGTGGAAGTACTTTGATTCATCAATTTCAGCAACCAATGGCTCTCCATTGGCATCTATGTCGCCAATTTCGTCTGGATTATTAGTCAACCATGTTTCACATTCTTTCTGAAGAAAGTTGCACTAGTCACTAAGTGATTGATTGCTTTAAATGCTGGCTTCATGTTTAATTGCAGCCTGCAACATGTTATAAGACCAGCAGTATATCATTATGATAATTTGCTGCAAAGTAAAATGACTATCAGAGAAAAATGTGCAACGACTTTCGTGTCTTGCACGTCTAGCAATACCACCTCTTACTGTTAATAAATGCAGCACTGTTGACCACATGAATACGCCATAATATTTTTTAATAATTGATGTACCATTAGCCATTTTAAACAGATGTCTACATCAGATATATTCGGAAGCAATGCAGTTACAAGATGTGGTGGGACAATCTCAGACAGGACACATGGTCGATTAACCATGATGGATAAAAAAAATGCCGCCAATTTGTTGCCAGTACATGTAAATCTTTTCATGTACACAACTAAAATGCAGTTTTACCAATATATGTATGATGTATGTAGCTTTTTATTATTTAAGTGTTTGGGTCTAATATGTATTAAAAAGTAAAAATAACTTTTTATTGTTTTATTTTATTGAATATTGAATAACACTTTTTATTTCTTGCTTAAGAAAATAATCAAACGAATTTGACTGTTTTTCATAATGGTTTTATGGTCAATAAAATGCTTTATAATAAAAATATATTTAAAAAGTAGTTTCTATAAAAACTGATATTTTTTAAATGTTTTTTATGCACCTGAAATGCACATTTACCCAATTTTTTATGCATCTGAAATGCACATTTATCCAATTTTTATGCACCTGAAATGCACATTTACCCAATTTTTATGCACCTGAAATGCACATTTACCTAATTTTTTTGCCCCTGAAATGCACATTTACCCAATTTTTAATGCATCTGAAATGCACATTTACCCAATTTTCATGCACCTGGAATGCACATTTACCCATTTTTTTGCACCTGAAATGCACATTTACCCAATTTTTTATGAATCTGAAAAGCACATTTACCCAAATTTTTTATGCAACTGAAATTCACATTTAACCAATTTTTTTGCACCTGAAATGCATATTTACCCAATTTTTATGCACCTGAAATGCACATTTACCCAATTTTTATGCACCTGAAATGCACATTTATCCAATTTTTATGCATCTGAAATGCACATTTACCCAATTTTTATGCACCTGAAATACACATTTACCCAATTTTTATGCACCTGAAATACACATTTACCCAATTTTTATGCACCTTAAATGCACATTTATCCAATTTTTTTTGCACCTGAAATGCACATTTACCCAATTTTTATGCACCTGAAATGCACATTTATCCAATTTTTATGCATCTGAAATGCACACTTACCCAATTTTTATGCACCTGAAATGCACATTTACCCAATTTTTATGCATCTGAAATGCACATTTACCCAATTTTTATGCATCTGAAATGCACACTTACCCATTTTTTGCATCTGAAATGCACATTTAACCAATTTTTTTGCACCTGAAATGCATATTTACCCAATTATTATGCACCTGAAATACACATTTACCCAATTTTTATGCACCTGAAATGCACATTTACCCAATTTTTATGCACCTGAAATGCACATTTACCCAATTTTTATGCACCTGAAATACACATTTACCCAATTTTTATGCATCTGAAATGCATATTTACCCAATTTTTATGCACCTGAAATGCACATTTACCCAATTTTTTTGCACCTGAAATGCATATTTACCCAATTTTTATGCACCTGAAATACACATTTACCCAATTTTTATGCACCTGAAATGCACATTTACCCAATTTTTATGCACCTGAAATGCACATTTACCCAATTTTTATGCATCTGAAATGCACACTTACCCATTTTTTGCATCTGAAATGCACATTTAACCAATTTTTTTGCACCTGAAATGCATATTTACCCAATTTTTATGCACCTGAAATACACATTTACCCAATTTTTATGCACCTGAAATGCACATTTACCCAATTTTTATGCACCTGAAATGCACATTTACCCAATTTTTATGCACCTGAAATGCACATTTACCCAATTTTTATGCATCTGAAATGCATATTTACCCAATTTTTATGCACCTGAAATGCACATTTACCCAATTTTTTTGCACCTGAAATGCATATTTACCCAATTTTTATGCACCTGAAATACACATTTACCCAATTTTTATGCACCTGAAATGCACATTTACCCAATTTTTATGCACCTGAAATGCACATTTACCCAATTTTTATGCATCTGAAATGCACACTTACCCATTTTTTGCACCTGAAATGCACATTTAACCAATTTTTTGCACCTGAAATGCATATTTACCCAATTTTTATGCACCTGAAATACACATTTACCCAATTTTTATGCACCTGAAATGCACATTTACCCAATTTTTATGCACCTGAAATGCACATTTACCCAATTTTTATGCACCTGAAATGCACATTTACCCAATTTTTATGCACCTGAAATGCACATTTATCCAATTTGTATGCACCTGAAATGCACATTTACCCAATTTTTATGCACCTGAAATGCACATTTACCCAATTTTTATGCACCTGAAATGCACATTTATCCAATTTTTATGCACCTGAAATGCACATTTACCCAATTTTTATGCACCTGAAATACACATTTACCCAATTTTTATGCACCTGAAATGCACATTTACCCAATTTTTATGCATCTGAAATGCACACTTACCCATTTTTTGCACCTGAAATGCACATTTAACCAATTTTTTGCACCTGAAATGCATATTTACCCAATTTTTATGCACCTGAAATGCACATTTACCCAATTTTTTTGCACCTGAAATGCATATTTACCCAATTTTTATGCACCTGAAATACACATTTACCCAATTTTTATGCATCTGAAATGCACATTTACCCATTTTTAATGCACTTGAAATGCACATTTACCCATTTTTTGTACCTGAAATGCACATTTACCCAATTTTTTGCACCTGAAATGCACATTTACACAATTTTTTTATGCACCTGGAATGCACATTTACCCATTTTTTGCACCTGAAATGCACATTTACACAATTTTTTTATGCACCTGGAATGCACATTTACCCAATTTTTATGCATCTGAAATGCACATTTACCCATTTTTTTGCACCTGAAATGCACATTTACCCATTTTTTTGCATCTGAAATGCACATTTACACAATTTTTTTATGCACCTGAAATGCACATTTACCCATTTTTTTGCACCTGAAATGCACATTTACCCAATTTTTATGCATCTGAAATGCACATTTACCCAATTTTTATGCATCCGAAATGCACATTTACCCAATTTTTATGCACCTGAAATGCACATTTACCCATTTTTTTTTTATTAATGTTATAAACTTTGTTACATTAAAACATTACAAGGGAAAATCGTCGCAATCTTCTTTAATAACATTTCTAATTATATTTAAAAAGTAGTTTCTATAAAAACTGATATTTTTTAAATGTTTTTTTATGCACCTGAAATGCACATTAACCCAACGTTTATGCATCTGAAATGCACATTTACCCAATTTTTAATGCATCTGAAATGCACATTTACCCAATTTTTATGCACGTGAAATGCACATTTACCCAATTTTTATGCACGTGAAATGCACATTTACCCAATTTTTATGCACCTGAAATGCACATTTACCCAATTTTTATGCACCTGAAATGCACATTTACCCAATTTTCATGCACCTGAAATGCACATTTACCCAATTTTTATGCATCTGAAATGCACATTAACCCAATTTTTATGCATCTGAAATGCACATTTACCCAATTTTTATGCACTTGAAATGCACATTTACCCATTTTTTGTACCTGAAATGCACATTTACCCAATTTTTTGCACCTGAAATGCACATTTACACAATTTTTTTATGCACCTGGAATGCACATTTACCCATTTTTTTGCACCTGAAATGCACATTTACCCAATTTTTATGCATCTGAAATGCACATTTACCCAATTTTTATGCATCTGAAATGCACATTTACCCAATTTTTATGCACCTGAAATGCACATTTACCCATTTTTTTTTTATTAATGTTATAAACTTTGTTACATTAAAACATTAAAAGGGAAAATCGTCGCAATCTTCTTTAATAACATTTCTAATTCCCCTGTCACAGTTATAGTCTGTAGCAGTCGAAACTTGCTATAATAGCAGGCTGGAGCAAAATCTCGTGGCTCGAGATTTTAATTAACCATTTCCCTGGCTTGTCCAATCACAAACCACCTCTCAATCACGTGACCGAGTACATAAAAGGCGAAATCAGCAACTCTTTCTCCTCTTTTTCTCCCTGCTGGCTGACAGCAAACACTGCCTGGGGGCTTTGGCCTCAGGCTAACATGAGTACCACAAGCCAACACGGCTATCGGCAAAACTTGCTTCCATATCCTCGAGTGGCCTCTTGGCCTTGATAAGTAGTGATGTCTATGTACAAAAAAAAAAAAATGTGCGCTTCACACACATACTCTTTCCTACCATGAGATACTAACCCTTTGCCCTATCTCTACTATTGGATGCACGCTCCTACAATACGTCTCTCTTTCTATAGGCTTGTTGGATATCTAATCTATGTCGTAGGATTCTTTAATCCTTTGTCCACAACACATGGTACACACACAAACTTTCTTTACAAGCTACAGAACTATTCACTTCGATACATAGACTAGACGCACACTGAATACCTTTCCCTTTCTTTCTCCATTAACCGGCTTAGCCTATCTATGTCGCAGTAATGTCTAATTTTCTATTCCGACTACTACCACGGCCACCGAGAGTAAGAAGAAGGCCTGTTAACTAAAAAATGCCAGCAGGGAATGTAGGTAAGATTTATCAGACTGTCAGTACTATATCAGGGCCATTCGAAAAAGAGCAATAACACATTTTTAAAAAGAAAAAGGAACACAGTTCGATTAATACTGAAACTGAACTTTATTCAATATAAAATATAAATATTATCTATGTAAAATTAAGTAATTTTAAAGCATTATACAATTTAATACTGATAAAAGTGAATTATGAATTTAGGAAACAAAGAATTAAATAACATATTAAACACCAACGATGAATAATTTTAAAAGTGAAAATAAACGATAAATAATTTTAAGAATGAAAAGAAACGATAAAATACAAAATATTGAAATCAAACAAATATTTTAAAACAAACAAACAAAAGTTACTAGGGCAGAAATATTTTTTAATTTAATTTAGAGAAAAATCACATGAGTTGAATGTTATTTTTTGGAACTTTAGAGATTATTCGGACTAATGTTCTTATCTTGCGTGTTTATTTCACAACGTTTTATCATCGAATCTTGACTTCTCCTTTATTACATCCTAAGGCCGAAAATGATGTTCACATTCCTAAAAACATAATTAAAGTAAACATTCATACCATAATGTAAACTATTGTAAAAGTATAAGAAAAGACAGTAAACAAACATTTACAATAATAATAACCACAGTGTAGTATCTGTTCTGATCCTATACTTCATTTGTTCTGTCCTCGGTCAATGGAGGAGAAATCCTTCATGACTGACACAATTTTTATTTTATTTTTGTTCCTATCTAGAGTGCCCCTTTTTGGGGAGCTAGGTTTTCCCACATTAAAAACCGATCTTGTGTCTAACTGTGCCCTCGTGAGGAAGAAAGTAAATAAATTAAAAAAACAATATTTTTGACAATTATTCTCATGTAAAAATTATTTGTTTATAATTTTAAAAAGAAACAATCAATTTTAATATATAATGCTCAGTCACTGGTAATTTCATTAATTGTCGCGTGGTGAATAATTTTCAAACAGACTTTAGAAAAAAATATAGAACTTCAAAATAATTCGGAAATACTCAATGAAAGGTTTTATTTATTATTAAAAAGACATCTTGACAATTATTCTCATGTAAAAAGTATTTGTTTATAATTTTTAAAACTAAAACAAAATTAAATTAACATTTCAACCTTCCTGATAGACTTTTTAACCTTATAAGAAAATAAGCAGTTAAAAATATCAACATAATATTTGCTGTATTAGCAATAAATAGTATTGTTTCTTTAGTTTATATTAACAATGTTATCAAACGTTATGAAAGTATTTGAATACAGTTCTAATTAAATACACGTTTAATAATAATAACATTACTTACTTTACTATATTTGGTTGGAATAAAAATTTTTCCCTTCCAATGGCACGTATCCAAATTGAGAAAATTTAGGAAAAGAAAATGCATGTACTTTCGGACCTTTTGGATAATTTCCCCGGTAATTTGGAACAACGCAAGAATACACCATGTTAGCAAACTGAAAACTAGAGGAAACTGCTGCTGATAGCCTAGACCATATACCTACAACTGAATCTGATAATAACGTCACGCTGTCATGTGTATCGGCCTTCTTTACTCTCGGTAGCCACGCTACTACTGACTACAAACACGTGTAAACTGAGCTATTCTCTCTGTCAACCAGTTGGTATAATATTCATACTATCCTTACACACAAGAACACTTCCAACTACTAACCTGTTTCTCTCTTGTACACGCTAGTAATGAAGATGACAAATAAAGTTGCTTTTGAATATAGAATGAAACTCCATTTTGTTGTCTTTTATTCTATAAAACACAAAAAAGTAGCAACACAATTAGCAGGAGCAGAAAGAACGATTTCTGCCAAAAAAAAAAAAAAAAAAAAATCAATTCTGATTGGTTAGAAATCTAGAGTTTGATTGGTTATTGTGACCTGGCTTCAACCAATCAGAACACAGTTACTATAAGAGCCGGGCGCCTACCAAATTTCTAAATATAAGGCTAGCTCATCCAGCAGAGAGACTCGGAGGAGCAGCAACATTGCCTAAGGAACCCTTGTCAGTAGAACCACAACTCTCATAAGAGAACTACCAATTTGACCCTGGCCGCTAGACCAAGGGTTCTCGACAACTCACAAGATAATTTCCATACAGCAGTGTCATCGTCTCCATCTTCTCCACAATCATCATCAGCAGCACCGTTGCACTCATACTCTAACTATTATCACAATGATAGCTTTCACACGGTCAACACCACCATATTTTTTTTTTTTCATTTTTCTTCCTTTGAAGATTGTAATGCTAGGTATGGGGAAGCCAAACCATCTGCCAACATTGCCCCGCTTTTTATTGAAACCAACCGAGAGCTCTTTTTAGTATCTTCGCTGTTCCCTTCTCACGTGATGATGTCAATACGGACTTCACTTCAATTATCTTCACAAGGGAATTACGCCTAGTGCTCCAATAACCCTCTCTCCAATAATCTTTCCTCACTAACAGCATCTTCCTTTAAAGTTCAATAAATGATCGTGAAATAATCAGTCAAAAGGTCCACCCTGTCTTTGTCTATTTCTTTCTCGCCACCTTACACCTTATTGATTGCATAACATCAAAATCGTCACGTTTTCTTTGTTGTTGTAATGTTAACAACTACATTTTTTTGTTTATTGCCAAGATTCTTCTCTCTTTTTAAGTTCTGATTTCTACTGAGTGCAAGCCTCGCCAGAAAAAAGTCTTTTATTTATATAATGTTTCCAGTTATTTTATTGAATATTAAATAACACTTTTTATTTCTTGCTTAAGAAAATAATCAAACGAATTTGACTGTTTTTCAGAATGGTTTTATGGTCAATAAAATGCTTTATAATAAAAATATATTTAAAAAGTAGTTTTTATAAAAACCGATATTTTTAAAATAACAAATTAAAAAAAATTTTTTTTTATATAAATATATTTTTATATTATATATGATAAAACTAATTTAGGGCATGCTATGGACTTTAATAGCAATCTGCAAAGAATTTTCCCGGAGGCATCGAATCAAAGCTAACTTTTTTTTTTTGTAATTTTCGTTATTGGATACGATTTTTTATGTTAATAATTTAAAAATAGAGTAGGAAACATGGCCAAACTATTTAAACTGTTTTTATCATAAACGCTTTCATTTTAGCATTTGAAAATACAAAAAAAAACAATTAAATTACAGAAACTCTTTTATGAAAACTAGTTTTTGTTAAAATATTATATAAAGAAAATATATGTTCTTATTATAACAGATTGTAAATAAAAATCAAAAGTAAATATTGGGAAAACATTCGGTTGATTAGGACTCATTTATTTTAAAGATAAATAATGTATTAATAATAAAACGATTCTGAAAATAAATATTTCAAAGTAAAGACTAGTTTTTTATGTAAAGATATGTTTTTATAATAACATATTTTATTAAAATCAAATCCATTCTGAAAAAAAAAATCAATCAAATTCGTGTGATTATTTTCTTAAATAATAATAATAATAATAATAATAATAATAATAATAATAATAATAATAATACAAAAACATTATTAAATTTTCAGTTGAAAACTGAAAAAACATCATTGTTGATGTTTTAATCAAAACTGAAAAACATCATTCAAAATAATTGAAAACTGTAAAACATCACGTAAATATTAATCAGAAAGAACCTTCGGGTTTGTATTACTGTACACATAGATTCGAAAAAGTTGTCAAAAAACAAATATATAACAAATAAATGTTATCAAAGGCAAGATAAGTTACTTTTCTACCAAACTGGATATATTTTTCGTGTTTTTATTCAATGTAACATATTTATTCAGCTCGAAAAATATACAGTGTTTACCGATGTATTCGAAAATTCAAGATGGCGTCTGATTCTCTCTTTAACACGGTAAGTTTGGGAAAAGGTGTTATAAATTAAAAAAACTATACAAAATACTATTAAAAACCCGCCGAATATATGTCAACCTATGTCACGGTAACATATATTGAGCGAGTTTTTAACAGTATTTTATCTGGGTTTTTATTTATAACACCTTTTCCCAAACTTACCGTGTTAAAGAGAGAATCAGACGCCATCTTGAATTTTCGAATACATCAGTAAGCACTATGTTTTTCGAGCTGAATAAACATGTTACATTGAATAAAAACACGAAAAATATATCCAGTTTGGTAGAAAAGTAACTTATCTTGCTTCTGATAACATTTATTTGTTATATATTTGTTTTTTGACAACTTTTTCGAATCTATGTGTACAGTAATACAAACCCGAACCTTCTTATGACATTCAATGGTGAGGCTTCTCTTCGGAAGAAAACGTAATTAAAAAAGAGAGAAGAATCTTAACGACAACTAATGTTATAAACTTTATTACATTAAAAATATTGTTGCAACTATTCTGTCTGATTTTTAATGTTAAAAACATTAACAATTTTTGCTAAATTTTTACTTTCTTTCCACCTTTAAAATGACGACTTGTATAGGTTTTCGGTTATGCTGAAATCGAATATCACGTTTAAATCTGGTGCAGATGAGTAGTTTTTCAGATGTTAAAGACTTTATTATGCAATGTAATTCCTTATGTTATCACTGGTGACCATTTTGTATGCACCGGCGCACACAAATTTTTTAAGCACGTGGGCACATGTGTAAACAAAACCACGAATAACAAGTATATCTAAGGATGCTGTAGCCACATTTTTACAGGTGCTACTGCTATTATTTGTCTTAGCTTCAGCGTGTGACACTTAAATTCTCCTTTTTATCAAATCAAAATGCAATGTTTTAATGACTTATTCCATCCAGACTCTACCGATGTTCTTCTGACCAGATCTGTCCAGCTTCCGCCTCAACCTTTTGCAATATTCTTCTAATCAGACTCTCCAACATCCAGTGAGGTATCTCTGACCTTTCTAGCCTCTAGCGACGCCCTCCTAATCAGACGATGGTGCAGTCTGCTTGACTCAACTTAAAGACCTGCCATCCACGATCTGCCGAGGCTAATATTTCAGCTTTTAATGAGGTCGTGTACACATTTAAACATCAACAGTCCAGTAAATATGCAAGTATATGGTTAACGCCTGAATGTATACATACATAGAATAATCCCCTCCCCCTATATGCACTTTTGTAAATTCTTTTCCAGAGTAAGAAGGAACATAAAGTTCTTCTCTCTTCACTCGCATGTGATCTGTAACCTGTTTCCTCAGCATTTTTTAAAACCAAATCCTGATGATGCCCCCCTGAAATAGGGACGAAACGTTGTTAACCATTTATTTATTTTAGGTTTTCCCTTTCATATATATATATATATATATATATATATATATATATATATATATATATATATATATATATATATATATATATATATATATATATAAAGTAAAAGATGGTCACACACTTTTTGAAGACACTTATTTTTAAATATAATTTAAATGGGAATTTGAAAACTTTTAAGTATCGAATATAATGATAAAATCATTTTTATTTACTGATTTTTTTTTGTAAGTCCTATATTTCGCTAATACATAGCCTCATCAGGGTCGAAAGTGCGGTTCGTGAATTTCCTTTTCTTCATTTTGGTGTTATGGCGAAGAGAAGAGAATTTATGTGTTGTCCGGTGATTTCAAGTGTATAATGCTCCAGTTTCGAGCGGGATTTAAAATAAAAGATGGTCACACACTTTTGAAGACACTTATTTTTAAAGTAAAATTTAAATGGGAATTTGAAAACATTTAAGTGTCAAATATAATGATAAAATCATTTTTATTTACTGATATTTTTTTGTAAGTCCGATATTTCGATATTTCGCTACATAGCCTCATCAGGGCCGAAAGTCTTGTTCGTGAATTTCTTTTTCTTTTTCTTCATATATGGCGAAGAGAAGAGAATTTATGTGTTGTTAAAAGACACTATTTTGAAAAAAAAAAAAAAAAAAATAAAAAATAAATAATAAATAAAAAATAAATAAATAAATAAAAAATAAATAGCGTGTGTGTGTGTGTGAAAGAGAGAGAGAGAGAGAGAGAGAGAGAGAGAGAGAGAGAGAGAGAGAGAGAGAGAGAGAGAGAGAGAGAGTTTACTTTCTGGGTGTTATGTGTTAACTGGAGATCTAGAAGCACAAACGTAAGAGATTTCAGCATGTCGCATTCCAGTCACCTGGGATGGGTTTGGAGAGACGAACACTAAATTTCGGTTCATCAAGCCACTGTTTTATAAGCTTGTAGAATTTCGCACAGTATTCCTAGTTCTGGAGTTTGAAACGATTTTTATTGGTATATATTTTGAGTTCACATGTTTCTGTGAAAATTTCTTGCTTTTTGGGAGTGACGAAGAAAGTGAATTCCAATGAAACAGAGAAAGAAAAAAGAAGTGAAGAGAAAGAAAAATGAAGTGAAAAAAGAAAAAAGGTAGCAATTAAAGTCATTTGCATCTCGGTGTAAAAATCCGATGCCAGAATACAAGAAAAAAAAAAAAAAAAAGAAAAAAAAAAAGAAAAGGAGTAACTTATATTCGTTCGTCTTGCACATCAATTTCTCATCCATCACAATAGTAAGCAAAGTATTAACGATATGCAGTTTTTCTTGGTTTTGTCTTTCGCTTTTTCTCCATTGTCACTTTTACCCATAATTATATTTATACATATTATAACTGTTCTTACTACTAAACAAGTATTATAAATAAAAGTATTTCTTATTTCCATGTATCCTTTCTTTCAGATCTAGATACTTTCTACTTGCAATTTCATTATCAACTTTATCAGTGTTAATCGGTTCAATATCTTTCTCGTAAGGTGTACCTTCGTCAGTTCGCGCTTTCTATACTTCTAGCCTTGTCATTATTGCTAATCTATCTATTGATACATGTGCATAGGAACCGATGCTCATAAATGAAAATGTTTGGTTGATTATGTCCGAACTTTATAAGGACCTGAAGTGTTTTAATGGTTTCTCACTCAATCAACTCTAAGCCATATTTTCTCACAGGAAAGTAGAGTTTTGGGTATAAAGGGTTTCATATTGTTTGTGGTCTTCGGGCCAGTATCAAAGTGTAGTATCTGTTCTTCAGATGCTACGCTTCACTTTTTTGGTCTCGTTAATGGAGGAGAAATCCTTCATGACTGATACATTCTTTATTTTTGTTACTGACCGGAGTGCCCCTCCACATTAAAAACCGACCTCATGTCTAACTCTGCTCTCGTGGGGAGACAAGTAAACAAAAAAGGGGGTGAGTCATATTTCTATGGTGATCTCCTTTATCGCAACTGCATGCAACAAATTGGGACATCGATTCACACAAATCAGCTACGCACGAGTACTTATTATTTACTGGCGTTTCTCTTTTTGTGAACTATCTGCTGAGGGATCAAAGTAACAGGAGTAAAAGGTGAAAAACCGGAATCAAGCGAATTGGCAATCATTGTTTTCATCCATGATTCTTTCCGAGCTACATGTAGCCAGGAACGGCACTATATTCTATTGATAGCGGCTCATAGCCATGAATTCGGAATAGGGGCGTGTGAGGGAGAAAATTCAGTATCGACATAATCCTAACAAACGTTGTTATTCCGTCATTATTTAATATAGTACTAAGGGGAATAACTCTAAAATAGAATAATTCTATTTGACAATTGTATACTGTATAATTTATAAAAGGGCAATAAGCCTATTTAATGTAGTAAAAGGGAAATAACTCTCATCGACCGAATCGAAGGAGCTTGATCATAGCTTTAACTGTTCATCATATAATTATATAAGGTTACTAATTTTATCTGGCAATAGGTATTTTCTTTCGTTTGGTGATACTTTTTCATAAACAACGTACAAATAAGATGTTTACTTATTTTTGTTCTATCAAATGGACCTATGGATTAAATGGTCCAGTCAAATCATCTATTTCTCTTCTTATAATGGTTTGCGGTAACTTCAGACCCCAACAAAATATTATCATTATAATTTTTTGAATTTGAAGGTGGCTTTTTTTTCAAAAAAAAGAGGAGCCCTTTCTCATGAAGATGGACATTTCTAAATAAATCCGTCTATCCTTTTCGATGGTTTTCGTTGCTATTCGTTATAAGCCACAAAGAATCTGTTATTGCTTGCAAGTCATTCTTTAATGAAAATAAATATGTGTAAGTCCATTTCTTTTCTTTTATTTCATTAAAGGTAAATACATAATCCACAATCGTCTTTTTATTGGCATAATCCATTATAAGAAAATATTTAGAAATTGAATTTTTTTCCAACAAACTAAAAAAGAAAAAAGAAAAAAAAAGAGAATATACATGTTTAATTAAATTTGAATTTAAATAATTTATAATTAATTACATGATTAAAATTTAATCATGTAATTAGTGTAATAGTTTACACTAAATTTAATCAGTAATTAGTGTAATAGTTATATTTACATTAATTAAAATTAAAATAAAAAGGTTTGTATTGTTTAAAATTATAAATAGTTATATTTACATTGTTTAAAATTAAAAAATGAGAAAGGTTTTTATTGTTTAAAATTATAAAGAGTCCTGTGTATATTGTTCAAAATTAAAAAGGTGTATATTGTTTAAAATTACAAAAAGGTCTATTTATATTGTTTAAAATAAATAAAAAGTGTTTATTATTAAAAAAAGACAAGTTCTGATTATATTGTTTATTTTTGATAAAGAAGTTTTGCTTATGTTAACTTCTGAAATACTGATATTATTGTTTATATATTGTTTGCATAGTAACATAACGGTGATTAGAGAAATTTAATTCCTTTTATGTGATATAGAGATCGAGAGTATTTTGCCACCTAACCTCCAATCTTACCCCCTTTTTTTATTAAACATAATATGGCAAGCTAACAGTTTATATATATGAAACCGTATTTTGATGAGCCAGGAATTAACACTAGCGCTGTTAATATTTTATGAGAGCATATGTTTTGACACAATTATGAATGCCCCCCCCCAAATCAGCAGAGATTAGCCCATTCCTGTGATGACGTGTTTCCTGTTAATTGCAGTGTAATGCTGGCTTTATGCATTTCTAGGAGGTCCATCCTCCCAGGCTTTGCCTTCTTTTTTTGAGAAGGGATTAGCCAATCGCTTGAGACACCTTAGCCGGGGAATAACGATGAGACTACATAGGCATCTTTTGCACAGCCAGAGTGCTCCTCCTGTGGGACGCTGACTTTTCAATTCCACTTTCTGACCTTAGCGTCGCATTTCTTGTGGTGGGAAATAAATGCGAAGTCTACAGAGTATAGGCCATTGTTGAGATGACTTTTTTCTTTGTTGTCTTAGGTATGGTTTTGATTCTATGCAGTTCTAGGGGGTCATTCTTCAAGGCTTTGCTTTCTCCCTATAAGAAGGGGTTAGTTTATTGCTAATCACCTGAAGCATCCCTACCAGAGATAGCTGACGGCATTTTTTGCATGCTATTTCTCTAGGATGCTAGTTTTTCAAATCCCACTTTCTCGACACTTGTGTCACAGCACCATATCGTTATAATGAGATAAATAAACGTTATATTTTTTGAGGATGTCTTTTCTATCGCAAGACAGAGCTCTGCAACAAAAGTAATCATAGGAATAAGCCAACTCCTTTCAGTATTTTTTAATATTATTCTTCCACTTTTATAATTCCTACAATAAACTCAAATCGATGTATCCTCTTTATGAATGAAAGTTAAATCGAGTTATTCCCCTTATTTAATTAATGCATTCAACAGTAAACAAATCAATGTAGTTCCATTTTTTTTTAATTACGCAGCAGTCAAACAATGATATAAATATTCTATAACACAGTAATTAAATTGTTATTCCCCTAAGATCATTACTATATTAAGCAATAATCGATTAAAGCTTTCCCCCTTTCATAATCATTACAGTATATAAACATCCACTTAGAGTCATTCCCCCTACATTATTAGTACATTTAATATCAGTAAGATAAAATCATTCTCTTCATATAATTATTACATTAATTTATAGTAAAATAGTTATTGCCCACATATAATTATTACTTTAAACATCACTTAATATAAAATTATTATATTTAACAACAGTCGATTATTACCAGCTGCATCATATTTAACTGCATTTGAATAGAGTTGTTCTACTTATAAGATTGCGATACAAAACAACAGTTATTCCCATCATATAGTTGTTACACTAAACAGCAGACAAAAATAGTTATTCTCTTTATTTATTGTTTATATAAAGTAGTAGTCAAATAGGTTTTACCCTTTTATCACTACTCCAATAAAAACTGTCAAAATTGTTATCTTGCATATCTTAAGTATTCATTATAGAAGAGTTAATCAGGTTTTATAACAACTCCATTAAATAGCAGTTGATTAGAGTTCTTTTTTTTTTTTTTACATAGTGATCACCACTTATCAAGGCCCGGAAGCCACTCAGGGATAAGGGTTATTGCAAGTACATTACGTTAGTGTGGAGATTTGATGAAGTGTTTACTTAAAGGGGCGGTTCATTAGGAATTTGTTAACATTGGACTTGAAGACATCCAAGTTGTAGTCCGGAGGGAAGCAGGCAGACGGAACAGAGTTCCACAGGCGTGCAGTTCTAAGAAAGCAGCTTTGTTCATGGAATCCGCGTTTTGATTTAGGCATAGATATAGAGTGGGGGAAATTTTTCACAGTGGATTCAGCTAGACGGGTGTTTTTCGTGAAAGATTGGCGAGGGGGGACCAGGGATTGGAGTTCAGACGAGCACCTGCCATGAAAATAACGATAAAACAAGGATAGGCTCGCAACGTCTCTTCTGTGGGAGAGGGGTTGCAGGGTAGAGAAAAGGGCATCCCCCACTAAACCACGAAGTCTATTTTGTACTCTGTCAAGGTATGATAGGCTGTTTTTGGCAGCTCCTGCCCAGATATGGCAACAGTATTCCATCCTTGGACGTACTTGGCTTTTATATAGATAGAGAATTGCATCAGTAGTGAGATATCTTCTGGAGCGGTAGAAGGATCCCACCATCTTTCCAGCGACCTTCTTTAATATGATCATCACATAAATAATATTCAAATAGTATTTACTATATATATATATATATATATATATATATACGGCTCATCAAAAACTTGTTTACATTAGACTTGAAGACAACCATATTGTAGTCAGCTGGAAAGCAGGAAAACGGAAGACAATTCCATAGGCGTGCAGTTCTAAGAAAGAAGCTTTGTTCATGGAATCTACGTTTCATATAAAGAGTGGGGGAAATTATTGATAGTATTTTCTGCTATACGGGTGTTTCTTGTGAAAGTTTGGCGAGGTAGGACCATAGATTGGAGCTCAGTCGAGCACTTGCCATGAAAATAAAGATAAAGCAGAGACAAACTCGCAACATCTCTTCTGTGATAAAGAGGTTGCAGGGAAGAGAAAAGGACATCCCCTACAAGGCTACAAAATCTATTTTGAACTCTATCAAGGCAAGATAAGTCCTTTCTAGCAGCTCCTGCCCAGATGTGGCAACAGTATTCCATCGTTGGACGTACCTGGCTCTTAAATAGATAGAGAATTGCATCAGCAGTGAGATATCTACTGGATCGATAGAAGGATCCCACCATTTTTCCAGCGGCCTTGGCAACGGATTTAATGAACATCATGCTGAGTCTTGCAACTTATCCCCAGTAATTACTGCCTTCCATAGTTGTTGTCTCACCACGTTTTGGCAAACTAATTCTCTGGCCTGCTTAGATAGTATTGAAGCCGTTATCTTTAGACAATGCTCATCTGAAACCGTAAAGACTCAACACCTATATCCACTGTCTCTACTGTTCCAGGTGAGTATTGTTAACACGAATATTTCATTCAAGAACCTTCTTATCTCGGCCAATATAAGATTATTCCCATTTCCACTATATTTACACCTTCTATCCAAGTAAATAGCCAACATATAACGTTTTGTTTGTAGACAGATAATTTCATTTTGCTTGGGAGATATGCGATTTAGGGTAAGATTACAAATCAACTACTTTCTCCAACCAATGTATCCTGTCATTAAAGCGTTTTTTTATCGTTAACAACATTATAAGAAATATAACATTTTTCCATGTATAAAATGAATGATGAATTCACATTCTAACATATTCTTTGGCAGCTTATATAGTTACTAGATTTAACAAGAGACAAATGAAGTTATTACACTTAAATGCTTATGAAACAAAATTGATTAGATATATAGCCCTCATTTAATTACTATATTAACAAGTAATTTGTATTATTCAGCTTAAATAATTAGATTAACAGCAGATATTAATCAATCGAGTTATCACACACACACACACACACACACACACACACACACACACACACACACACACACACACATATATATACATATATATATATATGTATATATATATATAAATCTAATTCTTGGTTCATTCATTATTAATAGTCTAAATAACCACTGGACCAATTGCTTCTGCACTTTGGTATAATATGTTTACTGTACCCATGCATATTTTTATATATCTCTTTTAATTATAACATTATACTTAATTTTTCTTTAATAAATGGGTGGATTTCTGGATTTCTTTGTAAGGATTTGGCCATTTTTTTTTATTTAGGGACATATATATTTATCACCACCTGCCGTCACGTGACATCACTAAAAGGAACTTTTATATACCAAACTGACTTTTTTCGTTTAACAATGGAATTATTTCCCTTTCATTAATAATTTTTTTTTTTTTTAATATTTTGTGTTTTATATATAAAAAGTAAAATTGTTGAATGGGTGGAGTTGTACAACCATCACCCCCATGCGTAATTTCTATACTGATAGGTTTTTTGAAATTTTTTCACTGAATTATTATTTATTGGACACTAATTAACCAGATTATGGAAACAAATTGAAAAAAAAAAAATCATTTCGATATTAGAAAGGGGTGCTCACTTTTTAGTTACAACGTTCTGGTAAAACAGTCACCCATTTTTTTTTTTCTAAATACGGAAGTGTCTTCGGGAGATATGAAATGGTCCCATGCTGATAAAGCAATGTATTGGGCGGTGTACGATATGAACATTGACAACTGGATGGAAAATTATGAAACATTTTTCCAGCATGTTAGTGAAATTTATAATACTTAAAAAAATTAAAAAAAGAAAAATAACAGGAAAATATTTTTATCATACAAAAGATTTACTTTTGGCTTTATAATTTAACTACAGTTTTGTTGGCCAGATGACTTAGTGACTAGTTCGTATACAGCGTAATCTAGAATTTGAATTTTTACAAACTTTACGCATTAACTTAGTCTGTATTTCAGCAATAATGCATTGAATGTTGTCTTCTAAGTTGTCTATTGTGTCTGGTTTATCAGCCTAGACATGAGAGTTTACATGTCCCCAACGAAAATACACTGCATGTCAAATTATTAATGAGATAACATTTTTTTACCAGTTTCAGAAACTTACTGTTCCTAGGATTTCAATTATCCATTATCTTTTAACACTTGCCTACAGGGTTCGATTCTAGCCTTTTCCTAATATCATTTTCACTTATCTAGTCTGACTTCTTACTTACATGAGAAGAAGACCCCTCGTAATTATATTTATCATAATATTTCTATCAATAATTAGGATTGCAAGTATACAGCATTTAGTTGGTAAATTATACCAGTTTACTCACTTGCAGTTTGGAGTTACGAATGGAGTAGGCATGTTTCAACGTAGTATTAGCAGCATTGTTGACAATGAGATATTTGTCTATTTAAATAACGTTACCGTCAGTGGAAAAAATAAAAAAAAGCATAAGTATAATTTTCAAAGATTTTTATGAGATAGCTAAATAGTACAACATCGCACTTAATAAGAATAAAAGCGATGTTTCAGTCATGCCCATCACTTTCTTTTGGGTACAGTATCAAAAATAATCATATATCATTCAACCATGATCGTCTCAATCCTATTCTTGACTTCTCTAAGTCTGAAATAATAACAAAAATGAATTATTGGCATATTCTCTTGTTATAGCAAATTTATCCAGAACTTTTCGGACAAAATACTAATACTAGCACTAAACTACAATAAAGGATTTTCATTCGGTATTTGACTCCATTCAAAAGCTAAAATTGATTCGAAAAATGCTACACTGATAGTTGTTGACCAAGAAAAAAGCTTTATAGTAGAAACAAATGTTAGTAACAATTATACGGGGTGTTCCAAAAGTCTTGGGCACATTTCAGTTCCCATATCTGCTTGACTATGAATGGTAGGAAGATGAAAGTGTGGGGGTATATGCGAAAGGAAAAAAAAAAAAAAAAAGAAAAGAGTCGTGAACATCTCTTGAAAAGTATTTCGTGTTGCTGACGTTCAGATTGTGTGGTGTGATATTGGTGGCGAGAGGCCAGGTGTGGTCGATTGGAAAAGAAGAGGGCAGAAACGAGCTGTTGTCGAGCGAGTGACTCACTCCTTCCTGAACCTAAGACATGCTGAGTAAAGACTGTACAGTGGACAAGGCCACTAGTTCGTACATTGACGACATTCTTGTGTAGGAAGCAGAGGTGACAGCGGAGGAAGTGAGAGGCCATGTCGAGAGGTATGGGTTGACTGCAAAACTGGCAGAGTCCCTGGATGGAGGAGCGGCGTTGAGGTTGAAACTATGCCGAGATGGTAAAGGAAGCCTTGCCTTTAGACGTGGGAATGTGATACCTGAAGTCGGAACTGTGCCTCATAGAGCCATCTTCGCATATAAGTGGCGGCATTCGTGTAACAAAATGGTAGGAACTGAGGGTGAAGAAGCTACCATTAAAGTGGGTGAGGAGGTGTGGGTGAAGCCCCCCAATGCAAAATGTACAACTCGCTGGGGGAGGGGTGTCGTAACGGGAATGCAGTCGAAAAACAACGTGATGGTGAATGGCGTTCCCCAGCATATCCTAGACATGTGTCGTGTGACCATGCCAGTGTGCAATGATGGCAGTAAAGAGGAGAAAGTCGATATCCACCAAGAAGCTTACAATGCACCTCAATTCGACTTAGCTCCACATTGCGGTTCTTTACAATTGGACAAGAATGTCTGTAGTGAACCTGAAAACGTTAACCTCCAAGAAGTTGTCCCCCAGAGGCCTCAACGTGAGAGGAGGAGGCCTGCTTGGATGAAGGATTATTAAGTGTCTTATTGATCTCGAAGATCAGGGGGGCGTGTGGGGTATATGTGAAAGGAAAAATAAGAAAAGAGTCGTGAACATCTTCTTTTGAAAAGTATTTCGTGTTGCTGACGTTCAGATTGTGCGGTGTGATATTGGTGGCGAGAGGCCAGGTGTGGTCGATTGGAAAAGAAGAGGGCAGAAACGAGCTGTTGTCGAGCGAGTGACTCACTCCTTCCCAAACCCAAGAACTGAATCCTGATCGTAACCTTAGAGAAAGTACATAAATACATAAAGCTTTCATTTCTTTTCAGATACAGTAATAATGGCGGCTTTTTGTGTGCTTGAATTTGCAAAAACTGAATCATGGGCACATGTTCAATGTGTCTCACATTTCTCCAGATCTTACAGCCTGCAATACTTTTTGTAGAAATTTGTGAAGGGAATGATCTATGTGCCTCCCATTCCAAGAGACGTAGATGAGCTGAAGGTCCGAATAACAGAAACTGTTGCAACGATTGACAACACAATGCTGGGACGGGTTTGGCAAAAATAGGACTATTGGCTTGATGTGTGTTGTGTGACCAATGGTGCTCATATTGAACAACTTTGGACGTGAAAAACTTGAGATTACAAGCATGCTGAATATATTAATTGCGTTTTTATATCCTTAATAGTTCAATGTCAAAATGTGCCCAAACTTTTGGAACAGCCTTCATTGCGGTCACCCTAAATCAACAAAATCCTCACGTTGTGTTACATTCTAGAAGCCTAAATTCCAGTAAAATGAAGCATCATACAGTTAACCATAAGAAGTGAACATTTATCGAAGCTCCACTACCTTCCAGTGAGTAAACATAGATTTCAGTAGACTAGTACCTACATCCATCCACTGCAACGCATGCCTTCTTATGATGATGAATACTCCCATTTTCATTTTGCATTCCCATGTAAAGATATGGCAAGCAAAACTGGCATCCAATGCCTGAATCAACTTTAGCAATATTTGGTATGACATTTGAGACATACAGGCAGAGAAAATGGATTTCTTTAGAAGGAAAATACTGACTACCTATGCAGAAAACTATAATCTTTAAAAACAAGTAGATACCACTCTGAAGGTAATATTAAAATTGAGGAACTAAATTAAACATTATAGAAGTAAATACAAGTAACATCACATTCTTGCAACATAAGTCAATCGTGTTGAGAAATATTCTATTTGATGTTCTAAATTTTATTCGATCGTTGCTGTGCAGAGCTACGATTGTGACCCAATCATGATAAACTACGTACAATAGTAAGCAAATTTCTGATTCTTCAATTCCTCTATGGACAAAACCAGGTGAAGTATGAGAAACCAAATCAACTAATGGAGACGATAATATTATAATCAAAGTGGATGTTTGCTTCATACCATTTGTTAATTGGTCAAAAACTCATATCAGTGAGAACAAAAGTACACAAATTCCTGAAGCAATCAGAGCAAATAATCCTTGTAGAGAACCAGTCGAGAGGGAAAACTCAGCACCGACAAAGATCTTGTATGATACAGAAATATCATGAAAAATAGGAAGAGCATTAATTAAATGCTGTAAAACATAGCTAAGACATATTTCATTTCTATAATTATTATATAAAACAGTACTAATTTATATGATTATTATATAAAACAGTACTCTAATTTATATAATTATCATATAAAACAGTACTAATTTATATTTAGTTTAGGTTGTAATGAAATAACGTGTACTCTATTTTTCTATATAGGCAAACTATATATATATATATATATATATATATATATATATATATATAAAAGTGAGCACCGCATTGAAAATATCTTAGTAATGTCGGTCTATTTATTATTAAACTTTTTATTACATTATGTCGGTCTATTTATTATTATACTTTTTATTACATTATATAAGTCTCTTTATTATTATACTTTTTATTACATTATGTCAGTCTCTTTATTATTATACTTTTTATTACATTATGTCGGTCTATTTATTATTATACTTTTTATTACATTATGTCAGTCTCTTTATTATTATACTTTTTATTACATTATGTCAGTCTCTTTATTATTATACTTTTAATTACATTATGTCAGTCTATTTATTATTATACTTTTTATTACATTATGTCAGTCTCTTTATTATTATACTTTTTATTACATTATGTCAGTCTATTTATTATTATACTTTTTATTACATTATGTCGATCTCTTTATTATTATACTTTTTATTACATTATGTCACTCTCTTTATTATTATACTTATTATTACATTATGTCAGTCTCTTTATTATTATACTTTTTATTACATTATGTCAGTCTATTTATTATTATACTTTTTATTACATTATGTCAGTCTATTTATTATTATACTTTTTATTACATTATGTCAGTCTATTTATTATTATACTTTTTATTACATTGTGTCAGTCTATTTATTATTATACTTTTTATTACATTATGTCAGTCTCTTTATTATTATACTTTTTATTACAAAATGTCGGTCTATTTATTATTATACTTTTTATTACATTATGTCAGTCTCTTTATTATTATACTTTTTATTACATTATGTCAGTCTATTTATTATTATACTTTTTATTACATTATGTCAGTCTCTTTATTATTATACTTATTATTACAAAATGTCAGTCTCTTTATTATTATACTTTTTATTACAAAATGTCGGTCTATTTATTATTATAATTTTTATTACATTATGTCAGTCTCTTTATTATTATACTTTTTATTACAAAATGTCGGTCTATTTATTATTATACTTTTTATTACATTATGTCAGTCTCTTTATTATTATACTTTTTATTACATTATGTCGGTCTATTTATTATTATACTTTTTATTACATTATGTCAGTCTCTTTATTATTATACTTTTTATTACATTATGTCGGTCTATTTATTATTATACTTTTTATTACATTGTGTCAGTCTATTTATTATTATACTTTTTATTACATTATGTCGGTCTCTTTATTATTATACTTTTTATTACAAAATGTCGGTCTATTTATTATTATACTTTTTATTACATTATGTCAGTCTCTTTATTATTATACTTTTTATTACATTATGTCAGTCTCTTTATTATTATACTTTTTATTACATTATGTCGGTCTATTTATTATTATACTTTTTATTACATTATGTCAGTCTATTTATTATTACACTTTTTATTACAAAATGTCGGTATATTTATTATTATACTTTTTATTACATTATGTCAGTCTCTTTATTATAATACTTTTTATTACATTATGTCGGTCTATTTATTATTATAATTTTTATTACATTATGTCGGTCTATTTATTATAATAATTTTTATTACATTAGTTCAGTCTATTTATTATTATACTTTTTATTACATTATGTCGGTCTATTTATTATTATACATTTTATTACATTATGTCAGTCTCTTTATTATACTTTTATTACATAATGTCAGTCCCTTTATTATTTTACTTATTATTACAAAATATCGGTCTATTTATTATTATACTTTTTATTACATTATGTCGGTCTATTTATTATTATACTTTTTATTACATTATGTCAGTCCCTTTATTATTATACTTTTTATTACATTTTGTCAGTCCCTTTATTATTATACTTATTATTACAAAATGTCGGTCTATTTATTATTATACTTATTATTACAAAATGTCGGTCTATTTATTATTATACTTTTTATTACATTATGTCAGTCTCTTTATTATTATACTTTTTATTACATTATGTCAGTCCCTTTATTATTATACTTATTATTACAAAATGTCGGTCTATTTATTATTATACTTTTTATTACATTATGGCGGTCTATTTATTAATATACTTTTTATTACAAAATGTCGGTCTATTTATTATTATACTTTTTATTACAAAATGTCGGTCTATCTATTATTATACTTTTTATTACATTATGTCAGTCTCTTTATTATTATACTTTTTATTACATTATGTCGGTCTATTTATTATTATACTTTTTATTACATTATGTCAGTCTCTTTATTATTATACTTATTATTACATTATGTCAGTCTCTTTATTATTATACTTTTTATTACATTATGTCAGTCTCTTTATTATTATACTTTTTATTACATTATGTCAGTCCCTTTATTATTATACTTATTATTACAAAATGTCGGTCTATTTATTATTATACTTTTTATTACAAAATGTCGGTATATTTATTTTTATACATTTTATTACAAAATGTCGGTCTATTTATTATTATACTTTTTATTACATTATGTCGGTCTATTTATTATTATACTTTTTATTACATTATGTCAGTCCCTTTATTATTATACTTTTTATTACATTATGTCGGTCTATTTATTATTATACTTTTTATTACATTATGTCAGTCTATTTATTATTATACTTTTTATTACATTATGTCGGTCTATTCATTATTATACTTTTTATTACAAAATGTCGGTATATTTATTTTTATACTTTTTATTACAAAATGTCGGTCTATTTATTATTATACTTTTTATTACATTATGTCAGTCCATTTATTATTATACTTTTTATTACATTATGTCGGTCTATTTATTATTATACTTTTTATTACAAAATGTCGGTCTATTTATTATTATACTTTTTATTACAAAATGTCGGTCTATTTATGAATATACCTTTTATTACATTATGTCAGTCTCTTTATTATAATACTTTTTATTACATTATGTCAAACTATTTATTATTATACTTTTTATTACATTATGTCAGTCTCTTTATTATAATACTTTTTATTACATTATGTCAAACTATTTATTATTATACTTTTTTTTACATTATGTCAGTCTATTTATTATTATACTTTTTATTACAAAATGTCGGTCTATTTATTATTATACTTTTTATTACAAAATGTCGGTCTATTTATTATTATACTTTTTATTACAAAATGTCGGTCTATTTATTATTATACTTTTTATTACATTATGTCGGTCTATTTATTACTATACTTTTTATTACATTATGTCAGCCTATTTATTATTATACTTTTTATTACAAAATGTCGGTCTATTTATTATTATACTTTTTATTACATTATGTCAGTCCCTTTATTATCATACTTTTTATTACAAAATGTCGGTCTATTTTTTATTATACTTTTTATTACAAAATGTCGGTCTATTTATTGTTATACTTTTTATTACATTATGTCAGTCCATTTATTATTATACATTTTATTACGAAATGTCGGTCTATTTATTATTATACTTTTTATTACATTATGTCAGTCTCTTTATTATTATACTTTTTATTACATTATGTCAGTCTATTTATTATTATACTTTTTATTACATTATGTCAGTCTCTTTATTATTATACTTTTTATTACATTATGTCAGTCCCTTTATTATTATACTTATTATTACAAAATGTCGGTCTATTTATTATTATACTTTTTATTACATTATGTCGGTCTATTTATTATTATACTTTTTATTACAAAATGTCGGTCTATTTATTATTATACTTTTTATTACAAAATGTCGGTCTATTTATTATTATACTTTTTATTACACAATGTCGGTCTATTTATTATTATACTTTTTATTACATTATGTCAGTCTCTTTATTATAATACTTTTTATTACATTATGTCAGTCTATTTATTATTATACTTTTTATTACATTATGTCAGTCTATTTATTATTACACTTTTTATTACAAAATGCGTGTCTATTTATTATTATACTTTTTATTACATTATGTCAGTCTCTTTATTATAATACTTTTTATTACATTATGTCGGTCTATTTATTATTATAATTTTTATTACATTATGTCGGTCTATTTATTATAATAATTTTTATTACATTAGTTCAGTCTATTTATTATTATACTTTTTATTACATTATGTCGGTCTATTTATTATTATACTTTTAATTACATTATGTCAGTCTCTTTATTATACTTTTATTACATTATGTCAGTCCCTTTATTATTTTACTTATTATTACAAAATATCGGTCTATTTATTATTATACTTTTTATTACATTATGTAAGTCTATTTATTATTATACTTTTTATAACATTATGTCGGTCTATTTATTATTATACTTTTTATTACATTATGTCAGTCCCTTTATTATTATACTTTTTATTACATTTTGTCAGTCCCTTTATTATTATACTTATTATTACAAAATGTCGGTCTATTTATTATTATACTTATTATTACAAAATGTCGGTCTATTTATTATTATACTTTTTATTACATTATGTCAGTCTCTTTATTATTATACTTTTTATTACATTATGTCAGTCCCTTTATTATTATACTTATTATTACAAAATGTCGGTCTATTTATTATTATACTTTTTATTACATTATGGCGGTCTATTTATTATTATACTTTTTATTACAAAATGTCGGTCTATTTATTATTATACTTTTTATTACAAAATGTCGCTCTATCTATTATTATACTTTTTATTACATTATGTCAGTCTCTTTATTATTATACTTTTTATTACATTATGTCGGTCTATTTATTATTATACTTTTTATTACATTATGTCAGTCTCTTTATTATTATACTTATTATTACATTATGTCAGTCTCTTTATTATTATACTTTTTATTACATTATGTCAGTCTCTTTATTATTATACTTTTTATTACATTATGTCAGTCCCTTTATTATTATACTTATTATTACAAAATGTCGGTCTATTTATTATTATACTTTTTATTACAAAATGTCGGTATATTTATTTTTATACATTTTATTACAAAATGTCGGTCTATTTATTATTATACTTTTTATTAAATTATGTAAGTCTATTTATTATTATACTTTTTATTACATTATGTCAGCCTATTTATTATTATACTTTTTATTACAAAATGTCGGTCTATTTATTATTATACTTTTTATTACATTATGTCAGTCCCTTTATTATCATACTTTTTATTACATTATGTCAGTCTATTTATTATTATACTTTTTATTACAAAATGTCGGTCTATTTATTATTATACTTTTTATTACATTATGTCAGTCCCTTTATTATTATACTTTTTATTACATTATGTCGGTCTATTTATTATTATACTTTTTATTACAAAATGTCGGTCTATTTATTATTATACTTTTTATTACATTATGTCAGTCCATTTCCTATTATACTTTTTATTACATTATGTCGGTCTATTTATTATTATACTTTTTATTACAAAATGTCGGTCTATTTATTATTATACTTTTTATTACAAAATGTCGGTCTATTTATGAATATACCTTTTATTACATTATGTCAGTCTCTTTATTATAATACTTTTTATTACATTATGTCAAACTATTTATTATTATACTTTTTATTACATTATGTCAGTCTCTTTATTATAATACTTTTTATTACATTATGTCAAACTATTTATTATTATACTTTTTTTTACATTATGTCAGTCTATTTATTATTATACTTTTTATTACAAAATGTCGGTCTATTTATTATTATACTTTTTATTACAAAATGTCGGTCTATTTATTATTATACTTTTTATTACAAATGTCGGTCTATTTATTATTATACTTTTTATTACATTATGTCGGTCTATTTATTACTATACTTTTTATTACATTATGTCAGCCTATTTATTATTATACTTTTTATTACAAAATGTCGGTCTATTTATTATTATACTTTTTATTACATTATGTCAGTCCCTTTATTACTATACTTTTTATTACAAAATGTCGGTCTATTTTTTATTATACTTTTTATTACAAAATGTCGGTCTATTTATTGTTATACTTTTTATTACATTATGTCAGTCCCTTTATTATTATACATTTTATTACGAAATGTCGGTCTATTTATTATTATACTTTTTATTACATTATGTCAGTCTCTTTATTATTATACTTTTTATTACATTATGTCAGTCTATTTATTATTATACTTTTTATTACATTATGTCAGTCTCTTTATTATTATACTTTTTATTACATTATGTCAGTCCCTTTATTATTATACTTATTATTACAAAATGTCGGTCTATTTATTATTATACTTTTTATTACATTATGTCGGTCTATTTATTATTATACTTTTTATTACAAAATGTCGGTCTATTTATTATTATACTTTTTATTACAAAATGTCGGTCTATTTATTATTATACTTTTTATTACACAATGTCGGTCTATTTATTATTATACTTTTTATTACATTATGTCAGTCTCTTTATTATAATACTTTTTATTACATTATGTCAGTCTATTTATTATTATACTTTTTATTACATTATGTCAGTCTATTTATTATTACACTTTTTATTACAAAATGCGTGTCTATTTATTATTATACTTTTTATTACATTATGTCAGTCTCTTTATTATAATACTTTTTATTACATTATGTCGGTCTATTTATTATTATAATTTTTATTACATTATGTCGGTCTATTTATTATAATAATTTTTATTACATTAGTTCAGTCTATTTATTATTATACTTTTTATTACATTATGTCGGTCTATTTATTATTATACTTTTAATTACATTATGTCAGTCTCTTTATTATACTTTTATTACATTATATCAGTGCCTTTATTATTTTACTTATTATTACAAAATATCGGTCTATTTATTATTATACTTTTTATTACATTATGTCAGTCTATTTATTATTATACTTTTTATAACATTATGTCGGTCTATTTATTATTATACTTTTTATTACATTATGTCAGTCCCTTTATTATTATACTTTTTATTACATTTTGTCAGTCCCTTTATTATTATACTTATTATTACAAAATGTCGGTCTATTTATTATTATACTTTTTGATACAAAATGTCGGTATATTTATTTTTATACATTTTATTACAAAATGTCGGTCTATTTATTATTATACTTTTTATTAAATTATGTCGGTCTATTTATTATTATACTTTTTATTACATTATGTCAGCCTATTTATTATTATACTTTTTATTACAAAATGTCGGTCTATTTATTATTATACTTTTTATTACATTATGTCAGTCTCTTTATTATTATACTTTTTATTACATTATGTCGGTCTATTTATTATTATACTTTTTATTACAAAATGTCGGTCTATTTATTATTATACTTTTTATTACATTATGTCAGTCCATTTATTATTATACTTTTTATTACATTATGTCGGTCTATTTATTATTATACTTTTTATTACAAAATGTCGGTCTATTTATTATTATACTTTTTATTACAAAATGTCGGTCTATTTATGAATATACCTTTTATTACATTATGTCAGTCTCTTTATTATAATACTTTTTATTACATTATGTCAAACTATTTATTATTATACTTTTTATTACATTATGTCAGTCTCTTTATTATAATACTTTTTATTACATTATGTCAAACTATTTATTATTATACTTTTTTTTACATTATGTCAGTCTATTTATTATTATACTTTTTATTACAAAATGTCGGTCCATTTATTATTATACTTTTTATTACAAAATGTCGGTCTATTTATTATTATACTTTTTATTACAAAATGTCGGTCTATTTATTATTATACTTTTTATTACATTATGTCAGCCTATTTATTATTATACTTTTTATTACAAAATGTCGGTCTATTTATTATTATACTTTTTATTACATTATGTCAGTCCCTTTATTATCATACTTTTTATTACAAAATGTCGGTCTATTTTTTATTATACTTTTTATTACAAAATGTCGGTCTATTTATTATTATACTTTTTATTACTTTATGTCAGTCCCTTTAATATTATACATTTTATTACGAAATGTCGGTCTATTTATTATTATACTTTTTATTACATTATGTCAGTCTCTTTATTATTATACTTTTTATTACATTATGTCAGTCTATTTATTATTATACTTTTTATTACATTATGTCAGTCTCTTTATTATTATACTTTTTATTACATTATGTCAGTCCCTTTATTATTATACTTATTATTACAAAATGTCGGTCTATTTATTATTATACTTTTTATTACAATATGTCTGTCTATTTATTATTATACTTTTTATTACAAAATGTCGGTCTATTTATTATTATACTTTTTATTACAAAATGTCGGTCTATTTATTATTATACATTTTATTACACAATGTCGGTCTATTTATTATTATACTTTTTATTACATTATGTCAGTCTCTTTATTATAATACTTTTTATTACAAAATGTCAGTCTATTTATTATTATACTTTTTATTACATTATGTCGGTCTATTTATTATTATACTTTTTTTTACATTATGTCGGTCTATTAATTATTATACTTTTTATTACATTATGTCGGTCTATTTATTATTATACTTTTTATTACATTATGTCGGTCGATTTATTATTATACTTTTTATAACATTATGTCGGTCTATTTATTATTATACTTTTTTTACATTATGTCGGTCTATTTATTATTATACTTTTTTTTACATTATGTCGGTCTATTTATTATTATACTTTTTATAACATTATGTCAGTCCATTTATTATTATACTTTTTTTACATTATGTCGGTCTATTTATTATTATACTTTTTATTACAAAATGTCGGTCTATTTATTATTATACTTTTTATTACATTATGTCAGTCCATTTATTATTATACTTTTTATTACATTATGTCGGTCTATTTATTATTATACTTTTTATTACATTATGTCGGTCTATTTATTATTATACTTTTTTTTACATTATGTCGGTCTATTTATTATTATACTTTTTTTTACATTATGTCGGTCTATTTATTATTATACTTTTTATTACATTATGTCGGTCTATTTATTATTATACTTTTTATTACATTATGTCAGTCTATTTATTATTATAATTTTTATTAAATTATGTCAGTCTATTTATAATTATACTTTTTATTACATTATGTCCGTCTCTTTATTATTATACATTTTATTACATAATGTCAGTCTATTCATTAATATACTTTTTATTACAAAATGTCGGCCCTTTTATTATTATACTGTTTATTACAAAATGTCGGTCTATTTATTATTATACTTTTTATTACAAAATGTCGGTCTATTTATTATTATCCTTATTATTACATTATGTCAGTCTATTTATTATTATACTTTTTATTACATTGTGTCAGTCACTTTATTATTATACTTCTTATTACATTATGTCAGTCTCTTTATTATTATACTTTTTTATATTATGTAAGTCAATTTATTATTATACTTTTTATTACAAAATGTCAGTCTATTTATTATTTTACTTTTTATTACAAAATGTCGGTCTATTTATTATTATATTGTTTATTGCATTATGTCAGTCTATTTATTATTATACTTATTCTTACATCATGTCGGTCCATTTATTATTATACTTTTTATTACATTATGTCGGTCTATTTATTATTATACTTTTTATTACATTAGGTCGGTCTATTTATTATTATACTTTTTATAACATTATGTCGGTCTATTTATTATTATACTTTTTATTACAAAATGTCGGTCTATTTATTATTATACTGTTTATTACATTATGACGGTCTTTTTATTATTATACTGTTTATTAAAAATGTTGGTCTATTTATTATTATACTTTTAATTACAAAATTTCAGTCTTTTTATTATTATACTTATTATTACAAAATATCGGTCTATTTATTATTATACTTTTTATTACAAAATGTCAGTCTCTTTATTATTATACTTTTTATTACATTATATCAGTCTCTTTATTATTATACTTTTTATTACATTATGTCAGTCTCTTTATTATTATACTTTTTATTACATTATGTCAGTCTCTTTATTATTATACTTTTTATTACATTATGTCAGTCTATTTATTATTATACTTTTTATTACATTATGTCAGTCTCTTTATTATTATACTTTTTATTACATTATGTCAGTCTATTTATTATTATACTTTTTATTACATTATATCAGTCTCTTTATTATTATACTTTTTATTACATTATGTCAGTCTCTTTATTATTATACTTTTTATTACATTATGTCAGTCTATTTATTATTATACTTTTTATTACAAAATTTCAGTCTTTTTATTATTGTACTTATTATTACAAAATATCGGTCTATTTATTATTATACTTTTTATTACAAAATGTCAGTCTCTTTATTATTATACTTTTTATTACATTATATCAGTCTCTTTATTATTATACTTTTTATTACATTATGTCAGTCTCTTTATTATTATACTTTTTATTACATTATGTCAGTCTCTTTATTATTATACTTTTTAGTACATTATGTCAGTTTATTTATTATTATACTGTTTATTACATTATGTCAGTCTATTTATTATTATACTTATTATTACAAAATGTCGGTCTATTTATTATTATACTTTTTATTACATTATGTCGGTCTATTTATTATTATACTTTTTATTACATTATGTCGGTCTATTTAATATTAAACTTTTTATTATATTATATCGGTCTATTTATTATTATACTTTTTATTACATTATGTCGGTCTATTTATTATTATACTTTTTATTATATTATATCGGTCTATTTATTATTATACTTTTTATTACATTATGTCGGTCTATTTATTATTATACTTTTTATTACATTATGTCGGTCTATTTATTATTATACTTTTTATTACATTATGTCGGTCTATTTATTATTATACTTTTTATTATATTATATCGGTCTATTTATTATTCTACTTTTTATTACATTATGTCGGTCTATTTATTATTATACTTTTTATTATATTATATCGGTCTATTTATTATTATACTTTTTATTACATTAGGTCGGTCTATTTATTATTATACTTTTTATTATATTATATCGGTCTATTTATTATTATACTTATTATTACATTATGTCGGTCTGTTTATTATTATACTTCTTATTATATTATATCGGTCTATTTATTATTATACTTTTTATAACATTAGGTCGGTCTATTTATTATTATATCTTTATTACATTTTGTCAGTCTATTTAATATTATACATTTTATTACATTATGTCAGTCTATTTATTATTATACTTTTTATTACATTATGTTGGTATATTTATTATTATACCTTTTATTACAAAATGTCGCTCTATTTATTATTATACTGTTTATTACATTATGTCAGTCTAATTATTATTATACTTTTTATTACAAACTGTCGGTCTATTTATTATTATTCATTTTTTTACAATATGTCGGTCTATTTATTGTTATACTGTTTATTACATTATGTCGGTCTACTTATTATTATACTTTTTATTACAAAATGTCGGTCTATTTATTATTATACTGTTGATTACAAAATGTCGGTCTATTTATTATTATACTTTTTATTACAAATGTCGGTCTATTTATTATTATACTTTTTATTACTAAATGTCGGTCTATTTATTATTATACTTTTTATTACAAATGTCGGTCAATTTATTATTATACTTTTTATTACATTATGTCGGTCTATTTATTATTATACTTTTTATTACATTATGTCGGTCTATTTATTATTATACTTTTTATTATATTATATCGGTCTATTTATTATTCTACTTTTTATTACATTATGTCGGTCTATTTATTATTATACTTTTTATTATATTATATCGGTCTATTTATTATTATACTTTTTATTACATTACGTCGGTCTATTTATTATTATACTTTTTATTATATTATATCGGTCTATTTATTATTATACTTATTATTACATTATGTCGGTCTCTTTATTATTATACTTCTTATTATATTATATCGGTCTATTTATTATTATACTTTTTATAACATTAGGTCGGTCTATTTATTATTATATCTTTTTTACATTTTGTCAGTCTATTTAATATTATACATTTTATTACATTATGTCAGTCTATTTATTATTATACTTTTTATTACATTATGTTGGTATATTTATTATTATACCTTTTATTACAAAATGTCGCTCTATTTATTATTATACTGTTTATTACATTATGTCAGTCTAATTATTATTATACTTTTTATTACAAACTGTCGGTCTATTTATTATTATTCATTTTTTTACAATATGTCGGTCTATTTATTGTTATACTCTTTATTACATTATGTCGGTCTACTTATTATTATACTTTTTATTACAAAATGTCGGTCTATTTATTATTATACTGTTTATTACAAAATGTCGGTCTATTTATTATTATACTTTTTATTACAAATGTCGGTCTATTTATTATTATACTTTATATTACTAAATGTCGGTCTATTTATTATTATACTTTTTATTACAAATGTCGGTCAATTTATTATTATACTTTTTATTACATTATGTCGGTCTATTTATTATTATACTTTTTATTACAAAATATCGCTCTATTTATTATACTTTTTATTACATTATGTCGGTCTATTTATTATTATACATTTTATTACAATATGTCGGTCTATTTATTATTATTCTTATTATTACAATAGGTCGGTATATTTATTATTTTACATTTTATTACAAAATGTCGGTCTATTTATTATTATACTTTTTATTACAATATGTCGGTCTATTTATTATTATACTTTGTATTACAAAATATCGGTCTATTTATTATTATACTTTTGATTACAAAATTTCGGTCTATTTATTATTATACTTTTTATTACAAAATGTCGCTCTATTTATTATACTTTTTATTACAAAATGTCGGTCTATTTATTATTATACTTTTTCATCACAATATGTCGGTCTATTTATTATTATACTTTTTATTACATTATGTCGGTCTATTTATTATCATACTTTTATTACATTATGTCGGTTTATTTATTATTATAATTTTTATTACATTATTTCCGTCTATTTATTATTATAATTTTATTACTAAATTTCAGTCTATTTATTATTATACTTTTTATTACAAAATGTCGGTGTATTTATTCTACTTTTTATTACAAAATGTCGGTCTATTTATTATTATACTTTTTATTACATTATGTCGGTCTATTTATTATTATACTTTTTATTACAAAATGTCGGTCTATTTATTATTATACTTTTTATTACATTATGTAGGTATATTTATTATTATACTTTTTATTACAAAATGTCGGTCTATTTATTATTATACTTTTAATTACAAAATGTCGGTCTATTTATTATTATACTTTTTATTACAAACTATCGGTCTCTTTATTATTATACTTTTTATTACAAAATGTCGGTCTCTTTATTATTATACTTTTTATTACATTATGTCGGTCTATTTATTATTATACTTTTTATTACATTATGTCGGCTTATTTATTATTATACTTTTTATTAAAAATGTCGGTCTATTTATTATTATACGTTTTATTACAAAATGTCGGTCTCTTTATTATTATGCTTTTTATTACAAAATGTCGGTCTATTTATTATTATACTTTTTATTACATTATATCGGTCTATTTATTATTATATTTTGTATTTCAAATGTCGGTCTATTTATTATTATACTTTTTATTACAAAATGTCGGTCTATTTATTATTATACTTTTTATTACGAAATGTCGGTCTATTTATTATTATACTTTTTATTACAAAATGTCGGTCTTTTTATTATTATACTGTTTATTACATTATGACACTCTATTTATTATTTAACTTTTTATTACATTATGTCGGTCTATTTATTATTATACTGTTTATTACATTATGTCAGTCTATTTATTATTATACTTTTTCATTACAATATGTCGGTCTATTTATTATTATACTTTTTATTACAAAATGTTGGTCTATTTATTATTTAACTTTTTATTAAATTATGGTTGTCTATTTATTATTATACTTTTTATTACAAAATGTCGGTCTTTTTATTATTATGCTTTTTATTACAAAATGTCGGTCTTTTTATTATTATACTGTTTATTACAAAATGTCGGTCTTTTTATTATTATACTGTTTATTACATTATGACACTCTAGTTATTATTTTACTTTTTATTACAAAATTTTGGTCTATTTATTATTATACTGTTTATTACATTATGTCGGTCTATTTATTATTATACTTTTTATTACATAATGTCAGTCTATTTATTATTATACTTTTTATTACAAAATGTCGGTCTATTTATTATTTAACTTTTTATTAAATTATGTCGGTCTATTTATTATTATACTGTTTATTTTATTATTATACTTTTTGTTACATAATGTCGGTCTATTTATGATTATACTTTTTATTACAAAATGTCGGTCTATTTATTATTATACTTTTTATTACAAAATGTCGGTCTATTTATTATACTTTTTATTACAATAGATCGGTGTATTTATTATTATAATTTTTAATTACAATATGTCTGTCTATTTATTATTATACTTTTTATTACAATTTGTCTGTCTATTTATTATTATACTTTTTATTACAATATGTCTGTCTATTTATTATTATACTTTTTATTACAATATGTCTGTCTATTTATTATTATACTTTTTATTACAATTTGCCGGTCTATTTATTATTATACTTTTTATTACATTATGTCAGTCTATTTATTATTATACTTTTTATTACAATATGTCTGTCTATTTATTATTATACTTTTTATTACAATATGTCTGTCTATTTATTATTATACTTTTTATTACATTATGTCAGTCTATTTATTATTATACTTTTTATTACATTATGTCTGTCTATTTAATATTGTACCTTTTTATTACAAAATGTTTGTCTGTTTATTATTATACTTTTTATTACAATAAACCTTTCGTCGTTTACTGTTTTTTGTTGGTTTGTTATTTCCACTTGCACTCCTTTATCAACATGGTAAAATTGTTACGCGATCCGAAAGATTTAGTTACTTCAAAAATTACTTCTCAAATATTTAGAAATAAAAAATACCACTGCCAAACTGTGTAACTATTTTTGGACAATGGTTGTGCTCTATAATAACCGAACAATGGTGCTTTTTGTTTTGTGAAAATTACCTATGAATATTTTTGCAATACAGTTGATATCTTGAAAAAATTGAAAAAACATAACGAAACAGAAAATATGTATTCAGCAAAAGAGTTAGAAATACAAAAACTAAAGTAAAGATTAAATCAAATGGCAGTATAAAACCGGTATTAAGACTCTATGGCTGACTGAGATAGCTTCCATACATTTATATCGTATCTACCTCTGCAATTCATGTTTAAAAAGGATGTGCTGTCTATAGTATCAGACTTAACCGAATGGTTAATTGTAGGTATATACCAATTCATACCATCCAAAAAATTCCAACTAAAACCTAACAGTCAGCCATGATCCTCCTCAGAATGTGCTGCTGCCATCGCACACAGAAATCACTTTTTCCATAGCTACCAACATAATAGATGCACTGAGATTAAAGCTGCTTTCAGGACTGTCAGCAACCACTGTAAAAGAGTAATACAAAATGCAAGAGAGCTATATGCTCAGTCCATTAAATACGTAAAGTAGCTGAGCAGCAGCTGAGCAGCAGCTGAGCAGCAGCTGAGGAGCAGCTTAGTTCCCACCAATTTTAGCAAATAGCAAACAGGATCCTGAACAGAAGCGTGCGTTCTATTCCAACCATTATCAATGGGCCTGAGGCCATCTCGTCAGCATCAGACAAGGCCAAACTATTTGCCAAGAACTTTGCAGCTAATTCTACCTATGCAACGAAGACCATCAACTCTCCGTATTTCCTCCTATAACAGACAACACGCTATGCAACATAAAATATCTGTGTGATGTCGCCAAGCTAATCAAGAACCTTGATTCCAGTAAAGCAACTGGCCTTGATGGCATTCCAATTATAATGTTGAAAAAGCTTCAACCAGAACTTGCTCCCATACTTACAAAACTGTTTAAGCGTTGCCTTAAGGAGAAGTGCTTCCCAACACCTTGGAAAACCTCATCAGTATGCACTGTATTTAAGAATTCAAGTGATAGATAATCTTCCTCTCAGTACAGACCAATAAGTCTTCTGTGTGTCATGAGTATGTTGTTGGAATCCATATTAAATAGAGAAGTAGTCAACCACTTTAGAAGAAATAACCTTCTTAGTGACATGCAATATGGTTTCCGTTCTGCAAGATCCACACCAGATGTGCTAACGGTTATATCTCATAAGATTAGTGAACCTCTTAACAAAGGCTTCCTTTATAGGGCAATTGCTCTTGACATATCAAAGGCCTTTGATAGAGTATAGCATAAAGGTTTACTTCACAAGATGTTCAGCTACGGTATAGCTGGAAATGTTTTCTCAATTATTAAATCATTTCTCTCTGATAGGCTCATAAGCGTAGTGGTTGATGTTCAGAAGTCAGAAGCCCGCAGTATTAATGCTGGAGTCTCTCAAGGGTCTATCCTGGGCCTAACTCTCTTCCTGATCTACATCAATGATCTCCCAAAACACATACTTAAATTATTCGTTGACATCTATGCTGATGACGCGACCATCTATGGCAACACATCAAAGGCCGTAAATGACAAAGTTCTCTCTAATTCTCTCTCCTCTGATCTTGAGCACGTAGTACAATGGGGAAGAGGTGGCTGGTTACTTTTAATGCATCTAAAACCAAGCTTCTATCTTTACATCATCAATGCTCTGATCCCATCTGGCATCAATTGAAATGAATGGTTCTCGTCTTGGGGAGGCTCCATGTTTTGACAAGCGTCTGGGATTGATCTTTACTCCTGATCTGAAATGGAACACATACATCAAGTCTGTTGCCAAGGTCGCTGGAGAAATGGTGCTCCAGAAGATATCTCACTACTGATGCAATTCTCTATCTATATAAAATCCAAGTACGTCCAAGGATAGAGTACTGCTGCCACATCTGAGTAAGAGCTGCTAAAAACAGCCCATCCTGCTTTGGCAGAGTACAAAATAGATTTCGTAGCTTAGCACAGGATGTCCTTTTCTCATCCCTGCAACCTCTCTCCCACAGAAGAGACGTTGCGAGATGTCTTGGTTTTATCGTTATTTCTATGGCAAGTGCTCGTCTGAGCTCCAATCTCTTATTCCCCCTCACCAAACTAGTTGAAACCACTGTCAATAATTGTCCCCACTCTTTATCTGTGCCTAAATGAAAACGTAGATTCCATGAACAAAGCTTCTTTCTTAAAAGTGCACGCCTGTGGAACTCTCTTCCATTTGCCTGTTTCTCACCTGACTAACTCTTGGATATCTTCAAGTCCAACATAAACAAATTCCTGATAAGACATTTTATCAAATCCCCATTACTAATGATTACTACGATATTATCCCATCGATTACTGTACACCGGTCTTGGTGACTACCATGTAAAAAAAAAAATCTTTCTCGTTTTTAGAACCAGTAAACAAAATTGATCTTCGTTTGAGGCACCAATATGGTCTTAGCGCTATTGCAAGACCAAAAAATACGGGCTTTTGGATTAGTTATTTGTGCGAAGTTCTGTATAACAAGATTGCCAAGACATTCTTAATTTAGAACCAGTTCGTCCAATCAAGAAAAGGGAAACAGGCAAATCAGTCCCTCATTTTCCATCGATGCTATTTATCATATTCATTGCTCCATTACATTTCTGGTTATGTCCCTTCAGCTAAGCATGGTCCAAGTTTGCACAAAAAGAGAGCCTTTGTGTTCCTTATGCCACAAAAGAACTGTTTAGAAGAAATTAGTGCAATTTCTAAAGTGAAATAATCGGATTGGACTATGCATATTAAAACAAAGAACAAGAAAATTTGAGAATGTGCCGACTTTTTGACTGGATTGACCAATTGCCCGAAAGACAGCGCATACCCTTTACCTTTTTCAGGGAACATTTTTGTCGAGTAAATGATGGCAACAAGATTTCAAAAGATTTATCAAATGTATACCTTTAAGTAAAAGTGAATGAAGAATGCACAAAATTACTAACAATAAATACTATGAAAACTTCAATAAACCAAATAGATTTTCATTTGGGATAAAGTTTGCCACAAGAGTATTTCACTTGATAATGTAGAGCATGTTGACATGTTGAGAATTGGTTATAGGAAAACTCGACAACATCCTACTAAGGAACGAGAATAACCACCATAAAGAAGGGCAAAAGACCAGAAAATAGACGTATAGTATAGTTTCAAACTATAAAGGTGAATTTTTTATGAAGCAAATTAAGTATTTAGGTTATATAATAGGGGATAAAGTCATAAGATCTGAAAGAGCTGGAGTAATTAAGTACATCCTCAACCTATGCATCCTCAAAATATACATTCTCAAAATTTAAACTTAAAACTACTAAATAACCTAAAAAATTTAAACTTAAAACTACTGAATAACCTACTGAAATAAAGCCAACAGGATTTGGTCAAAAAGTGTTAAAGACATTTTTGGGTATCAGATCTATCGTTAGATCATTTTGACGGTTGTAGCATCCGATGCTAGCAGTTCACAAATTTGAAGATGGCACTACAAAGCCTACGGGTCACATTGCTAAAACTTTAATTCTAGTGGAATGAAATTATAGCTAGATTGAAATAACAGAAGAAAATTTTATCTGCAAACGGAGCTTCGACTGTCATTAGCAACTTTCAGAACTAAGAAAGGTACTCATACCCGCATAGTTACATGGTGGATAGCGGGAGTTATATATACATAAAGAGCGTGTATAATGTACGTGGTATATAATGCATTTTGAGTACATAATGAGTTGGGTATATAATGAGTTTCTTCACGTCGTCTAGTGTTTCATAAATGTTCTTTGTAGATGTGTGTATAACTGTTTACATATATGCATTACACATATAGGTACAGTTTCAATAGGACATGCAACATTTTATGAACAAACATTTCCTTCACAACAAAGGGACAGAATATATTTCTGAGGAATTGCATTTTGCCAAACAGGGAAATATTACCTTCATTAATTTTGGGTTTTGGTTGAAGAACCGGCCAAAGCTGAAATGAACATTTTTTCCAAAGAAACGACCAAGTGTCTGGTTATATTTTCAGACAGCTTTTATTCCAAATTTTTTTCCTATTGGAAGATTGCATGGACTTTAAATTCTGATTTTCCTGTGCATACAGGGCATACAGGCCCCATATCCAATGTTCCAACTCTTTCCATCCCTCTTTTGTCTCTATTTCTCTCTAATTCTCTTTCTGTTCTGTCTAACTCATAACTCTGCTTGTATATATTCAAACTAATCCTTTATCCTTATGTCATTCAACTACACAAAAATCTAACATGTGACATTCAGTCAAGTTTTCTGGCCAAATTTATTGTTTTTATCTCTAGGTTTGAAAACCTATTTTGTTTATGTCCACCACATTCTTTTATTGTTATTGTTTCTAAGTTAACAAATATATTTTAACTAAACATTCCTTTCTTTCCAAATATTCTCTCTGCATACCTTTTTCTACATAACAGCTAGCAAAATAATAATGTTTGTTATCTAACGTTTTTAACTTTTAGTCGATTTTCCTAAATTGACTATCAGCAAGGCAGCCTGATGTCGCCCCAGCAGAATCTAACACACAGCGATGGGAAAGAATTTTATAATTTTAAAATGGAATTTCTATCTGTTGTGGAGACGCCTACTAATTAACATAGGCGGGTGAGTGAGATATATAAAGGTATCAATCACCAATACTGGGAGAGTCATGCAACGACCGTCAAATAGGAAAAACGCTTATGCTGCCTCCAATAAGACATGCAACACGCCACCTGCCGGAATATCTCCAACTGAAGTATATCTGAAGACATGTAAATATGTATATAACTTTTCTTCCAAATATATTATTGTATACCTTTACTTTCGTGTTCTTGTTAATTATTTGAGTAAACACAACACTATCATAAACGAAACTTAAAAACGTCAGCTGTCTATTTCGACTAATTTCGAAATTAGTCGAGTCTTTAGAAGACTTGGTAATAACTGCAAAATAAAGGAAGAAAAAAGAACTGTTAATCCAACATCCGTGAATTGCCAATGATATTGGAAACTATCTAGAAGCAGAAAAAATTATTCTTTATGAAAACGAAAAAGCAAATCGTTGTGAATGAAAGATATGAAAAGAAATATGAAATAAATCCGCATTCGATATAAAATTAACTATTATTATGCACCACTTCTATGCTATAAAAGAATATTCTGAGTGAATGTCAAATCGGTCATTTAAGTATTTCAGAGTAAAATGTTTATGCATAAATATAAGAATTGGCCTAGGATGGACCAAGATATTGAACAAATTATGAAAGCGTGTAGTGTGAGAAATAAACCCATACAACTCGATATGGCTGGCATTTCAGAAATTAACCGTAAATAATGACAAACATTTAATTGAATTCCCTTGAGAGACATCAGGCCAAGGTTGCCAAAATAAAAGCTCAATTTTAACGGTGTAACTGTTAGTTGATTTGTATTGCCACAATTGTTGAAAACATGGTAAAATAACATTTCAATTCAACAAATGGAGTTTGATAATTTAAAATTCATATTATCCAATAAGATAATTATAAAATTTTCTTTTTTTTTTGGGATCCCTCCAATAAGAATCATAGTGAGCAGGTCCGGATCATGTCCAACGTCCAGACAACAAAAATAAAATTTGCCGCCTATTTAATCCCTCTAAACATTAAAGAGTAGGAGTAAAAGAAGGGGAGAAGTGTTAGTCACATTCACATATAGTAAGGTTTATCAAAATTCGACAATGATAAAAATTCATCCATTACCTAAAACAGACGTGATTGCAAATTGATTATGCTGAACGCCTAAAAAACCATTATTATATAATAGTTGTGAAAAACAGCACGATGTGGCTGGAAATATTAAAATGTAAACATCCAACACCCGCAACACTAAATGCAACGATACCACTTTATAGTCGCTTTAATAGTAATAAAAAAATAGTAAGCGACAATGAGACCCAGTCCACCATTATTGCAAGTGACTTTATTATGAATCATTGACTTTATTATCAATAATTGACTTTATTATTAATAATTGACTTTATTATCAATAATTGACTCTATTATCAATAATTGACTTTATTATCAATAATTTACTTTATTATCAATAATTAACATTATTATTAATAATTGACTTTATTATCAATAATTGACATTATTATCAATAATTGACTTTATTATGAATCATTGACTCTATTATCAATAATTGACTCTATTATCAATAATTGACTCTATTATCAATAATTGACATTATTATCAATAATTGACATTATTATCAATAATTAACTTTATTATCAATAATTGACATTATTATCAATAATTGACATTATTACAAATAATTGACATTATTATCAATAATTGACTTTATTATCAATCATTGACATTATTATCAATAATTGACTCTATTATCAATAATTGACATTATTATCAATAATTGTCTTTTTTATCAATAATTAACATTATTATCAATAATTTACCCTATTATCAATAATTGACTTTATTATCAATAATTGACATTATTATCAATAATTGACTTTATTATCGATAATTGACTTATTATCAATGATTGACTTTATCATCAATAATTGACATTATTATCAATAATTGTCTTTTTTATCAATAATTAACATTATTATCAATAATTTACCCTATTATAAATAATTGACTTTATTATCAATAATTGACATTATTATCAATAATTGACTTTATTATCGATAATTGACTTATTATCAATGATTGACTTTATCATCAATGATTGACTTTATCATCAATAATTGACTTTATTATCCATAGTTGGTTTTATTATCGATAATTGAGTTGATTATCAACAATTTACATTATTATCAATAATTGACATTAGTATCAATAATTGACATTAGTATCAATAATTGACTTATTATCAATAATTGACATTATTATAATAATTGACTTTATTATCAATAAATGATTTATTATCAATAATTGACTTTATTATCAGTAATTGACTTTATTATCAATAATTGACTTTATTATCAGTAACTGGCTTTATTATAAATAATTGGCTTCATTATCAATAATTGACTTATTATCAATAATTGGCTTATTATCAATAATATACATTATTATCAATAATTGACTTTATTATCAATAATTGACTTTATTATAAATAATTGGCTTTATTACAAATAATTAGCTTCATTATCAATAATTGGCTTTATTATCAATAATTGATTTTATTATCTATAATTGGTTTTATTATCAATAATTGACTTGATTATTAATAATTAACATTAGTGCCAATAATTGACTTATTATCACTAATTGACATTATCATCAATAATTGACTTTATTATCAATAATTGACATTATTATCAATAATTGACTTTATTATCAATAATTGACTTATTATCACTGATTGACTTTATCACCAATAATTTACTTTATTATCCATAGTTGGCTTTATTATCAATAATTGAGTTGATTATCAATAATTGACATTAGTATCAATAATTGACATTAGTATCAATAATTGACTTATTATCACTAATTGACATTATTATCAATAATTGACTTTATCCTCAATAATTGATTTTATTATCCATAGTTAGCTTTATTATCAATAATTGAGTTGATTTTCAACAATTGACATTAGTATCAATATTTGACATTACTATCAATAATTGACTTATTATCAATAATTGACTTTATTATCAATAATTGACATTATTATCAATAATTGACGTATTATCAATGATTGACTTTACCCTCAATAATTGACTTTATTATCCATAGTTGGCTTTATTATCAATAATTGAGTTGATTATCAACAATTGACATTAGTATCAATAATTGACATTAGTATCAATAATTGACTTTATTATCAATAATTGACATTATTATCAATAATTGACTTTATTATCAATAATTGACTTATTATCAATGATTGACTTTATCCTCAATAATTGACTTTATTATCCATAGTTGGCTTTATTATCAATAATTGAGTTGATTATCAACAATTGACATTAGTATCAATATTTGACATTAGTATCAATAATTGACTTTATTATCAATAATTGACATTATTATCAATAATTGACTTTATTATCAATAATTGACTTATTATCAATGATTGACTTTATCCTCAATAATTGACTTTATTATCCATAGTTGGCTTTATTATCAATAATTGAGTTGATTATCAACAATTGACATTAGTATCAATAATTGACATTAGTATCAATAATTGACTTATTATCAATAATTGACTTTATTATTAATAACCCTACACATCATGCTCATTCATTACATTACGATTTCATTTTACCAGATCGAACGGAGGAGATATGCAAATACGATTGTCTAAAGAAACAACTTCCTAAAGAAAGTAGCCGGGACGTTATAGGAAACTTCCCAAAGAGAACAGTAGCAATCACGCTCTGCTACAGTGCTGCAGAAGACTGCACTCCAGCATGATCTCGCACATTGGTAAGAGTACTTGGAAACATCAATTGCAAAAAGTGATATTCTCCTGAAAGTTGAAGGTTCAATCCTCTGCGTGGGCGACCGAAAAAAACAATTTCGAATTATTTAGAACCTCTATCCAGTCATGGCTGATGGGACGGATGCATGCTACCACTGTGAAGCAAATAAAGTGTCCGCTTGAAATTCCGTCCAAATACCCGAGTTCGATAGAAACATTCCCGAGTTCGATAAAATACACCTTAAGAAGGTTGGAGGTTACATCGACCAAAACGTTGTGAAAATCAAGATAAGCACAGTGGTTCGAAAAATCCAAATAATACGAATAACCAATCCTCGTCTCAAAAATTCAGAAATGAATAATTTAATGTTTGTCTGCATAGATCTGTACCTGTTTATTCTAAAATATAAAGATTTTATAGAAATTTTTTTTTGCAATACAAATATAAATAAAATTCTTTTAAGTTTTACAGGAAGAATAAAGTAATAAATGAAGCTCTGTCTACTAGTTCTTATGTATTTTCTGTTCACATAAATATGTACACATGTTGACTGCTTTCCTGGTGGGGTTACTCAGTTCAGAGCTGGTTATGTAGCACTGATGTCATCCGCACATAAATGTTATCAAGTCAAATGCTACACTTTTCAGTAATCAACATCACCAACTTGCAACATCATACAACGCCAGGCCTACTTTTTTTATTGACTATTCACCCCAAACAAGGCATAGTGCCACTTTGATAAGGAGATGAGTAGCAAGATGTCTGCTTACATTACATTTGAATTTCTGCATGTCAGTACAGTCAGGCAAATAGGAACCCGAAAAGGAATTCCAAAATCTAGCAGTCCTAGGGAAGAAACTATTAGAGTACAAGACTTTCTTACATCTAGGAATTTCTAATGTGTAGGGGTGGGATTTTGGTGCTTGTTGGGTTTGTCAGGGTATTAACATCGAGGGGGAACAACGGCTTGTAGTTCGTCAGAGCACCTACCAATAAAATACTTGTAAAACAGGCAGAGGAATGCAACCTTTCGTCAGTGGTTGAAGCCTAGCTGATAGTGTGGGACCTAATAGGTTGGTAACTCTCTTTTGAACCTTGTCCAGAAGTGAGAGACTAGTAGCAGATACACTAACCCAAATGTGATAATAATACTCCATACATGAACGAATGGTAACCTTGTAGAGAGACAGGATACTCTCAGGCGTAAGTAACTTTCTAGCACGGTTTGAGAGAGAGAGAGAGAGAGAGAGAGAGAGAGAGAGAGAGGAGAGAGAGAGAGAGAGAGAGAGAGAGAGAGAGAGAGAGAGAGAGAGAGAGAGAGAGAGAGAGCCCACCTTCTTTGCAGCAGCCTTGGCTATACCCTCAATGTTCCAACTCATGTTCCCTGTGAATATTAAGCCGAGAGGTTTGAATGAAGTACTTTCAGGTAATGTATCATTAGCCATGGCTATTAGTGGTTGAGCAGGTTTCTTGTAGTTATTAAAGGAAAGAAGCTTAGTCTTAGCAGCATTGAATGTGAACATCCATTTTTGTCCCCCATTCTACTACAGACTGATGTTCTTCCTCTAGGGTTTTAGCCATTGCCTTGGATACGTGTTCATTCTTTATCTCCTCATGTCGGTTATAGAGCGTGGTGTCGTCTGCAAATATACCCATCTCAGAGACAATTTTATCACAGAGGTCATTTATGAATATCAGGAATAATAAAGGTCTAAGGATCGATCCTTGAGGTACAACCGCATTTATATCATATTGTTTTGAATACGACCACAGAGAACAAGCTGGATTCTTCTCTTATTTAGGAAGGATTTAATTATGTTAAGAATTCGTCCATTAATATCATAGGATCTGATTTTTATGAGAAGACCATCGTGCCTTACCCTGTCAAAGTCCTTAGATATATCTAGGGTTACTTCCCTAGTCTCCCCTGCTTTATCCAGTGTAAGGTATATACGTTCAAAGATTACAGTGAAGATATCTGCAGTAGAACGGGCTTACCTACTGCACTAGAACGGGCTTGCCTAAACCCATACTGTTAGTCAGACAGAAGTTTAGCAGCTATGAGGTGGTGGACTAGAGTTTGATTAATTATGGAATCAAATATTTTGGCGAAAAGAGGGAGGAGGTTAATGGGGCAATAATTAAATGGGTCAGTTCTTTCGTGAGAATTCTTGTAAACTGGTACCACAGAAGCAGCTTTCCAGCAGTCAGGAAAGCAAGATTCGTTAATGCATTTGTTGAAAAATTTGGAGATCTTCATCTCTTCTTTTACGGCCCAAAATTCATATCTCCGTTCAATTTGTATCATTTTTTTTCAATCATATCCAATAAGATGCTTTCTCCTTTCTTTCCTGAAAATCTTTCATCAATTTACTCAATTCTAAGTAAAGTGACGTTTTACATAGAAGAGCAGTGAAAAGTCTGATTACGTAAGTTGAATACAATACATAAATATATTTTGATTTGTTTATTACGAATAGTTTTCTAAAAATAAAACAATTTCCCTCTACGATATTCTATAAAAGTATGGAAAAGAAACATACACAACTAACAAACAAAAACAAATGCTAACACAACTTGTGTACGCCCATTTTCAGTACATTTTATGTAAAATTCAAGTTACTACAAATTTATTTTTTGCAAAGTAAAAATAAATATATACAAAGGCAAAATATATTATTTAAGAATTTACTTTTAATGTATTTTTATTTCTATTTTACCATTAAAAAGAATTTACTTTTAATGTATTTTTATTTCTATTTTACCATTAAAAAAAATTTACTTTTAATGTATTTTTATTTCTATTTTACCAAAAAAGCATGATGACAAAATATAGGTGTTAGTTATCGTTTGCTTATTTGAAAGAACTCTTCCATGAAACATGAAAAATATGTTTGACAGAAAAATTCGTTTTATGTTTAGATTTGTTTTAAATACTGTTTTTTCCTCCGAAAATCTATGAGTGCTTTCACTTGTGGTCCTGGTATTTGATTTGATTCGCAAATTTTTAAAATCTGTTCGATTTTTTTTTTTCAGATACACAAAATCAACTTTTGGCAAACGTATAAAACAAAGTCTAAAAAAAAAAAATTAATGTGATTTGGTTTGTACTCATTTGCATTAGTTCATAAAAAAATGCTTCTAATCTGTAGAAGAATGGCGTCAAAACTATTGCTGTAGACAATGTATTATGAGCCAAAAACTATTACGTCTAATGCACAAATGACACTGCGCCTGCGTGATGGTACAGGAAATCCGGTTTGTACTCATTTGCATTAGTTTTCGCCCCCGCGAAAATAAAAGACGTCGGATTTTCTTTGTGGCGGCAGTATTGTCTTTTCATTTGCTTCGGTCGGTGAAAGAGATTTCGTGTTGTTCGTTTCAGAAAGGGGTGAAGGAGGGAAATACTCAGTATCGCGAATCGAGGTCAGGAAGAAAGGGACAGTAAGAAGAACTGAAAATAGAACATCCTGCTTCAGTTACAAAGACAAAACTAACTTTCTAAACACAGATTGCCATGATTAATAGGGAGTACGGAGTATAAACTTCTCGATCTACCGTTTAGAAGCAACAAGCATAGGAATAAAAGTTACTGCAAAGAAAGTGTGCTCCCTCTATCGGGTTAGAAAACTTATCACATCTGCCGGTATTCAATATATTTAATAGCCACTATTCGCTAATGCATGGATTGCGAGTGCACCAATAACTAGTCTCTCCCTCCTGGATGGGATGCTAAAAAAACTCTAACTTTGTTGGTCCCGCATGTCTCATTGTCACATGTGTTTGTTTTTTCAATTATTTCATCCACGAAACACATTCAAATGAACATAGTACAGTTACACCCCCAACTAACCCAATATGCAGAAAAAATTTCACCTTTCACTTTAGAGGTTGCAACGTATCGGAAGATCTTTTAGTGTAATGGATCCTTTCTTCAATTCTTAGGAATTCCACCTCGTCATGTCAACATTTTAATGCAATGTTAACAAATCCCTACTTAGAATGCATCTATAAATCTGTCCTCTAATCACAGCAAATTCTTATGTTCCAATCCTAATATTTCTTTTTTGGGGTGAACACAAGTTTTTTTTTGTCTTCTGAAATTAGTTCAATAAAATAACTTCTCGTTAAAACTTTCTCATATTTATCTCTACTTATATATAAAAGGCACTTTGTGTATGTGCTCATTCTCTATGGACTCCGAAACGACTATAAATTTTTTTTTGTAATTTTACACCAATAAAAATAAACAAGATTTTCTTTAAGCAATGATTACCTTTTTTCTATATAAAGGTAATCATTTAAATCCAGGCGGAAACATCGGAACAAATCTATAAGTTCGGAATATATTTCGTTGAACAGACGCACACACATCTTTTTTCTCTTTCTCTCCGTATATATATGTTTTTGTTAGCGATACTTTTCTTGAATGAATTCAAGTATTCATATGAAAGTGCATTTTTACCTAAATGCTTGTTGGGAATAATTTTCCCATTGACCAATCTGGTACCCCCTTAATGGGGAGCAGCATATATATTATTTTTAAAATATAATTATCCACTGACACGTGTTTCGTCGTCTACGACTCATCAGAGTGGCTGAATCTAGCGAGACTCGAAATCGGGACCCCATGATAAGAAGCCTAAACCTCTACCACGCGGATGCCTCGCCTGACTACTAAATGTATCGCGTTTTATGCAGATGTTTTTATTTGTTTTTGTTAGCGATACTTTTCTTGAACGAATTCAAGTATTTATATGAAAGTGCATTTTTACCTAAATGCTTGTTGGGAATAATTTTCCCATTGACCAATCTGGTACCCCCTTATATATATATATATATATATATATATATATATATATATATATATATATATATATATATCTGTATATATATATATCGAATATTAAATAACTGTGATAATAAATAAATAATAATGAGGATAAGGTTAGAACTATAAGTTTAAAATCAAGCAAAGGCGATTAATCTAATATATAAACGGCTACATGTCTGTCTATCGGTCAGTCTGTCTATCGGTCAGTCTGTCTGTCTGTCTCCATATTTTCAAACTCTATCTCCCCCGAAACTAAAAGTTGCAGAGCCGCGCTAGGGGCCTCAAATGATTGGATTTTTTATGGGCCGTTCTATAGTTCTTTAGCCGGTTAAAACAGTTTTTTATTGGTCAAAAATGGGTCAAAATTGAAAAAGTTGTTAAACATTTTGTGCATTCATCTTAGTTTATTTTTATTTTTTAATCAGTTTATATGCGCGTCACGTTGGTACAGCTTTGAATGCTACAGTTTCGATTCTAACTGATAGCACCTAAATACATTTTTTTTAACTTTTGAAATCACGACTCAGTGATAATATATACGAAATCTGGACAAATTAAAATATCATATTTAAGCGTATTTTACGCATGGGTAACCCCCCCTGCTAGTCTGCTAAAGTAAAAATATAAAAGTAAGAATACATGTCATTTCAATAAATGATGAATAGAAAAAAATGAGTAAAGAGAGTTATCTCCCTAACAACATACTAGGAAGGATAATGGATAGAAAGGATTAAAAATTAAAATATAATACTTAGATAATGATAAGACTTAATAAGCTAAATTTAAAACTTAATGTATTGATATACACAGTAAAACATGAAAATAAATTTTAATTAATATCATTTAAGTAAATCTTTTAATTATAATTCCTTCATAAGAAATAACGTATGAAGAAAAAAAAAACATTAACTAGTAGATCGTAATGAGTAAATAATATTTCTACGAAACTATGGCGAATTTAGAAAAGAATAGTTAAACATATAAATAGAAACTAGAATTTCAAGGTGTAGATTAGTATTTGAGAAATAAATCAATAAAATAAATAAATTGGAAAAATAATTAGAAAAAATAAAAAAAAAACACTAAATGATTAATTGAATATAAAAATAGGGAATTATTGAAATTTCATATGAAAAATAGAAATACAAAAGTTAAAGAATCAATTCGAAGGCAATCGATAAAATATTAAAAAAACAAAAATAAAATATGAAAATTGGGATAGAGGTGAGTCCAACTGTTTAATCCCTTAAAAATGGATTATGAATATATTTATATATGCATAACAAATATATTTCGCCATCTGAAGAGTAGCTATACTATTTGAATTGGTCCAAATGGTTACAAAACAATTGTGACACATAAGAAAATACATGATATAATATTCTTATTTTATTGGTTGTCTTGATCTTGCAAAAATATTATATACTAGCAGGACCCGTTAACTGGCATTGCCCAGTGGAAGGATGCCCCACCCACATAAATAAATTAAAGTGTCTGTTGTTGTTGTTGCCTAACCCCAACATCATCATGTTCAGAACGGCTTTCGAAATAGACACTGCTAAGCTCTCTATGTTAAGAACGGCTTTTGGAATAGACACCGCATTTTGTGAGTGGATTTGGGGTCTTCAAAAAATTTGCCCAAGATATAACCTTGATAATAACTACCAGAATTCCCACACGCGAATACTATGAACAAACAACAACAAAATTTGGTCTAAGGTAAAAATTAATATTAAAAAAAAGAACAAATGATGTAAATGCAAACATATAAAAAATACGTCTTATGCAAATTAAATAAGTTTGTAACCTACATGAATAAAATATTGGGTTCAGAGTGTGTTTATATTTTGGTGGGGATGGGTGAATAACTGCACGGAGAGGACGGTATATGTTGTAAAGTAGTTGTATCCATCAAATATGAATAATATTTTCTGAATCAGCATAGAAGGAAATAAGATTCGTCATATTTTAGGAAAGTTTGAAGTTGGAGGTAAGTTAAAAAATTATCTTTTCTTCAAAGAAAACAACAAAAAAGTATAACTCATGTAAAAGCAAACATACAAAGGAGGAGCAGCGTGTGTAGAATAAGTAAGGATATAGCGTACATGCAGCAAATATGAGGTTCAGGGTACGGTGGTTTTTTGGTGGGGGGGGTGTATGTAGAATTGTTTGGTTTATAAAAAAAAACTAAACATGGTTAATGTCAAGTTTCTTTCCAACCCGACCCAAAACTCTTAAATGACGACTTTTAAATATTTTCGGTGGTCACATTTAAATTTGGGACAGATAGATGTTGGCGATAGTGGTGATGGTTCTCCTTGGATGTAATGTGGGATTATAATGAATAACTGTGTCTAAAACGGCGTTGTAAAGTTACATAAGATGGTGGATAATAGTTTAGACATAATAAATTTGTATGTGGCATCTGCTATTGTAAACCTGCGGTAATTTGGTCCAGAGGGGAATTTCTGAAATCATTTTATCATTCATATATATATATATATATATATATATGTATATATATATATATATATATATATATATATATATATACGCACAACACATATATATTGTATATTTCGGACCAAAAAATTGAGATTTTATGCCCGCTTATAAAAATAAAATTGAGTATATGTATATGAGGGTGCGGGTAGGATATGCCACTTAGGATATGCGTGTTGATTCGCATGCCACTTAGGTAAATAGTTGTCCGTTTCATGTAAATTACTTTATTATAACAAACCTTGGATGTGAGTCAGGAGTCACTGTGGCATAAGGTCTTATATATGTTGTAAGTTATTTACAAAACAGTGTATGTTGATTTGTTCGAAGCAATACAAATCTTAAAGCCCGAAATATACAAATACTTTATATTTTTTAATAAATATTTTAAACAATTCAATCTCTTTTTTGTTTTTGTTTTAAGCAATTACTTTATTTGATCGGTTAACGATTGATAATAACTGTTAATATAAACGGCCAAGAACACAAAAAGTGTCAAAGCTCTCCACGAAAGTTTAAGTCGGCTGGATGCTCCTCTGGGTGATAGGCTTTCGCTGTTACATCCACTCGTCGCACACGTGCGGTAGCAGACGTTCTTTTGTCGGATCGTCGAGCCGTTTGTTATGTTTTTTACAAAACACTTCTCGTCGGAATGAGTTGTCGCACAGCCTCGTGCGAATAACAGCTGGATACCTGGAAAAGAAAAAAAAAATGTGCAAGATTCAATTGCGAGTGATCTAATTGTATACGTTATAATACGTCACAGATATTTTAAAATAACAATTATTGGAAACATACTCCATATCTTGCTGTATGTGTTTGTGTATTCGCCTGTGTTTTTTATTTATATTGAAATTTTATTAAAAATTCCAATAAGATCTTATTACAGTCAAAAGTAAGCAAATTTGATAGCAATAAGTAAAAAAAAAAAAAACGATAAAAAATTTAATTCAACATAACTAACATTTTGTTTGCTAAAGAACTAATGAAATGTAAAAATCTTTGTTGTCTGAGAATAGATTGAGACGCATATATGATGATACGTGTTTATTATTCAGAATTTTCATAATTATTACCAATTATTCCTATATTAAAAGAGAGTAAAAATTACCAACAATAATCGCATTGTTTTCTTTTTTTAAATAATCTCTTCTTATTTACGTGTGCATGTACGTATAATATACGTATGTGTTTGATTATCGAAATATAATTTATTTAATCATATAAAACCTATGATATATATGTGATATCGCACAGCGTATGTATGCTTGTTGTTCTATAATCGTAATCAGGATTCAAGCTCTACGTTGTTCCTTCTGTTGGAGCTGGAATATGTACACATGTAAATGCAAGAATGGATCACTTAAGCAGATATAATATCGCCTCATTACATACGCCCCTAGAAACTACTCACTGGCACCTGTTAGACAGAGCATCTCTAACCAAGGATCAGACTTTGATAGTGCAGCGATGGGCTGAGCATTTCAACACCCTGCTCAACCAACCCACCTCAGTGGACCAAACTGTCCTCGCTGAGCTCCCTGAACATTCCACCATACCAGATTTCAACCTCTCCCCAACATCCGAAGAAATCTTGCGTGCTGTCAAAACCCTTAAAAACAGCAAATCCCATGAACCTGACAATATTCCAACTGAATTTTCAAGGAATGAGGTTACCTCTGTACATTGACACTGCATCGATACATTTTATAGAGGTGGAGACACGATTGTGTCCCGCAGCAGTGGAACGATGTCAACATTGTGATCATCTACAAGAATAAAAGAGACAAATCCATCTGCTCCAATAGTAGATATCTCTGTTGGTTTTGCTGGAAAGGTCTTTGCCAAGGTCGACTCATCGACTCCGTCGACTCATCACCACAATATCGGAATGGGCCACCCCAGAGTGGCAGAGTGGTTTTCGAGAGGGCAGGGGAACAGTTGACATAATCTTTGTGACATGTCAGCTCCAAGAGAAATTCCATGTGAAACACAAAAGCTTGTTCAATGCCTTTGTCGACATTTCGAAGGCACTTGACAAAGTTAACGGAATTATTGTGGCAGGTTTTGAAGAGATTTAGGTACCATCTCAAGTTTCTCAACATCCTTGCATTCGGGGACGATGGTCGAGTGGTAGGTGGAAGACACAGCTCAGAATACTTTGGCACGAAAACTGGAGTGAGGCAAGGCTGTGTGCTAACGTTTCTTTAATATTTTCCTTATCTGTGTTGAAGAAACAGGCTGGAGTTGTTATCAACTTCAGGCTTGATTGGTAATCTATTTAACATCAGGAGGCTGCAGGCAACGACCAAACTGACCCTGGAGACCATTATTGAGCTGCAATACGCCAACAACCGTGCACTAATAGCACATACACCGGAAGCCCTGCAAAACACCCTTTCGGCAGCTTTAATTGCGTACACAAGAATGAGACTGACGATCCACACTCAGAAGACAGAGATACTCTGTCAATACAGTGCTGATCTCTCACCAAACTCTTACAGCAGAAGAGCAATACCTGCTCACTGCGCCCACATTCAAATACCTGAGAGGCATAATGTCTAACATCTGCTCATTGGGTGACGAGATCTAGAATTGCCTCAAGCAAGCATCAGCATCCTTTGGTCGGCTAAGAAAAAGTTTTTTCAGAATAGCAACGTCAGACTCTTTATCAAAATTCTTATGTACAGAACAGTATGCTTCACCACGCTGCTGGATGGATGTGAATCTTGGACGGCTTACAGTTACTATATGAGAAGTCTGGAGACCTTCAAATAAGATTCTCTAGAAGATCCTTGAAAATCACATGGAGGGACAGAGTGGTACAGAGATCCCTGAAGAAGTGCCGAATAGACCCCTCTTTACTAGAAGAACTTACTTCCTGCCGGGATCTCTGGCGCTCCTTCTGCTCACAGGGAGTGAACTGTATTGAGAAGCAGCGAATACAGGACCATACAGCGAAGTGTGCAAAGAGGCATGCTCTCCAGGCCACCCCTGCTCCACTTGGCACCTTCTTCACATACCTGATCTGTGACGGAACTTGTGGGTTCAGGATAGAACTATTTAATTATCAGCAGATTCACAACAAGAAGATCGTCATCATCGGATAACGATGGAAAACCAAGAAGAAGAATTCGGAAACATCTGTCAATTCCATTCGTTTTCACTATCAACTTTCGTATTGAATGATTAGTGAATATAACATCAAACTTTTTAGACATAATAAACAGAGTTTAGATTGAAATAAAAATTTGGATGATGTGCGTGTTGGAATATAAGAATATAACCGTTTATCACATTATAATTTGCATGACTTGGGCCTCATCAGCATGTAGAAAAAAAAACGATATTTCAAAAGTTTCACAGCCAACGAAAAGGACCTTATATATATATATATATATATATATATATATATATTTATATAAAAGAAATTTATTACTGTGAGTCTAGAAGGAGTTTACATATTGTTTCAACTAGAGGAAGATCCTCAAAGAGAGGAAATATCCAACTAGCATCTTCAGAATTCATAGAATTCTGACGATGCTAGTTGGATATTTCTTATATACTGCTCTGGCTACACATTGAGCACTCTAGTCCGGTTTTTTCACAATTGGTATATATATATATATATATATATATATATATATATGTGTGTGTGTGTGTGTGTGTGTGTGTGTGTGTCTGTGTGATTAAGTTTCATTAAAGGACTGGCCTCGCATAAGACCAGAGGTTTATTGTCGCCTGGCAATGAAAATTTAAACAGTGGATTTATTGTATTTTTATTTACCTAACTTCAGTAAAATAATATCCTGCTCTATTTATTGAGCACTATCAACAACCTCGTTGAAATTTAATAGTTTTTATTTTTCGATATTATAATTTATATATAATTATTACTCTAATAATTTTTAATATAATAATTTTTAATTTTTAATTTTATTACTATAATTATTCTTAATTTTTAATAATTTAAATATATATATTTACATATTTATATATAGAAAGATATATACATATATATAGCCTGTTTATTATATAGACATTATTGATTAAATATGTGCATGCATATTTCAGTGGCATCCTTATTCCAGGAAACCACTTCATCAGACGAAAAAAAAGAGTGATACTGCAAAAAGAGTCAAGATTACATTTTTTTTATAAGATATTCAGGTTTGGTTTACTCTTTGGAAGAAAGTTTGGTGTACACTTTGTGAATGTGAGCAGTAGGGGGTTTGGAGGGAGGTGTGATGAAGGAAGGGGCTAGGGGTGGGGGTTGAGGGAAGGGGGAAGTACGAAATCATGTGGTCAAGTTATAGCAGCGGAAGGTATTGGTATTATTTTAACTTGGGGTTGTTTATTGGCCTAAGTTTTTGCTTTGAACTAAAGTAATATTATAACCTCATGACTGTTAACTTTCCTATCTTTCGTTTTAATGGTTTTTTTTTCTGTTCTGGTGGCGACTACATTATCCATCTATTTTATTGTTAAATTATATTTATTTATTCATGTATTCCTCACTTTTTTATCGCTACATTTGCTTCTCGTTTACAAATTATTTATTTATTTTTTATTTATAAGATATACGTCCATATGGTTAAATTAACAGCCAGTGAATAGAATCCTATTTATATGATTTAAATAAAGTTGGTATATTCGGACTTATATTTTCCACTTTTAATAATTTACTTGGAAATAATTCCGGAAAACTTATATTTATCTTGCCAGAAAAATTTAAACACGATCTTTTTCATAATGCATTTTTTTACGTGAAATCTAGTGCTTTTTAGATTTGTGATAAGATTTTTCCATGTATTTTTTTTATTTCACACACTTTTTTCTTTGAGAGATTAGGCTATAATCTTTCAAACACAATTAAAATGTAATCGAAAATTAAAAAAATATTATGATCAGCTGGTGTTCAAAAACATGTCTTTTACCGAGTCAGCCATTAAAATGCACGTACCTAATAATATAAAAATAAGGCTTAAGCAAATCACACAAGAAATATACAGAAGAACGAAGCATATCCCGTTCCTCTAACAATATAAAATAAACTTACTTGAAAAAAGGGCTGAAATAATAGATGCAACAGATAAGGCATTTGTACTTTTTACCTTCAAATGTTTAAAAGTCCAAACGATTAAATGTTTGCATATGTAAAAATATATACGAAAGACAATTTTATTTTCTATGATTTCTTTAATTTGTATTCACTTTGTTTGGAAGGCAGTCTTCTTTTGAAGGAGAAAAAAACATTTAAAAAGGATTATGTTTCTTTTTTCTTTTGGGCTGGATATGTTTTTTTTTTTTTTTTTTTTTTTTAAAGTTTTCTGTACGAGAAAAACCCCCTCTGAACTATTCCTGAGGAAATTAATATTTTTTCTCATTTTTTTCTCTCGCGATCTGTTTTTAAAAATGGAATATAACGGAAATACGTCGACTGGTCAAAGATTTGTTAATGAATTTAAAAATGGTATAGAAAATCTTATTTTTACTTTAACTTGACAGACCGAATGTTCTATTAACTAACACGTGTATAACGATGATATTCTCGCTTATATCAATTGAAATATGCACCTAATATAAAAATTAAATTGGGTTCAATTGTAGAATAGGGTACGAAATCGATTGTTTCGTTTAATCCTGTTAAGTCTTAGCTTGGGTCTTTAATCGTAGGCGTGTCACTTTCTTCCCGAGATTCTAATGGATGACTTTGCTCTCGAGGAAAAATCGACTTTGGACTTTTTTCCTTGTAAAATCTTTCTTGAAATTCACATATAAGATTTATGGCTTTTTCTGTTTCTCATGAAGTTGGTTCTCTCCATCGATCTAAACACTTTCTCATACATAAGGCTATTCTACTATCTTTATAAATCTACCATCAGACGTTGTTTGAATTATTGCTGTCATATTTGGTGAATCTCTGTCTAATGTGAGGGATCTTAATAAAGTGCAGAAACGTATCCACAATTTAATTGGTACCACTCCATCTTCTCTTCACCCCCATCTCTCTCTCTCTCTCTCTCTCTCTCTCTCTCTCTCTCTCAGAGATGTGATGTTGCTAGACTCAGTCTTTTCTATGAATACTATCATGGCAAGTATTTTTTTTTTCAGAATCGTCTGATATATTCCCTGCTTCTTGTGTAGTAGCTTATTAAACTCGTTGATCTAGTGGTCTTCATCAATTTGCTCATTGTAATACAACTTCCCATTTCAGTAGCTTCTTCCCAAGAACTGCAGACTTGTGAAAATCTCTTCCTGCTGACTTTATTCTTCCTGTTTTAACTGTTGTCTTTTCAAGAGTAAGGTTAACAGGCATCTCCTGTCTTTGCGGTAATCATTTTTCGTTCTTGTGAGCTTCTTACATTAAGTGGTTTTACGCCTTGTCTGGAGAGATAAAAACTCCACATTTTTAAAATGTTGATTTTTAAAGAATAAATGTATACGCCTGTAAAACTGATACTGAAGAAATCCTTTTTCTTGTAAAATACGTTGATTCAATCTAACAATATATAACAACTTTTCAATCTAACAATATATAACAACTTTTCAATCTAACAATATATAACAACTTTTCAATCTAACAATATATAACAACTTTTCAATCTAACAATATATAACAACTTTTCAATCTAACAATATATAACAACTTTTCAATCTAACAATATATAACAACTTTTCAATCTAACAATATATAACAACTTTTCAATCTAACAATATATAACAACTTTTCAATCTAACAATATATAACAACTTTTCAATCTAACAATATATAACAACTTTTCAATCTAACAATATATAACAACTTTTCAATCTAACAATATATAACAACTTTTCAATCTAACAATATATAACAACTTTTCAATCTAACAATATATAACAACTTTTCAATCTAACAATATATAACAACTTTTCAATCTAACAATATATAACAACTTTTCAATCTAACAATATATAACAACTTTTCTCATACTAAACATAATAATTATAAATAAATCCTTCAAAATTGTAATGATTGAGGATGAATATCACTATGTGTTTGGAGTATGTTTATATAACTTCATTAAATTGAAGAATCAAATACTGAATCAAATTTAACCATGACAAAATCCATAAAAGTATCATCTATTAGCAATTTATTACTTTCTCATTTAAAGTCTAACCGTTTCTAAATCGAATTTAATCCTTTTAAAGTTGACGTGAACATGGTTTTTTTTTCGAAGTTAAAACCCAAGAGAATCATGTCTAATAAACATCATGGAAGTTTGCAGCTCATTCTTATAAGAATAATAAATGCATTGTGGCAATTACAATGAAAGCATACCAAACTTGAATTAAAATCAATGTATTTTACACGATCAAATCGGATATATTTATGAAACTTGAAATTTAAAATATTTCCCGTGATTCTTGAAGATAAAGTAGCTACCTATTTTTTAACTGAAAAAGATGAAAAGCTACGAACACAGGAATAGTACAATGAAAACAAGCGACTCTTTTGTGTACCAGAATTTATTTTTCTAAATAGTCATCCTCAGTCTCAATACACTTTTGCCAGCGATGAACGATGGCTGTACATGAGCGTCCGGAGCATGCTTTGTTATACGAGGGTTGTTCAAAAAGTAAGGTCACCTCGGTACGAGAGGCGTGCAATAAGTAATGTTCCTGACCTACTTCTCATAGTAGTAGAGCAACGAAACTTGGTACAGTTATAAGTCTTTCTCAACATAGGAACCACCCAGAGTTATGCATTTCTCCCATCGTTTGATGCAGCTCTGGAGACCGGTTTTTTTAGAACACCCCAGGTTGGTCCTCCAACTTCAGAAATCAAGGCTGCATCATCTGGGAAACACTTTCCTTTCAAAAACAACTTCATGGCTGGGAAGAGGTGAAAGTCAGAGGGTACAATGTCAGAAGAGTAGGGAGGATATGGGATGATTTCATAACTACACGCCCGTGCTTCTGATCTAGCAACATGCGAGTTGTGGATCGGAGCATTGTCCTGCAGGAGGAGGGTATCTTTACTGATCTTGCCCCGCCTCTTGATTATGATAGCTTCCCTTAATTTCCTCAAAGTGAAGCATAATAGGCTCCTGTAATTGTGGTACCCTTTGCCAGGAAACCTGTCATCACTACTCCGTCCTAGTCCCAGAAGACTGTGAGCATGACCTTGCCAGCGGAGGGCTGCACCTTTGCCTTCTTTGGAGGTGGCGAGTCCAAATATTTCCACTGCATTGACTGGGCTTTGGTTTCTGGATCATAGTGATGGACCCTGGTTTCATCCTGTGTAATCAGTCTTTTGAAAAATTTTGACTCATCTTCTTGGCACGTCTCCAAATTCATCCTCGAGCACTCGACGCGTTCTCGCTTCTGGAATGGTGTAAGCAACCTGGGAATCCATCTGGCAGACACCGTATGCATATGCAAATGGTCATGAATGATAGTTTCCACAGATCCTGTACTAATCTTGACATCTTGGGCTATTTGGCGAATAGTAATGCGCCGATCTTCCAAAATGGCAGCCTCAACTTGACGGGCATATGCCTCATCAATGGCAGAAGGGGGGCGACCAGGCCTGGGAGCTGTTTCCACAGACTTCCAGCCATGTTTGAATTCACGATGCCAGCGTTTTACAAAATCATATGATGGGACATTATCACCATAAGTTTCTTTCATTTCATCAAAAGTCTCCTGTGGTGTGCGTCCTTTCAAATACAAAAACCGGATCAGTGCTCGACATTCAACAGGCTCCATTTCACACCTGACTCAGTTCAAACACCTGTAAAACAGAAACCACAATTAGTTCAGAGCTGTAATTTGCCACATAACCCATAGAGCTATAAATCATTGCACACGCAAAATTTCAGCTAGATCAGACAATTGGAAGTGGGTTAGGGGCATTACTTATTGCACGCCCCTCGTACTTCTGTAGTTAGCGACTTCAAAGCCTCTGGAATTGATGGAGAGAAGACTGAAACTTGCTGCTATGGTTTCAAATGATCTGAAATGACAGCCTGTGGAAACTTGATTCCAAATACTTCTTATATGGTATATATCTCTCCTCTTTTGGAAATAGGATACGATTATGAATATCTTCAGTATCAAATAATCTTTATACACTGTGAAATTTACTTTATACATGAAAACCAAAGAGGGGAGATATAACATTTACATTTTTTTCGTGTGTGAGTGTATGATTCTCTTTTATTTTTCTTGATATTGTGTGTATGTGTGTGGACATCCTCACCCGACCTTTCTGGCATATTTCCTTTTGGGTGTAGGGTAAAACCTCCTATGATCAATATCAGCTGTTTAAACAAGCCACCCTTATTCCGTAACAGCAGAGGTCCGATTTTACCTATTTACCAACGTGACGGCTTTTCGTCCGATGGGTCCTGACCCTTTCTTTACCTTGGTTGTTCTACTAATTAGAGCTTTGTCTCATTTTCTAACTATTTTATTTCTTTTTGGACATACGTCAAATCTCATTTACCTAAATCTTTGTGGTTGGCTTCTTTTATCATACTGATTCACTCGGATTTTCTATTTTGGACTCTTAGAACTGGACAGAGACATCAGAAAACATCATCCTTAACTAAATAACCTCCTTCCTCTGCGTCGAATCCTACTTGCGAACTGAACCCTAACTTTGGCAGGAATTTTGCGATTTTTCTTCTCTCTCCAGTGTCCAAGAGTCAAAAACAGGGATATCCCACATACATTCATCTCTAAAAAAAATTATAAGGTATCTTGTTACATCTTTATTCGTGTTACAAATTTATGGCATATTTTTCTTTTTATTTCTAAATAATCCGAGTGATTTGCCCTTGTACTGACTCTTTTCGTCATCTATGTACCATAAAGAATTCTCGAGTCTTCCAACGTCTGCATTTTTAATTTATTATATCGAGAATTACCACTGACTCGAAGCCGGTATTTGCAGCCTGCTCTAATTAAGTACACAACATCGCAGAGTCCATTTGTTTTTTTTTGTGCGGAAAAATGTTATGGACAAAAATTTCTATTTTTTTGCTTATCACACCCGGAAACTTCTCAAAAACTACCCATTTACATAAATTTTTCTCTTGTCCCCTCTTTAAAATTCTAAATTATTTTTAGACCAACTATTTGTCTAAATCACCGTTTTTCATTTTTTATTTTTTATAACCTGTTTTTTTTTCCTTCGTTTTAATTTCTATCTAATTAATTACACCATTGAATTCCTGAGAATACACATCACATTACACATATAAATTAATTTTTTTTCATAATATTTGTTCAGATATGCTGACAATTTTCTAAAAAAAAATACACTATTAAATTAACAACTTTACATGCATTAATAGACACTTAATAACACATTTCAAAATATGACCTTCTAGACATCAAAAGTTCAATATAACATTTTCTCTTCGCCTCCCTTTTTTTCTAAAGAAACGACAACAACAAAAGAAAAAACTTTTGTTGAAAACACTGGAACACAAAACTTTTACGTCATCACAGGACATCCATTTAAAATCAGCATTCAATATTGTCTCCTTTCTTCACACCCCCTCAAAAAAAAAAAAAAACAACAAAAAACAAACGGGGGAAAATTCAATATTAACCACAATAAAATGCCATTCCTCTTTGCATTTTTTTTACAATAAAGTGCATTCATTCGAACCATAGGGGTTTTTAAAAGTGCATTAATCTTCATTCTTTCAATTAGAACAGAATCATATTTATACAAACAAAATTCGCTTCTTTCTGGATTCAAACTGACAATGACCCGTTTGTCTACGTTCTTGTCTGACAAGTTTTTATGAACAACTCACACGATTTCAAACAATGACAATTATTAACACAAATGTAACATTTTATCAATGAATTACGCAAATGCACCGATTAACATTTTTTCTCATGCGTATTCTATTTGGTTGTTTTTGTGTTAATTGTCTATTTCCTTTCTTTTGCAGCATATCGTCTCTTTTTTCAATATATTTTTTTTTCGTGTATGAGTGTATGACTCTCTTTTTTTCTTGACATTGTGTGTATGTGTGTGGTAACTCTTCTAGCATTTTATCTATTTTCAAGTTGTGACTTATTATTTTTTATTTGTTTATTTCCATGGTAAACCAAGTTATTTACGTTTTTCTGCACCCTTGAGGGGTGCGTTGGTTACGAGCACCAAATCGAACAGGTGTAATATAGTCGAAGGTGTCTATATCGGTGTCTGCTGACAGGTACGTATCGGGGACGGCATATATAATGGAGAATGTCATTTATACAGAGGATGCAACATTTATGTAACAAGTTACACAGCGACAACGACGATGATGACAATTCTTATTAAGTTCATATTATTGATAGAAGCTTATATATAGGTGAAGATCGAGACGTGGAATACAGTTCTTTTAAACCGGATGAGATTCATTACTTATGATGGCGGGAGGACAGTTAATACTTTGTAAGGGTGTTACACAAAGTTAATTTACAAGATGATAAACAGTGTGATGTATAAATAAGTGAAACGTACATTACCTATCATGGTTGAAAGATGACAAAACGAATATGATGACCTTTTATATTTAATCCGGATGATATGATCAGGGATTCAATGCCTTTTAGATTCTACATCGTTTTATTTGCCCCTCTTCACTTTCTCGATCTGTCTTATTGCTCTCTCTGACTCTCCTCAACTTTCTACCCTGACTAAAACGTACTCTCCGAATATATTGGAATTTTTTTTCTTTGTGTCGTCAAACGTGCTCCAGCCACGTGAATATTCTCACGTGGATTTTACATATCCCATATTCATCCAACATGTTTCTGGCAAAACAAAGACATTCCTTAATTTACATTGTTCGATATCTAACCTAACTAGTTGTATCGTTATTTCTAAACACACAATGCTCTACATTCCGAAAATCGTATCTAAACAGCAATGTGTATTCACTTTAAAATTTTTAATACTCAGTTCGATTCTAACCTTTTCCTTTTAAAAATATAATTTTCAATTTATCTACGTTCTTCCTTTAATTACTGGGATCTGTCCCTTTCCATGTAACCGTATTGTGTAAAGAATTTGTGGTATTCCTTAGTATTATGTAGTTATGGGAATTATTTTATAACCAGGCACTTACACATCGTTGTCAATACAAGACAGAGTGACGTATACCGTAAGACATTTGAGAGTAATTGCAATTCATAATACGAAATCTCACGCCCCTATGACTACTAAACAAACTTTTCATCATGTTGTTGAATACAAACATTATATTTTTATAACATTTTTTAGAATTAACGAATTCCTATACTAAGATGAAAAACGTTTCTGAATTTTAAAAATGAGGATTGATTATATTACGAATAAGATGAATAAAGTATGTTATTTTTTACACGATATGCCTGATTTTGTGGAAACTTACATCCTGATATCAGTTGTACACTATTCTGATGGTCGGTAATCCAGTGAAGCTGCAGTGAAAGCTTCATCTAAGCACAATTAATCATCATATATCTACATATGCGTGCACATATAAGCACTAGTTAAGTATGTTATTACTAGGTTTAGGACAACAGAAAATTATTTTCATTGTTTTGACTCTCGAGTATATATCCGTTGATATTTTATGTGTTTTTATATAGAGTGATGTTGTTCTCGGTTGATTAACTGCGTCTAACTGGATGGGATACATACTCAAGTGTCAAAACATTGAAAAGAATATTTATTTATTATTTATTTTTTAATGACATTTTCATCCCTAAACAAAGCACAGTGCAACTTTGATGCAGAGGACTACTATCAGGAACATAAGTTGCAGGGATACTATGTAGGAAGTTGAGCAGCAAAACGTCTGTTCACATTACACTTGAATTTATGCATGTCAGTACAGTTGGGGAAGCAGGAACCCGGAAGGGAATTCCAGATTCTAGCCGTTTTGGGGAAGAAACTATTAGAGTAGAAAGCATTCTTACATCTAGGGATCTCTACTGGGTAGGGCGAGACTTTGCTGCTTGTCGGATTTAACGGAGGTATTTACGTCGAGGAGGTACGAGGGCTTGTAGTTCGTCGAAGCATCCACCATTAAAATACTTGTAAAACAGGCAGATGGATGCACATTTAATCGGTGGTCCAGAGGTTGAAGCCTAGATGACAGTTCAGGACCTATCAGGTTGGCGACTCTCTTTTGAACCATGTCCTGGAGGGAGAAACCAGTAGCAGATGCACCAGCCCAAATGTGAAAACAATACTCCATACATAGGGCGAATTTTGGCCTTACAGAGGCATGGGATACTTTCAGGCGTAACTAACTTTCTAGCATGGTAGAGAGAGTCCACCTTCTTCGCAGTAGCCTTGACAATGTTCTTGATGTATCTGTTCCAACTCATGTTTCCTGTGAACATTAGGCCGAAGAGTTTGAAAGAAGTATTTTCAGGTCATGTATCTTTAGCCATAGCTATTGGTGGTTGAGAAGGTTATAATTATTGAAGAAAACAAGCCTAGTCTTAACAGTACTTAGAATAGAATAATTATTACATATATAACAGAGTTGACAACTAACTATATGGATAATATATGCATTGAGATGATCATGCTATATATTGTTTTATTTAGTTCATGTAGTGAAAAACGAAGAGCCGAATACCTTTGTAAAGGTTTTATTCACAAAAGAAAGCAAGTCACAAATAGCGTTAATTACGCAGCATTTATAGTTCAAGGGATGAGGGGTTAGGGATATTACACTTTCCCCTTTAAGGTTTTTTTTTCGTTATTATTTTATTCATTTATTTTTTTTTCATTATTTTTTTTCTTTAACTTTTTTTTTTTTGCCTATAATTTAAACTTTTTTTTCGTGCCTTACTTAGTAATGAAGTCCTTGTATTTCTCAGGAAATTTCAATATTCTGCCAGATCTACGCAGCGGCTCGGTTGGCATTTCGCTCTCAACTGGTTGCCCACGGGTGTTTTCTTCTATATGTTCAGGATATTGTATACATTCGTTACTCACAGGTGGCATGCAACCATTCTCTAACGTGTTGTCTCCATTAATTGTGTTGGAAGCCAAATCTCTGACGTTGACGGTAGTTTCGATGCCTGAAGGTAGTCGTACTTGGGCATAATGAGGGTTGATCTCCAGTAACGTCGCAGGTGTAACCGGGGGGTCATTTTTACTCGACCTAATATGATCTCTGACGTATACTTGGCCTGGTTTTGCCCACAGGGGAATAGAAGTACCAGAAGTGGATTTACGGCTGTACTTAAATAGTCTATCATGAGGGGTCGCATTCGTAGCTGTGCACAGCAATGATCGAATAGGATGTAGAGCATCAGGTAGAATATTTTCCCAGCAGGATAATCTCATTTTACGAGAATGTAAGGTTACTTGTATGGCCTTCCATAGTGTGCCGTTTAGTTTCTCAATTTGACCATTGCCTTCCGGGTGATATCTACTCGTTTTCGAAGTCGCAATGCCTTTCCCATGTAAGTAATTGGTCGTTTCTTCCGACAGAAAATCAGTCGCTCTATCTGTGTGAATCATATCGGGCATACCAAATATCGCAAATAGTTGATTCAGGCATTGTGTGATCGTTGAGCTTGTCATATCTTTACACGGAAATGCAAAAGGAAAACGCGAGTATTCGTCGATTATCGTAAGTAGGTATTTGTTACCATGTGTGGACGTAGGCAGTGGTCCCTTGAAATCCATGTTTAATCGCTGAAATGGTATTATTGCTTTTATGAGAGTTCCCTTGTTACCGGTGAAGAATTTGGGTTTTAAATACTGGCAAGACTAGCACGAATTAGTTACTCCTTTTATTTGATCGAGGGAGAAAGGAAAGTTTCTTTCTTTGCAAAAATGGAAGAGTCGGGTAATGCCTGGATGGCATAATTTACAGTGTAGGTCCTGAAGATCTTGTAAGGAATAAGTGAGAGCAGATATTCGGGAAAACGTATCAGCGACAATATTTTCTCTACCAGGACGGTAGACGATGCTAAACTTAAATTGTGACAGTTCAATGCGCCAACGGCATATTTTGTCATTTTTTATTTTTTATTTCCTGGTATTATCAAACATGAAGCTAATACTTTTTTGGTCCGTAATTACAGTAAAGTGTTTACCAAGGAGAAAATGTCGCCACTTACGTAGTGCTTCAACAATAGCAGCTGCTTCTTTTTCTACCGCGTGATGTTTCGTTTCACTAGGGCTTAGTGTTCTGGAATAGAATGCAACCGGACGATTCTCTTGATTAAGGGTAGCTGCAATACAGTTGTTACTAGCATCTGTTTCTACTATAAATTCTTTTTCTGGATCAACCGTTACCAGCATAGCATCTTTCAAGTCGTTTTTCAGTCTTATAAAAGAGTCCAACTCCACAGAAGATAACGGGAATTCTCTATTGCGGTTTAGTGCTAATATTTTCTCTGAAAAATTCTGGATAAATTTGCTGTAGTAGGAGAACATCCCAATAATCCGTCTTTGTGATTTTAGATTTAGAGGAGGTGGCATCTCAAGTAGAGGTTTAAGACGTTAGTAGTCAGGTGATATCTGGTTGTTTTTGATAGTGTACCCAAGTAATGTTATCGTTGAGACTGAAACGATGCTTTTTTTTTATTAAGCGTGATGTTGTACTGTTTAGCAACCTCATAAAATCTTTGAAGATTATAGTCATACTCTTTTTGGGGGTTTCCACAGATAGTAACATTATCCACATAGACAAAAGTATCTACTAATTGCTCTTTGCTGACAATGCCGTCAATGGTCCTTTGGAAGGCGCTTACTCCATTAGTAACTCCGAACGGCAGGCGAGTAAACTGGTATAATTTACCATTCGCCTCGAATGCTGTAAATTTACGATCCTCCTTACTGATGGGGATTTGATGGTATGCTGATTTAAGATCAAGCGTAGTGAAAACATTATACCTGGCTATTTCCTCGACAATCTTTGATATACTTGGTATCGGATAAGCGTCTAATTCAGTAAATCTGTTGATTGTGTCGCTATAATCAATCACCATTCTTTTTTTTCGGTTTTCATTCGATGTTACTAGAACTTGCGCTCGCCAAGGTGAAATTGAGGGTTCTATAACATTTTCCTCCAACAATTTTGCAGTCTCTGCTCTTATAAATTTGCTATCAGCAATTGTGTGGCGACGTGACTTGGTGCTGATTGGTGTTGTTTTCGTAGAGAGATGAGAAAATAATGGGGGAGGAGAAACGTTCATGGATGGAAAAAAGGTATTCTTGGTGACTGTTCTGATAATAAGTTCTTCCTCCGGTCCATCGAATTTGAAAGTTACCATCTTGTATCTGCAGAGAATATCTTTTCCTATGATTAAGTCGACAAATAAATTTTTAATGACCTCCACTATTATGTTAGAGTGTACATTATTATTTAGAGAGATATCGATTTTAGTTTCTCCCACAATTTTCGCACTCATTTTAGGGTCGGCTAATAATATTTCTTTGTGTTTGAGAATAATTTCGAGGTTCATTTTTTTTGCAATATTGTCGTTAATGAAAGTCCCCACACTACCAGAATCTATCATGGCATTGACAGTGAATCTATTTATTTTACACTTAGTAAAAGTAATGTCTTTTTTCCTTCCTAGACATGCGAGACTCGGGAAATCAGTGTCTTCATTTAACACCGCTGACACGGAAGATTTGCAGACTTTGGCCCAGTGTCCTTTTTTTCGAATACTTATTGCAGTTCGAGTCCCGTGCTGGACAAAGGCGACGCGGATGACGAGAATTCCCGCAGAAAACACAAATTTCCTTCGGCCTCGTTTTTTTTTTTGTGTTGCAGCCAGACTCGTATTTTCTCCTGAACTGATTATTGGCGCAGAAATCACACTCTCCTGGTTGTAACACGCAGAGTGTTTTTCTGCTTGTTCCAGAGATCTTGCCATCTCGTATGCTTCCCGAAAAGTTAGCGAGGATTTCTCGAGAAGTCGTTGCCGAATTGAGGAGGAGGAGGAGATACCGCTAATAAAAACCTCCCGCATATACTAGCTTTTATTTGTTTCAGCACTCACGGCTTGGAAGTTGCATGTCTTAGCGAGGTTTTCCAACTGTAGCCTGAAAGAATCCACTGTTTGCGCTGGTTGTTGTTTCATGGTAATAAGTTGGTGTCGGTTGTAAACGATATTAGTAGGCCTGATGTATGCCGCGTCTAGAGCTCTCATTGCAGATGCATAGTCGCTTGTGTCACTGATTATTTCGTATACATCAGCCGATATGCTATTTATCAAAGCATAGAAGTCAGTTTGGGTGTTTCCAGTTTCTTCAGTGCCGTTAACCGTATGTAAGTAATTCATAAACGTGAGTTTCCAGTGTTTGTACTTTTTTCTGCATTGAAGGCTGTAGACTCGGTGTCGAATCGTTCGGGACGAAGTACTCGATCCATTTCTTTTGTGAATAAAATTGTAGTGAAAAACGAAGAGCCGAATACCTTTGTAAAGGTTTTATTCACTAAAGAAAGCAAGTCACAAATAGCGTTAATTACGTAGCATTTATAGTTAACGGAAGAGTTCATTCAAGGGATGAGGGGTTAGGGATATTACAGTTCATTATGAGTATTGACTCTCATCTCATAAGGTGTAAACTGTATGTCACTGATGATTTCAAATGTTTTACTTACCTTCAAAATCTATTTCCCTAACTATAGAACAAAACACCGATTCACTGTGTTCTGCGCATACTCTGGGTTCCGGCGGATATCGTTCGCATTCACCAAAGTAGTTATCTTTCCTTGAATCACATTGCGAACACAAGACTGCACCATGTGCATCTGAAAAGATAGATAAATTGTTTTAGATAAAATCAATTCTTATTAAAAGAAACTATAAATTAATTTAGTCTTAAGCTGGTAGATACGTGCAAAATGAATGGGCGATGCCCCAAATGTATCAACATCTTGACCTCTTACTTAAATTAAACATTTACATGAATTCAGAAAATCAAACAATTTTAATGAAAATTTTAATATTTATTAAATAATAATCACGGAATGTAATGGACGTATTATCATTACTTAAAAATTTATTGGAAATTTATTATTTTGTGTAAACAAAAAACACATTTACTAAAGCTATAGTCTTTAATAAAAAAATCCTATCCATTTAATTTTGCTTTTTTATGAAAATAACTCAAAGAAAAATTAATTTTCTCTATATAACGACATTATCATTGAATTAAGCATTGTTTATTCAATATTTGTAACAAAAAATAATTGCAGAAAATATTTCATATTATTAATAAGGTAACATTTTTCAATATCTTCTTTGCATGCTGAACGTGTAAATATCAGCTTAAGAAAGTTTACTATAATCTTGTGAAAAAAGATTGTAAATATTGAATATCAAGAACACAAAAAGTTAATTTCAAATATCGGGAAAATTTAGGCAACAATTCATTTGTTATCTATGGATGCACAGCTGAAAAAAAGAACGCAGGCAGTTTTGGCCCAACAACTCATCTCTATAAAAGTCTTCAGAGAAAATACAGAAATGTTTACTTGTGTATATTCAATAAATATTCTAATAAAGTAAGCTTTTCCTATTTTATTATGACAAAATTCTAATAATTAAACGAAATTATTACGCTTATCGTAATCCGTAGTTTAGTGAAATTTCAGCGTTATTTGTGTTTGCATTTTCAGCTGGTAGGTACGTGCAAAATGAATGCCGATGCTCAAAATGTATAAATATTTTGATCCCTCTCTTTACTTAAAAATTCACCAAAAATCAGGAAATTAACCAATTTTAATGAAAATTTCAGTATTTATCAAATAATGATTGCGGAATATAATTAACTAATTATTTTTATTTAAATCTTCGTAAAAATGTATTATTTTGTTTAAACAAAAACACCTTTACTAAAGTTTTGGTTTTCAGTAGTAAATAAAAAAACGCATGAATTTATTTATTCTTTTTTATGTTAATAAAGCATCATAATTTGTAACAATAAACAATAATTTTTACAGGAACATTACGAGAAAAGCCCCTAAAGTCTGTATTAACGAAATCGATATAACTCGAAGAAAAATTAATTTTTCCAACTATCAATATTATCATTGCATTAAGCATTGTTTATTTAATATTTTCACACAAAAATTATAATTGCAAAAATTATCTCTACTTTTTTTCACGCTTACATTTTTAACGTAATCTTTGCATGTAAGATTCTAATATTTTCATTGCACGCACGAACGTATAATCATCAACGTAAGATAATGTTCATATAATCTTGGAAAATAAAGTAAAAAAATAAATTGAAAAACAGGAACATAGGAAAATAATTTAATTAAAAAAATCATAAAAATTGTACGAAGTTCCATGTTGGTAAGTACGGATGCACAGCCTTGAAAAGAAAACCAGTCTGTTTTGCCCACCCTCCTCTCTTCAACCATCCGCCTGTTTGTGGTTATCAACTTTAAATTTCACGTAAATATTATGATAAATTTTAACCAAGGTTTATATTTTTTTAGTGTGTAATTTTTTCAATAATTACAAATTGTTTTCTTAACAGTTGTAATTCTGTATTAATATTAATAAATAATGGTGCTAACTTTTTTTTTTGTCAATGAATAATTAATGAATTCAATTAAATTTTATGCATTTTTAAATGGAGGAAGAGGGGTCTGCAACTAAAAAAAAAGTCGCTCGGTATGCCGGAATAATGTTAAATAAAGAAATAAATTATGTCTAATTTGTCCTTCCGTACATATTTGAATTTTGCCGCCAGAGTTTTTTGATACGATAAACAAGTATCGCTTCTACCAGTGTCACATTTTTGGATAATTGTTACTTTTTAGCAAATTCAAGTAAATTTATTGTATTAATTCACTATCTTAAGACTTAATACTTAACTTGGAAATAATTCCAGAAAACTTATATTTTTCTTGCCAGAAAAAATGTAAACACGATCAGATTTTAGATAAAATTATTCCATATATTTTATATTTCACACACTTTTTTCTTGAAACATGTTAACTTTAAACTATAATCTTTCAAACACAATAAAAAGTAATCGAAAATGAAAAAAATATGATTAGCCGACGTTAAAAACAATCCCCCTACCGAAGCAGCCATTAAATTGCCCGTACCTATCAGCTTGTACCTGATCAGCACTTGTACCCATTCCCCTCCTCCCCCTTTTTTTTAAATGGAGAGTAGATAATACAGTGGATGTGTTATCGGCAGCTCCAGTAACTCTCGCTTCTCCTTTTTTGTCCCTCAGTCCTCATTCAATGAGTGATTTTTCTGACAAAGGGTGAAGAAAAAGCTGCTTAAAGGTCGGTAGTACTTGGTGAACAGTAGTCTGAGATGTCGGAAATTTTTCTGTCTCTATGTCTGTCCTTGTGGCCATGTCACTAGTAAGGGTGCTGGAGGTAAACATTTTGTCTGGGCTGACGTTATCCGCCTGATAGTCAGGGACCCGAACCTTGAATTAACCACTAAGGAGGCTGTCCTATCAGCAGGCGCAAAGTACTGGGACTGCTGTATTGCCATTTGGTGCTTGGATCTGGACCATGCAGTAGTCTCTTCTGGGGCCTCTCGATGCCATACTAGTGGGTAATTATTTTTATTTTGCTTTATTATGGATGTTTTTGTTATAAAATGTATGTACAATTTTTAAAGTTTGGTATCTTATGAGTTTAATTGACTAATTATCTTTGAAATAGTATGAGAAAACAATTATTTTCCAGAGATTTTTAAGTTGATTTATTCTGACTTGAAATTTGAATAAAATGTTGTCGGTTTTCCAACATTTTTCACTGTAATTTTTTAACACGTAAATATACATTTTTTCCTTTTAGAGATTAAATTTGATCAGTTATATTTCAAACAATCAAAATTTAGATGTAAATTAAAAAAATAATTATGATAAGCCTATTTAAGAAGCATAGCGGTCGGCTTTTTCTGTAATTTTTGTTCGTAATCTTTGGAGGCGTGGGTTCGAATCCCATTGCTGTCACCATGTTTCATTATCATTTATACGTGGATGGCAATAGATAAAAACAACAAAACACATGCAGAGCGTTCGATAGTATGGTTTCTTTATTCAGGGACAAAACTACAGTGAAACCGCTCAAGGCGGTGTAGACCATAATTAGTTCCTTATGCGACAATACACATTAAAGTAATATTCAACACTTGCCCAGAGTGTATGTATGGACGCTTCTATGAGGCACAATCAAGCAAGTACTTAATACTACATAATGTGTATTTATTCATATATTTGATTTTATTATAACACATTTGAATAACTTGTTCATACTTTATCTCGTGATGCTACTTTTGGATTGGTAAATGAAACCTGCCCACCGAATTCAATAAAAACGAAGAAGGCACAAAATAGAAGAGCGGTAAGTAAAAAATGTATATAAACAAAAGAAAGAAACACCAGATCACAAAAAGTGATCTTTCATTCGAAATGTGTTGGTGTTAATTGTTGCTTTAACTGAACCCTAGAAATGTTTACTGAAGTTTGAATAATTCAACCCACAGTGTGTATGCCTTCTTTGTGGTGATAAAAATAGGTCACACTCGTTATAAATAGCACACACGCTACAAAACTGAATGCATGTAAATATTCTGCTCATTTTTAATAGGTTTGTTTAATTATTAACAAACAATTGTCATCTTCAGTAGATAAGGGCGCGCTGCGTGTGTGTACTATTACTGGAGTGCTATGTTATCAAATGCAATTTGTTGTAGAATGTAAACGTGCTTGTCTAATTTACGCAACTCATCTTTGCTACGAATTGCCTGTCCTCTCGTTCACTTCTACACCAATTCTGTTTTATTAATAATTCATCAATTAACGCCGTAAACGTTCGTCAATGTTAACTGCCTTTATCATTCTTTTCAGCAAAAGCCATTTAATGGCAGAAACTCTCGAATTTTTTATCCAGTACAACTTTAAAATTTCGTTTACAAATTCTTTTCATAACCATCACAAATATGCCTGAATAAAATTAGCGTGTTTTATTCTTTATAACAAACGGGTGTGTCCTGATCTCTATTTTCTTAAGAATTTTGAGATTCCCAATAATTTATAGTATCGCCTATTTCCACTTTGCATTTTACAAATTCATGATTGGTTTTATTTGCTCCACTCCCTCTTACAATGCTTGCCCAGTTTTTAAGAAACAGAAAAATGAACACTGGACAAGCCCAACTGGTGATTTATGCTTCTCTCTCTCTTTTTTTTTTTTTTTTTTTTAACTCGGAAACAGTCCTTGTGCAGATTTTAAACCAGATTTATTTAAGCGTCCGCTCAGCTTTGCTCTGAACATAGCGTCAACCGCTCTGGTTTACCTGTAATCAACCAATCAGAATGCTCAGCAACGAGCAGACGACTTTCAGAAGACGACTTTGGAAGAGAAAAAAAAAACTAGATGTTACATGGAAAGCATGAAAACTAACAGCACTATGAACTTATCAATGTTAAAGAAACAACTGCAGACGTAATTGTTTGTTGTTAAAATTAGAAATTCCAAAAGGAATTGCATTACATTTAGCATTAGATGGATCATTGCAAAGAGAGGCTCTGTAAGCGACGGATATGGCTGGAGGTGCATAAACCTTTTCTTACAATTTTCTTAAAAAAAACACGGAACAAAAAATACTTGGAAATAAAATGTCTGTTTTGCTTCTTTAGACATTTTAAAAATCCTTTGAAAGACAAAAATACATAATTTGCTTTTAAAAAGAGCAAACTTTTATTTGCTAAATATTAAAAAAATAAAAAGAATGGTTATACTAATGATTTACCTTCCGCATAAAAATATGTTCGCCATGAAAGATTAAATGAATAATAAAACAAAATTACAGTAAGTCATTGTTATTATTTTTTTTCTACGATTTCCACTTATTTTATTTTTTTTCTGTTCGTTGTTAAGATTTGATCATCGACGACGCTCAGCATAATCCGGCAGTTCGGGTCATATTCCAGGCATAGTAGAGTGAACGTTTAGATACGTCCGGTTCAAAATCTGCACAAGTACCGGAAACTTTGATAACGGACGGGTATTGATTGTTTATTAATTTTATTAGCTTTCTACTATATATTCTAGTTTCAATGAGCTATTCTCTTTTAATAATTTCTGTTAATTTACTGGTGTTTGCTTCCAGAATTATCAGGCATTGAGCGTTATCATGATTACCAAGAAATCCCATCACCTCATGATTGAATAATTCTATGTTCTCTGTTGTTTGTAATTTGATGCTTTTTAAAACTCAAGTGCTATACATGCCTTCATTTCCAATTCCACTCATATAACATGGCTAAATATTGTATTTGCTTTTATTAGTTCATCTTAATCTTCATCAATGCTATATTATCATCTATGTACATGTGGTCATCCAATTCTTGTTATGTATCAATAAACTAAAACAACGCATTGCATCACATGAATAATCGAACTAGTCGAATTAATAGTAGTATTTCATATATTGATGTCAACTCGGGGTAATACTATTGCTATGCGAAAGGTAATTCCTCTTTAATGCACTTATATTTTGAGCCGATAAGTTCTCACCATAACACTTTATTAACTCATAGATTAAACAAAGTTCATTATGAGTAATCGTCGATTGGCAACAATAGTAACACGCTCGACTTTCAACCGTCTCCAGTGATCACGTTTGTGGCGACTTGAGTTATCTTTGCAACTTGAGCGACAATTAGTCTGTTCAATAAATTTGATGTATACTCAAGATTTGTGAGATGCTATCCTTCATCATTTTCCCATCCACTCAGACATTTCTTTATTTCTTGACGTGGGAATTTGATATTCGTTCCTTGTTCATATCGTAAAGACGTTGCATTTGTATTTGATTCGTCTTTGTGAATTGGGTTTTCTTTTAGTGTAATCTTTATTTTAGCTTAACTTGTTTGTATAGTTTTATGTTATTAGATAATGAGTTTCGCTTCGCACTCGAAGTTGGCTTTTGTCATATCTCATGTTTCATTAATGTTGTGGTCTATCTTTTGTCAATTCTGTCCCGAATTTACATTTCTCATAATTATATCAATATGAATCCGCATTGTTCTTTGTAATCATACAGTTATTTATATTGAAGTGGTTATTTGTACAAATTCCCGAAACTCTCTGTAGAAAACAAAAAATTATATGTACCAAACAAAACAATTATACGTAGCAAACAAAAAAAAATATAAGTAGCAAACAAAAAAAGTTATATGGAGCAAACCAAAACAATTATGAAGCAAACAAAAACAATTATGAAGCAAACAAAACAATTATGCAGCAAATCAAAATCATATGCAGAAAACCAAAAAAATATATGTGGCAAACAAAAAAATTATATGTACAAACTCAAAAAAGTATGAGTAAACAAAATTACATGTAGCAAACAAAAAATTATGTAGCAAACAAAAAATTATGTAGCAAACAATAAATTATGTAGCAAACACAACAATTATATGTAGCAAATAAAAAATCATGTAGCAAACAATAAATTATGTAGCAAACAAAACAATTATGTAGCAAACAAAAACTTATGTAACAAAAATAACAATTATATGTAGCAAACAAAAAATTATGTAGAAAATAAAAAATTAGGTAGCAAACAAAAAATTATGTAGCAAACAAAACAATTATATGTAGCAAATAAAAAATTATGTAGCAAACAAAAAATTATGTAGCAAACAAAACAATTATATGAAGCAAATAAAAAATAATGTAGCAAACAAAACAATTATATGTAGCAAATAAAAAATTATGTAGCAAACAAAACAATTATGTAGCAAACAAAACAATTATGTAGCAAACAAAAACTTATGTAGAAAACACAACAATTATATGTAGCAAATAAAAAATCATGTAGCAAACAATAAATTATGTAGCAAACAAAACAATTATGTAGCAAACAAAAACTTATGCAGCAAACACAACAATTATATGTAGCAAATAAAAAATTATGTAGCAAACAATAGATTATGTAGCAAACAATAAATTATGTAGCAAACACAAAATTATGTAGCAAACACAACATTTATATGTAGCAAACAAAAAATTATGTATCAACCAATAAATTATGTAGCAAACAATAAATTATGCAGCAAACAAAAAATCATGTAGCAAAAAAAAATTATGTAGCAAACAAAAAATTATGAAGCAAACAATAAATTATGTAGCAAACAAAAATTATTTAGCAAACAATAAATTATGTAGCAAACAAAAAATTATGTAGCAAACAAAACAATTATGTAGCAAATAAAAAATCATGTAGCAAACAAAAAATTATGTAGCAAACAAAAAATTATGTAGCAAACAAAACAATTTCGTAGCAAACAATAAATTATGTAGAAAACAAAAAATTATGTAGCAAATAAAAAATTATGTAGCAAATAAAAAATAATGTAGCAAACAAAAAATTATGTAGCAAACAAAAAATTATGTAGCAAACAATAAATTATGTAGCAAACAAAAACCTATGTAGCAAACACAATTATTATACGTAGCAAATAAAAAATCATGTAGCAAACAATAAATTATGTAGAAAACAAAAACAATTATGTAGCAAACAAAAACTTATGTAGCAAACACAAAAATTATATGTAGCAAACAAAAAATTATGTAGCAAACAAAACAATTATATGAAGCAAACAAAACAATTATGTAGCAAACAAAAAATTATGTAGCAAACAAAACAATTATATGTAGCAAACAAAACAATTATATGAAGCAAACAAAACAATTATATGTAGCAAACAATAAATTATGTAGCAAACAATAAATTATGTAGCAAATAAAAAATTATGTAGCAAACAAAAAATTATGTAGCAAACAAAAAATTATGTAGCAAACTATTTATTATGTAACAAACAATAAATTATGTAGCAAACAATGAATTATGTAGCAAACAAAACAATTATGTTGCAAATAAAAAATCATGTAGCAAAAAAAATATTATGTAGCAAACAAAAAATTATATGTAGCAAACAAAAAAATATGTAGCAAACAAAACAATTACGTAGCAAACAATAAATTAAGTAGAAAACAAAAAATTATGTAGCAAATAAAAAATTATGTAGCAAACAAAACAATTATATGTAGTAAACAAAACAATTATATGTAGCAAACAAAAAATTATGTAGCAAACAAAACAATTATGTAGCAAACAATAAATTATGGAGCAAACAAAAAATTTTGTAGTAAACACAACATTTATATGTAGCAAACAAAAAATTATGTAGCAAACAATAAATTATGTAGCAAATAAAAAATCATGTAGCAAACAATAAATTGTGTAGCAAACAAAACAATTATATGTAGCAAACAAAAAATTATGTAGCAAACAAAAAATTATGTAGCAAACAAAACAATTATATGTAGCAAACAAAACAATTATGTAGCAAACAAAAAATTATGTAGCAAACAAAACAATTATATATAGCAAACAAAACAATTATATGTAGCAAACTAAAATTATGTAGCAAACAAAACTATTATATGTCGCAAATAAAAAATCATGTAGCAAACAATAAATTATGTAGCAAACAAAACAATTATATGTACCAAACAAAAAATTATGTAGCAAAGAAAAAATTATGTAGCGAAGAAAAAATTATATGTAGCAAACAAAAAATTATGTAGCAAACAATAAATTATGTAGCAAACAAAACAATTATATGTAGCAAGCAAAACAATTATATGTAGCAAACAAAAAATTATGTAGCAAACAATAAATTATGTAGCAAACACAACAATTATATGTAGCAAATAAAAAATCATGTAGCAAACAATAAATTGTTTAGCAAACAAAACAATTATGAAGCAAACAAAAACTCATGTAACAAAAACAACAATTATATGTAGCAAACAAAAAATTATGTAGCAAATAAAACATTATGTAGCAAACAAAAAATTATGTAGCAAACAAAACAATTATATGTAGCAAATAAAAAATTATGTAGCAAACAAAAAATTATGTAGCAAACAAAACAATTATATGTAGCAAATAAAAAATTATGTAGCAAACAAAACAATTATGTAGCAAACAAAACAATTATGTAGCAAACAAAAACTTATGTAGAAAACACAACAATTATATGTAGCAAATAAAAAATCATGTAGCAAACAATAAATTATGTAGCAAACAAAACAATTATCTAGCAAACAAAAACCTATGCAGCAAACACAACAATTATATGTAGCAAATAACAGATTATGTAGCAAACAATAAATTATGTAGCAAACAAGAAATTATGGAGCAAACAAAAACTTATGTAGCAAACACAACATTTATATGTAGGAAACAAAAAATTATGTAGCAACCAATAAATTATGCAGCAAACAATTAATTATGTAGCAAACAAAAAATCATGTAGCAAATAAAAAAATCATGTAGCAAACAAAAAATTATGAAGCAAACAATAAATTATGTAGCAAACAAAAACTTATTAAGCAAACAATAAATTATGTAGCAAACAAAAAATTATGTAGCAAACAAAACAATTATGTAGCAAATAAAAAATCATGTAGCAAACAAAAAATTATGTAGCAAACAAAAAATTATATGTAGCAAATAAATTAGGTAGCAAACAAAACAATTTCGTAGCAAACAATAAATTATGTAGAAAACAAAAAATTATGTAGCAAACAAAAAATTATGTAGCAAATAAAAAATAATGTAGCAAACAAAACAATTATGTAGCAAACAAAAAATTATGTAGCAAACAATAAATTATGTAGCAAACAAAAACTTATGTAGCAAACACACTTATTATACGTAGCAAATAAAAAATCATGTAGCAAACAATAAATTATGTAGCAAACAATAAATTATGTAGCAAACAAAACAATTATATGTAGCAAACAAAACAATTATATGAAGCAAACAAAACAATTATATGTAGCAAACAATAAATTATGTAGCAAACAAAAAATTATGAAGCAAACAATTTATTATGTAACAAACAATAAATTATGTAGCAAACAATAAATTATAAAGCCAACAAAACAATTATGTAGCAAATAAAAAAATCATGTAGCAAACAATTTATTATGTAACAAAACAAAAAATTATATGTAGCAAACAAAAAATATGTAGCATAGAAAACAATTACGTAGCAAACAATAAATTAAGTAGAAAACAAAAAATTATGTAGCAAATAATAAATAATGTAGCAAACAAAACAATTATATGTAGCAAACTAAAACAATTATATGTAGCAAACAAAAATTATGTAGCAAACAAAAAATTATGTAGCAAACAATAAATTATGGAGCAAACAAAAACTTATGTAGCAAACACAACATTTATATGTAGCAAACAAAAAATTATGTAGTTAACAAAAAATTATGTAGCAAACAATAAATTATGTAGCAAACAATTAATTATGTAGCAAACAGAAAATCATGTAGCAAACACAACAATTACATGTAGCAAACAAAAAATCATGTAGCAAACAATAAATTATGTAGAAAACAAAAACTTATGTAGTAAACACAACAATTATATGTAGCAAAGAAAAAATTATGTAGCAAAAAAAACAATTATGTAGCAAATAAAAAATCATGTAGCAAACAAAAAATTATGTAGCAAACAAAAGATTATGTAGCAAACAAAACAATTATATGTAACAAACAGAACAATTATATGTAGCAAACATTAATTTATGTAGCAAACAATAAATTATGTAGCAAATAAAAAATTATGTAGCAAACAAAAATTATAAAGCAAAGAAAAAATTATGTACCAAACAATAAATTATGTAGAAAACAATAAATTATGTAGCAAAGAAAAATTATGTAGAAAACACAACAATTATATGTAGCAAACAAAAAATCATGTAGCAAACAAAAAATTATGTAGCAAACAAAAAATTATATGTAGCAAACAAAACATTATGTAGCAAAGAAAACAATTACGTTGCAAACAATAAATTATGTAGAAAACAAAAACTTATGTAGCAAACACAACATTTATATGTAGTAAACAAAAAATTATGTAGCAAACAAAAAATTATGTAGCAAACAATAAGTTATGTAGCAAACAAAAGATTATGTAGCAAACACAACATTTATATGTAGTAAACAAAAAATTATGTAGCAAACAAAACAATTATGTAGCAAATAAAAAATCATGTAGCAAACACAAAAATTATGTAGCAAACAAAACAATTATATGTAGCAAACAAAAAATTATGTAGCAAAAAATTTATTATGTAACAAACAATAAATTATGTAGCAAACAATAAATTATGTAGCAAACAAGACAATTATGTTGCAAATAAAAAATCATGTAGCAAACAAAATATTATGTAGCAAACAAAAAATTATATGTAGCAAACAAAAAATATGTAGCAAACAAAACAATTACGAAGCAAACAATAAATTAAGTAGAAAACAAAAAATTATGTAGCAAATAAAACAATTATGTAGCAAACAAAACAATTATATGTAGCAAAAAAACAATTATATGTAGCCAACAAAAAATTATGTAGCAAATAAAACAATTATGTAGCAAACAATAAATTATGTAGCAAACAAAAACTTATGTAGCGAACACAATTATTATACGTAGCAAATAAAAAATCATGTAGCAAACAATAAATTATGTAGCAAACAAAACAATTATGTAGCTAACAAAAACTTATGTAGCAAACACAAACATTATATGTAGCAAACAAAAAATTATGTAGCAAATAAAAAATCATGTAGCAAACAAAAAATTATGTAGCAAACAAAAAATTATGTAGCAAACAAAACAATTATACGTAGCAAACAAAACAATTATATGAAGCAAACAAAACAATTATATGTAGCAAACAATAAATTATGTAGCAAACAATAAATTATGTAGCAAATAAAAAATTATGTAGCAAACAAAAAATTATGTAGCAAACAAAAAATTATGTCGCAAACAATTTATTATGTAACAAACAATAAATTATGTAGCAAACAATAAATTATGTAGCAAAAAAAAACAATTATTTTGCAAATAAAAAATCATGTAGCAAACAAAATATTATGAAGCAAACAAAAAATTATATGTAGCAAACAAAAAAATATGTAGCAAACAAAACAATTACGTAGCAAACAATAAATTAAGTAGAAAACAAAAAATTATGTAGCAAATAAAAATTATGTAGCAAACAAAACAATTATATGTAGCAAACAAAACAATTATATGTAGCAAACAAAAAATTATGTAGCAAACAAAACAATTATGTAGCAAACAATAAATTATGTAGCAAATAAAAAATTATGTAGCAAACACAACATTTATATGTAGCAAACACAAAATTATGTAGCAAACAAAACAATTATGTAGCAAATAAAAAATCATGTAGCAAACAATAAATTATGTAGAAAACAATAAATTATGTAGCAAATAAAAAATCATGTAGCAAACAATAAATTATGTAGCAAACAAAACAATTATATGTAGCAAACAATTTATTATGTAGCAAACAAAAAATTATGTAGCAAACAAAACAATTATATGTAGCAAATAAAAAATTATGTAGCAAACAACACAATTATGTAGCAAACAAAACAATTATATGTAGCAAACAAAACAATTATATGTAGCAAACAAAAAATTATGAAGCAAACAAAAAATTATGTAGCAAACAAAACAATTATATGTAGAAAACAAAAAATTATGTAGCAAACAAAAAATTATATAGCAAACAAAACAATTATATGTAGAAAACAAAAAATTATGTAGCAAAGAAAAAATTATGTAGCGAAGAAAAAATTATGTAGCAAACAAAAAATTATGTAGCAAACAATAAATTATGTAGCAAACAAAACAATTATATGTAGCAAGCAAAACAATTATATGTAGCAAACAAAAAATTATGTAGCAAACAATAAATAATGTAGCAAACACAACAATTATATGTAGCAAATAAAAAATCATGTAGCAAACAATAAATTGTGTAGCAAACAAAACAATTATGTAGCAAACAAAAACTCATGTAACAAAAACAACAATTATATGTAGCAAACAAAAAATTATGTAGCAAATAAAAAATTATGTAGCAAACAAAAAGTTATGTAGCAAACAAAACAATTATATGTAGCAAATAAAAATTTATGTCGCAAACAAAAAATTATTTAGCAAACAAAACAATTATATGAAGCAAATAAAAAATCATGTAGCAAACAAAACAATTATATGTAGCAAATAAAAAATTATGTAGCAAACAAAACAATTATGTAGCAAACAAAACAATTATGTAGCAAACAAAAAATCATGTAGCAAACAAAACAATTATATGTTGCAAATAAAAAATTATGTAGCAAACAAAACAATTATGTAGCAAACAAAACAATTATGTAGCAAACAAAAACTTATGTAGAAAACACAACAATTATATGTAGCAAACAAAAAATCATGTAGCAAACAATAAATTATATAGCAAACAATAAATTATGTAGCAAACAATAAATTATTTAGCAAACAATAAATTATGTAGCAAACAAAAAATTATGTAGCAAACAAAACAATTATGTAGCAAATAAAAAATCATGTAGCAAACAAAAAATTATGTAGCAAACAAAAAATTATATGTAGCAAATAAATTATGTAGCAAACAAAACAATTTCGTAGCAAACAATAAATTATGTAGAAAACAAAAAATTATGTAGCAAACAAAAAATTATGTAGCAAATAAAAAATAATGTAGCAAACAAAACAATTATGTAGCAAACAAAAAATTATGTAGCAAACAATAAATTATGTAGCAAACAAAAACTTATGTAGCAAACACACTTATTATACGTAGCAAATAAAAAATCATGTAGCAAACAATAAATTATGTAGCAAACTATAAATTATGTAGCAAACAAAACAATTATATGTAGCAAACAAAACAATTATATGAAGCAAACAAAACAATTATATGTAGCAAACAATAAATTATGTAGCAAACAAAAAATTATGAAGCAAACAATTTATTATGTAACAAACAATAAATTATGTAGCAAACAATAAATTATAAAGCCAACAAAACAATTATGTAGCAAATAAAAAATCATGTAGCAAACAATTTATTATGTAACAAACAAAAAATTATATGTAGCAAACAAAAAATATGTAGCATAGAAAACAATTACGTAGCAAACAATAAATTAAGTAGAAAACAAAAAATTATGTAGCAAATAATAAATAATGTAGCAAACAAAACAATTATATGTAGCAAACTAAAACAATTATATGTAGCAAAGAAAAATTATGTAGCAAACAAAAAATTATGTAGCAAACAATAAATTATGGAGCAAACAAAAACTTATGTAGCAAACACAACATTTATATGTAGCAAACAAAAAATTATGTAGTTAACAAAAAATTATGTAGCAAACAATAAATTATGTAGCAAACAATTAATTATGTAGCAAACAGAAAATCATGTAGCAAACACAACAATTACATGTAGCAAACAAAAAATCATGTAGCAAACAATAAATTATGTAGAAAACAAAAACTTATGTAGCAAACACAACAATTATATGTAGCAAAGAAAAAATTATGTAGCAAAAAAAACAATTATGTAGCAAATAAAAAATCATGTAGCAAACAAAAAATTATGTCGCAAACAAAAGATTATGTAGCAAACAAAACAATTATATGTAACAAACAGAACAATTATATGTAGCAAACATTAATTTATGTAGCAAACAATAAATTATGTAGCAAATAAAAAATTATGTAGCAAACAAAAATTATAAAGCAAAGAAAAAATTATGTACCAAACTATAAATTATGTAGAAAACAATAAATTATGTAGCAAAGAAAAATTATGTAGAAAACACAACAATTATATGTAGCAAACAAAAAATCATGTAGCAAACAAAAAATTATGTAGCAAACAAAAAATTATATGTAGCAAACAAAACATTATGTAGCAAAGAAAACAATTACGTTGCAAACAATAAATTATGTAGAAAACAAAAACTTATGTAGCAAACACAACATTTATATGTAGTAAACAAAAAATTATGTAGCAAACAAAAAATTATGTAGCAAACAATAAGTTATGTAGCAAACAAAAGATTATGTAGCAAACACAACATTTATATGTAGTAAACAAAAAATTATGTAGCAAACAAAACAATCATATGTAGCAAACAAAAAATTATGTAGCAAACAAAACAATTATGTAGCAAATAAAAAATCATGTAGCAAACACAAAAATTATGTAGCAAACAAAACAATTATATGTAGCAAACAAAAAATTATGTAGCAAACAATTTATTATGTAACAAACAATAAATTATGTAGCAAACAATAAATTATGTAGCAAACAAGACAATTATGTTGCAAATAAAAAATCATGTAGCAAACAAAATATTATGTAGCAAACAAAAAATTATATGTAGCAAACAAAAAATATGTAGCAAACAAAACAATTACGCAGCAAACAATAAATTAAGTAGAAAACAAAAAATTATGTAGCAAATAAAACAATTATGTAGCAAACAAAACAATTATATGTAGCAAAAAAACAATTATATGTAGCCAACAAAAAATTATGTAGCAAACAAAACAATTATGTAGCAAACAATAAATTATGTAGCAAACAAAAACTTATGTAGCGAACACAATTATTATACGTAGCAAATAAAAAATCATGTAGCAAACAATAAATTATGTAGCAAACAAAACAATTATGTAGCTAACAAAAACTTATGTAGCAAACACAAACATTATATGTAGCAAACAAAAAATTATGTAGCAAATAAAAAATCATGTAGCAAACAAAAAATTATGTAGCAAACAAAAAATTATGTAGCAAACAAAACAATTATATGTAGCAAACAAAACAATTATATGAAGCAAACAAAACAATTATATGTAGCAAACAATAAATTATGTAGCAAACAATAAATTATGTAGCAAATAAAAAATTATGTAGCAAACAAAAAATTATGTAGCAAACAAAAAATTATGTCGCAAACAATTTATTATGTAACAAACAATAAATTATGTAGCAAACAATAAATTATGTAGCAAAAAAAAACAATTATGTAGCAAATAAAAAATCATGTAGCAAACAAAATATTATGAAGCAAACAAAAAATTATATGTAGCAAACAAAAAAATATGTAGCAAACAAAACAATTACGTAGCAAACAATAAATTAAGTAGAAAACAAAAAATTATGTAGCAAATAAAAATTATGTAGCAAACAAAAAATTATGTCGCAAACAATTTATTATGTAACAAACAATAAATTATGTAGCAAACAATAAATTATGTAGCAAAAAAAAACAATTATGTTGCAAATAAAAAATCATGTAGCAAACAAAATATTATGAAGCAAACAAAAAATTATATGTAGCAAACAAAAAAATATGTAGCAAACAAAACAATTACGTAGCAAACAATAAATTAAGTAGAAAACAAAAAATTATGTAGCAAATAAAAATTATGTAGCAAACAAAACAATTATATGTAGCAAACAAAACAATTATATGTAGCAAACAAAAAATTATGTAGCAAACAAAACAATTATGTAGCAAACAATAAATTATGTAGCAAATAAAAAATTATGTAGCAAACACAACATTTATATGTAGCAAACACAAAATTATGTAGCAAACAAAACAATTATGTAGCAAATAAAAAATCATGTAGCAAACAATAAATTATGTAGAAAACAATAAATTATGTAGCAAATAAAAAATCATGTAGCAAACAATAAATTATGTAGCAAACAAAACAATTATATGTAGCAAACAATTTATTATGTAGCAAACAAAAAATTATGTAGCAAACAAAACAATTATATGTAGCAAATAAAAAATTATGTAGCAAACAACACAATTATGTAGCAAACAAAACAATTATATGTAGCAAACAAAACAATTATATGTAGCAAACAAAAAATTATGAAGCAAACAAAAAATTATGTAGCAAACAAAACAATTATATGTAGAAAACAAAAGATTATGTAGCAAACAAAAAATGATATAGCAAACAAAACAATTATATGTAGAAAACAAAAAATTATGTAGCAAAGAAAAAATTATGTAGCGAAGAAAAACTTATGTAGCAAACAAAAAATTATGTAGCAAACAATAAATTATGTAGCAAACAAAACAATTATATGTAGCAAGCAAAACAATTATATGTAGCAAACAAAAAATTATGTAGCAAACAATAAATAATGTAGCAAACACAAGAATTATATGTAGCAAATAAAAAATCATGTAGCAAACAATAAATTGTGTAGCAAACAAAACAATTATGTAGCAAACAAAAACTCATGTAACAAATACAACAATTATATGTAGCAAACAAAAAATTATGTAGCAAATAAAAAATTATGTAGCAAACAAAAAGTTATGTAGCAAACAAAACAATTATATGTAGCAAATAAAAAATTATGTAGCAAACAAAAAATTATGTAGCAAACAAAACAATTATATGAAGCAAATAAAAAATCATGTAGCAAACAAAACAATTATATGTAGCAAATAAAAAATTATGTAGCAAACAAAACAATTATGTAGCAAACAAAACAATTATGTAGCAAACAAAAAATCATGTAGCAAACAAAACAATTATATGTTGCAAATAAAAAATTATGTAGCAAACAAAACAATTATGTAGCAAACAAAACAATTATGTAGCAAACAAAAACTTATGTAGAAAACACAACAATTATATGTAGCAAACAAAAAATCATGTAGCAAACAATAAATTATATAGCAAACAATAAATTATGTAGCAAACAATAAATTATGTAGCAAATAAAAACTTATGTAGCAAAAAAAAATTATGTAGCAAACAAAAAATTATGTAGCAAACAATTTATTATGTAACAAACAATAAATTATGCAGCAAACAATAAATTATGTAGCAAACAAAACAATTATGTTGCAAATAAAAAATCATGTAGCAAACAAAATATTATGTAGCAAACAAAAAATTATATGTAGCAAACAAAAAAATATGAAGCAAACAAAACAATTACGTAGCAAACAATAAATTAAGTAGAAAACAAAAAATTATGTAGCAAATAAAAAATTATGTAGCAAACAAAACAATTATATGTAGCAAACAAAACAATTATATGTAGCAAACAAAAAATTATGTAGCAAACAAAACAATTATGTAGCAAACCATAAATTATGGAGCAAACAAAAAATTATGTAGCAAACAGAACATTTATATGTAGCAAACAAAAAATTATGTAGCAAACAAAACAATTATGTAGCAAATAAAAAATCATGTAGCAAACAATAAATTATGTAGAAAACAATAAATTATGTAGCAAATAAAAAATCATGTAGCAAAGAATAAATTATGTAGCAAACAAAACAATTATATGTAGCAAACAAAAAATTATGTAGCAAACAAAAAATTATGTAGCAAACAAAACAATTATATGTAGCAAACAAAAAATTATGTAGCAAACCAAACAATTATATGTAGCAAACAAAACAATTATATGTACCCAAAAAAAATTATGTAGCAAACAAAAAATTATGTAGCAAACAAAACAATTATATGTAGCAAATAAAAAATCATGTAGCAAACAAAAAATTATGTAGCAAACAAAACAATTATATGTAGAAAACAAAAAATCATGTAGCAAAGAAAAAATTATATAGCGAAGAAAAAATTATGTAGCAAACAAAAAATTATGTAACAAACAATAAATTATGTAGCAAACAAAACAATTATATGTAGCAAGCAAAACAATTATATGTAGCAAACAAAAAAATATGTAGCAAACAATAAATTATATAGCAAACACAACAATTATATGTAGCAAATAAAAATCATGTAGCAAACAATAAATTATGTAGCAAACCAAACAATTATGTAGCAAACAAAAACTTATGTAACAAAAACAACAATTATATGTAGCAAACAAAAAATTATGTAGCAAATAAAATATTATGTAGCAAACAAAAAATTATGTAGCAAACAAAACAATTATATGTAGCAAACAAAAAATTATGCAGCAAACAAAAATTTATGAAGCAAACAAAACAATTATATGAAGCAAATAAAAATCATGTAGCAAACAAAACAATTATATGTAGCAAATAAAAAATTATGTAGCAAACAAAACAATTATGTAGCAAACAAAACAATTATGTAGCAAACAAAAACTTATGCAGCAAACACAACAATTATATGTAGCAAATAAAAAATTATGCAGCAAACAATAAATTATGTAGCAAACAATAAATTATGGAGCAAACAAAAACTTATGTAGCAAACACAACATTTATATGTAGGAAACAAAAAATTATGTAGCAACCAATAAATTATGTAGCAAACAATTAATTATGTAGCAAACAAAAAATCATGTAGCAAATAAAAAATTATGTAGCAAACAAAAAATTATGAAGCAAACAATAAATTATGTAGCAAACAAAAAATTATTTAGCAAACAATAAATTATGTAGCAAACACAACAATTATATGTAGCAAACAAAAAATTATGTAGCAAACAAAAAATTATGTAGCAAACAAAAAATTATGTGTAGCAAACAAAAGATTATGTAGCAAACAAAACAATTACGTTGCAAACAATAAATTATGTAGAAAACAAAAACTTATGTAGCAAACACAACATTTATATGTAGTAAACAAAAAATTATGTAGCAAACAAAAAATTATGTAGCAAACAATAAATTATGTAGCAAACAAAAGATTATGTAGCAAACAAAAAATTATTTAGCAAACAATAAATTATGTAGCAAACAAAAAATTATGTAGTAAACACAACAATTATATGTAGCAAACAAAAAATTATGTAGCAAACAAAAAATTATGTAGCAAACAATAAATTATGTAGCAAACAAAAGATTATGTAGTAAACACAACAATTATATGAAGCAAACAAAAAATTATGTAGCAAACAAAAAATTATATGTAGCAAACAAAAAAATATGTAGCAAACAAAACAATTACGTTGCAAACAATAAATTATGTAGAAAACAAAAACTTATGTAGCAAACACAACATTTATATGTAGTAAACAAAAAATTATGTAGCAAACAAAAAATTATGTAGCAAACAATAAATTATGTAGCAAACAGAAGATTATGTAGCAAACACAACATTTATATGTAGTAAACAAAAAATTATGTAGCAAACAAAACAATTATATGTAGCAAACAAAAAATTATGTAGCAAACAAAACAATTATGTAGCAAATAAAAAATCATGTAGCAAACACAAAAATTATGTTGCAAACAAAACAATTATATGTAGCAAACAAAAAATTATGTAGCAAACAAAACAATTATGTAGCAAATAAAAAATCATGTAGCAAACACAAAAATTATGTAGCAAACAAAACAATTATATGTAGCAAACAAAAAATTATGTAGCAAACAAAAAATTATGTAGCAAACAATAAATTATGTAGCAAACAATAAATTATGTAGCAAACACAACAATTCTATGTAGCAAACAAAACAATTATGTAGCAAACAAAACAATTTATGTAGCAAACACAACAATTATATGTAGCAAATAAAAAAATTATGTAGCAAACAATAAATTATGTAGCAAACAAAACAATTATATGTAGCAAATAAATAATAATGTAGCAACTAAAAAATTATGTAGCAAACAAAAAATTATGTAGCAAATAAAAAATTATGTAGCAAACAATAAATTATGTAGCAAATAAAAAATTATGTAGCAAACAAAAAATATGTAGCAAACAATAAATTATGTAGCAAACAATAAATTATGTAGCAAACAAAAATTATGTAGCAAACAAAACAATTATGTAGCAAACAAAACAATTATATTTAGCAAACAATAAATTATGTAGCAAACAAAACAATTATGTAGCAAATAAAAAATCATGTCGCAAACAATAAATTATGTAGCAAAGAAAAAATTATGTAGCAAAACAAAACAATTATATGTAGCAAACAAAAAATCATGTAGCAAACAAAAAATTATGTAGCCAACAAAAAATTATGTAGCAAACAAAACAATTATATGTAGCAAACAAAAAATTATGTAGCAAACAAAAAATTATGTAGCAAACCAAAAAATATGTAGCAAACAATAAATTATGTAGCAAAGAAAAAATTATCTAGCAAACGATAAATTATGTAGCAAACAAAAAATTATAATAGCAAACAAAAAAATATGTAGCAAACAATAAATTATGTAGCAAAAAAAAAAAATTATATGTAACAAAAAAAAAATATATGTAGCAAACAAAAAAATTATGACACGATTGGTGTCATGAATGCATGCAGCGAGGTGCATATTGCGGTGAGAGGGGATGTTTTACCGGACAGGATAGAGGAAGAGAGGACAGAGGAGGGAGTGTTGATGTCTGATTGGGACAAAACAGAAATGTTTAGCGGATTTTGTCAGAAAGAGAAACAAACAAATAATAATTGTTTTTATCTCATTGTCGTTATATATCTGTTAACATGAAAGGTTGTTTTTAAAACCTCTGTTGAGAGGTATGAAGAGATCCAGAGATTCTTTGCTGATTAAGGCTGACAACTTAGAATGGGGGTCAAGGGTAGGGTCGCCGCCAAGCATTGTTCGACCTGGAATGACTAATCACTCCTAATTGTATAATAAGTAAAAACCTCAGCGCAAATGAGGGTTAAAATTTGGTAGAGATAAGTTCGAAGAGGAGGAGTAGAAATTAGGGGAACAGAGAGAGAGAGAGAGAGAGAGAGAGATAGAGCGAGAGAGAGAGAGAGAGAGAGAGAGGTGTTGAGTGGACAAGGAGAAGGGTAAGCTTTAAGAGGAAGAAAGAAAGGGTGTTTGTAACCACTCTCTGAAGGAGAGGCGGGGAGAAGGGGTTGGATTTAGAAAAAGGAATTCTAAAAAGAGTAGAGTCGTAGCCAGCAAACTGAACGGCTGGGCTGGGCTGGGCTGGTCAAGCGCTCCCGATTTGGGAGCCCTCAGGGCCTGATGTTATGATGTAACTAGCCTGTGTTAATGGGAAATCTGTGAGTTTACGGGTCTGATCTTACATCGTTTCACTGCTATAGTCAGTCACCTCAATTTAGACAGTAGCTGTTATGAATAATGAAATTAATAAATAGTTTGTTATTGTTATAAACCGGAGTTCTGTTTGTTTGTGGTGAGGATTCTTCATTTTGCAGCAAGCCGATTGATGTACCCGGAGACCACCTACACAGGGTAAGAGACGATTCGATCGAGAGGCAAAGCGCCCCACCATAAAAACACAGTGGGCGAAGACGATCAACAGGCCAAATTGTGACGAGACAATGTACGATCGAAAGAATACCTGTCATATCCGGTAGAATCCGACGAGGTTAAGGACACCTGGTGTGGTTGGTGCAGTATCGGACTCGTTATAAATGGCGCCCTGAGCCAGGATATCACATCTCTATGAGATGTCCACGAGCGAGTTGCCACTAACACATATATAAATGGTGCCGTTGAGCCAGAATAAAATCCTGAGAAGATATGGGCTGTTTCAACAAAACAAAACATAAACAAAAGAAAATGCTGAAAACTAGACACAAAGAATGCTTGATTGAAAAAAAAAACGAACTCAAAAAGAAAAATAACAATAAAGATCTCGAACATGAAACGAAGACGAAGAAGGATGGCGGAAGGTAAGGCCGGTTCGGTTCACTTCCCTTTTTGTCTGTCTCAGTGTCACCTGGATAGGTTAAGTTTTGTTGTATTTTTTTGAGACATATTTTTAATATGTATTGTTGATTTTCTTCCCCACCCCTCGAAGGAAATGTGTAAATGTGTATTTGTCTGAATCATGAGCCTAAAAACAATTGTATCCACAGGAATAGATATGGGGATATAAACAGAGGAAACGGGTTGATATGTCGCTGTACGTACGCGCATATGTTGTCGTTGTACAAGCGAGCGAGCGGGAGAGAGAGAGAGAGAGAGAGAGAGAGAGAGAGAGAGAGAGAGAGAGAGAGAGAGAGGGACAGAGAGATAGAAACATGAGAAAAAGAAAAAGGGCTTAATGTTATGGGGAATTAGCGTTAAGAAAAGAGATAAGAAAGAAAAGAGACAGCGAAAGTTAATAGACAGAGTGAAATAAAGTGCGATTGTTTTTGTAGTTCGGAGGTAAACACGAAACGTGACGTTTTTTGTATATTTTTTATAACCAGTTTATTGTTGACCGACGCATCATATATGTGAATCAATCAGCTTAACGTTAAAAGAAATTAATGGTCGTGCGATTGGACTGGACACAGAAAGGGAAGGGAGAAATGAATAAAGAAAAGTAATAAGCAGAATGAAGAGCGCGAAATATATGATAGATAGATATGGCGAACAGGTTTGGAAAAAGGAAGAAGAAAAAGAAAACAGGAAGTAGAGATGAGTGAAGAAAATAAATAAGACCAAAAGAGAGCGATAGTTGACAAAGTGAAAAAGAAAATAGAGAAAGGAAAAAAAACATACGGGGAAAGAGAGCGACAGTTGACAGTTTTAGAAGAAAAAATGCGATCGTTTTTTGTTTTTATAGTTTCTGAAATTGAATTGATTTATGGTAAATAGTTTTGAAGCATTTAAACTGTCAAGTAGAATGTCTTACAGAAACTAACGGTTCTGATATTATTCTGTTTTGGAAAAAATTAAAAATGCTTCAGTTGAGAAGGATTTCTCCTTCACAGGACGGAGATTGAAAATGTTGAGTGTAGTGTTGGAACAACGGGAGTGAAGAGTAGGATTGCCTCGATCTTTCTTTGATGAGAATGGTGCATGTTGGGTGTGGCATCAGGGCGGATGCTGCCCCTTGTTCCGAGTGATGCTGCCCCTTGTTCCGAGTAGGAGAATGCTTATGGGACAAGTGAAGGTACAAAAAGTGTGGGTATCATAGAGTTCAGTAAAAGCTGCACAGGAAAGTGTGACATTGTGCAAGTATGGTTTGGTTAACATATTGGCTGTGGTGGAGACCTAGTTTCTTTGCACCAGGGTAGTTAGGAGGAACGATGTGCACCTTCCTTGGCTGGCACGTTGTGTTGTTTTTATATAATTGGGACTGCTGTGAAGAAATGATGGGGTGCAAACGGAGATGCTCTGTGAGATAGCAGATGATGATTGTGCAATAAGCAAAAGTGTTCTGCAGATACGCAGTCCATTGAGAAGGTTCTGACTTTGTGGAAGTACGAAATATCATCGGGAAATTTTCCCCGATGCCAAGAGGTGTGCATGAACTGAGGAAGTGAGTTCTTTCTCTTCGTGTAAAGAATTAAGTGAAAAAAATAATAATAAATAAATAAAATAAAATACAAAAATAGGTTGAAAAATTGGATGTGTGTAAAAATAATCCCCCAGCAAACAATTTTAGATAGAATTAAATAGGCAGAAAGGCCTAGAACAAATTGAGATCTCAGGTGACACATTATTTTGGGACAGCAAATGGCGATTGAAGATGGGCTGAGCCTTCCCAGTTACTGAACAAAATTATGGTTGAACTAGGACTGAAAATGAAAATCTAAAGAAAAAAAGAGATTGTTTTGCATGCATATAGACCAAGTCGTAGAGAAGGACCGAAATTAAAAAAAATTAAAAATGGAAAAAAGGGGGAGGGTGGAAAAAAAGTTCTGCATGCACATGGTCTGATGGGTTGTAGTTAAAGGGAAAAAAATGTTTTGCATGCACATAGAATAAGTCGTGGAGATGGACTGAAAGTAAATAAGAAAAGGAAAAAATAAGTGAAAGAAACCCCATGTTTGCATGTACATAGTTTGATGAGTTGCAGTTATAAAAAAGGACTAGTAAAACGAAAAGAAAAAGAGGAATTAACGCCTGAAAAAAAAACAATGCATGTGTAGATGAATATAGAATCCCTGACTCAGAAACTATTGAGGTTGCAATTGAACTTTTTACTTGGGGTTATACTGGGTATTTTGTTTCTTTGTTTTTCTGACAGGGCTGAGTGGAAATGCTGCAATGGCTGCATTTCCACCCCCCATAAGGATGGAAGGGATATGACACTATTGGTGTCATGAATACATGCAGCGAGGTGCATATTGCGGTGAGAGGGGGTGTTTGACCGGACGGGATAGAGGAAGAGAGGGAGAAAGTCACATGCCTGTCACAGTGACTTCGTCCACAATACATTGTAGTCTTCATTACACTGTAAAGAACCTACTGTGGATTTAAAAAAAATATTTTTATATATAATAGCTTGGATTATAGTTTAACATGCACAAGTCAAGTATCATACTTCAATTGTGCTCTAAACAGGGGGAAAAATTGGAAACCGCCCTCTATCATATCAAAGAACCAACTGTGGATTTTATATCCCTGGCATTACTAGTTGTGTATTGATAATGGCTTGATTAAATTCAAGCCATTAAAAGGAGAAAGTCTAGTATGATGGTGAAATTGTGCTTTAAACAGAAATATTACAAAGATATTGTAATAAAACAACACCACATCACTTTGAACGCAGAAAAGTTAATGTAAATTTTTTTTTGCTTCATGACTACCCTCATTGGCTTCTGTGACCCTGAAAATGTAGGTTTAGCAGTTAAAATCAGTGTTCCAGCTAATTTAGAAGCCGAGATATTACAAAACGTACATCTTACAGCGGCCACTTTGTAAATCCAATATGGCCGCCATATACGCATCTGGGCAAATGCAAACATTCATTTTCTGATTCCTGAGACAAAACCCTTTCCAAAAAAGTATAGGTTTGCAAATCTCCTAAAAGTTCCCACAAAATTACATTAGGAACCTGACTAATTAGCTGAAGAAAGTCGTTTTCTCAAAAACTTTTGAATCAATATCGATATATCTTATACTAACACTGTGCAAAATATAAGGAAAGACTGAACCATTCATCATTAATAAAAAAATAGAAATAATATTCGTTATTCTTTCATTATGTCTTCACACGACGAGAAGATGAGCTTTAAATCTTGTAGAAATGAACAGTGGTATGTTAATACTACAGCTGTTATAATATTAGACAAAGGAGGTCATAATTATCTATTTGTCATAGAAATAAAAGCCTTGAGCCGAACCTAACTCAGCATACTTTATTTTTTTACATCTCTTAATGAGAAATTAATTATAATTAAACAGATTTACAAATTCTGAGAATGTTTTTTAGTATTTAAACTTGAAGCAAAAATATTTAATCTATATTTGAATATTTTTATAAAGTAGTTTTTTTTTTATTTTATGTTATTACATTTTCACCCCAAACAAGGCACATTTCTACTTTAATGTAGGGGGATACTATCAGGGACATAAGCTACAGGGATACTATGTAGGGAGTTGGGCAGCAAGATGTCGGTTCACGTTACACTTGAACTTCTGCATGTCAGTACAGTTGGGGAAGCAAGGACCCGGAAGGGAATTCCAAAGTCTAGAGGTTCTGGAAAAGAAACTACTGGAGTAGAAAGCTCTCTTACATCTAGGGATCTCTACTGTGTAAGGTTGGGATTTAGCTGCCTGTCGGGTTTGTCAAGGGTATTTACTTCGAGGGGGTACAAGTGCTTGCAGTTCGTCAGAGCATTCACCATTAAAATACTTGCAGAGGGATGCAAAATTTCGTCAGTAGGACAGAGGCTGAAGTTTAGATGACAGTCCAGGTTGGCGACTCTCTTTTGAACCTTGTCTAGGAGCAAGAGTCTAGTAGCAGATGCTCCAGCCCAAATATGACAACAATACTCCATACATGGGCGAATATAGAGGCACATGATACTTTCGGGCGTTAGTAGCTTTCTAGCACGGTAGAGAGAGAACCTAGCCTTTTTGCAGCGGTCCTGGTCATGCTCTCAATGTAATTGTTTCAACTCATGTTTCCTGTAAACGCTAGGCCGAGGAGTTTAAGTGCTTTCAGATAATGAATCTTTGGCCATTGCTATTGGTAATAGAGAAGGTTTCTTGTAATTATTGAAGGAAACAATCTTAGTCTTGATAGCATTGAATGTGATCATCCATGTTTGTCCCCATTCCACTACAGATTGGAGGTCATCCTCTAGTGTTTCTGCCATTTCCTTAGACATGTGTTCATTTGTTTTCCTCCTGTCGTGCTTGTTATAGTGTGTCCGAAAGAGCTGATTCATTATTGTGTCTAACTATTATAGATCTGTCATGTGATATTTCGGATATATGCTCACCTGGCCCTACATATGTGTGCATAAGTATATGTGTATTGATAAACGATATATATGAATTGTAATTTTCACACATGTCATGCTGTATCAACTATTGAAATCCTAATAAGCGAGTCATATTTGTCGTTGTCCCCAGAGAAAATCATGAGAAAATTTTTTCCTTATTTATTATATTAAGAGTTATGCAATATTTACATTTCACAAATTTTTCATAAGTTGGACAGATTTTAATTATTTTAACATCACCGAATTTTAATTTGTAACATCTAATTCTAAACAATCGAAGGTATATATTTACTAGCAGGCGGCCTGGTCGAAAAATACACTTAATATGATATCTTAATTTGTCCAGATTTCTGTATTTATTATTATAGAGACAATACATCTATTAATTATTATATTGTACCCAATATATATTAATGATTTCAAAGGTAAAAAAAAAATAACTTGGGTGCTATCAGCTAGAATCGAAACCAAAACATTTAACTCTCCAATCTTATTCGTTACCATTTGAGCTAACATCAGATGGGTATCAGAACGTTAACAATTAACCGACTTTACCATATAAATGTATATTTGCACATGCATAAAAAGTTAAACGTTTATTCTCCTTATGCTTGTTAAGTTCAAATTAAAATTTTTTTTGATTCTTTTAGCAATTATTTTTACTAGCTAAAACCCAAATCAATTGCAACTATGTTTTTGTTCTGTTTAATAGTTAAAGTGAAGCAATGAAATGTACTCTATCTAAAATATAGAATCTAAAGATTTTACTATTTAAAGACTCTTATTTCTGTACATTATTCTTTCCATGAACGCGAGTTGCATTGTTTTATAGTGTTGAAAGTTTCAAGCCTCATTTCAAAGATTTAAAGGTTTATCAGTAATCTGAACCTGCTACAATTTGTTCAATTATATATACACAGGCGTCCAAAAGAAAGTCTGCCCTTGTATTTTTTTCAAAAACTGTAAATTTAAGCTAAATTTAATGTCACTGTTTAAACAACTTATACCTCATTTGATTGGCCTTTCATTCTTCTCTAATTTTACCTGTTCATATTTGACTTTTAATTGAAATATTCTAGTGTTCACATCAATTTAAAAAAATAACTTCAAATTGAGGATGCAAAAGGAAAGTCCGCATAATGGAAAATTGTTATTTAAATGTAACTTTAGGACATTAATGCAACACAAATATAATAGGAACACAATGAACTAGTTAATATTTAGTAGCATAGCCCTTCTGCAATTTGACAGCCTGCAATCTTTTGGGAATTCCTATAATTAGACCGCAGCAATATTCCGGGGAAAGGGCATCCCACTTTTCTTTAATTTTTGTCCAAATTCTTCCAAATTTTATATTTTATTATTGCATAGCTGTTGCTTGATGTAATGCTATACGTTTTCGATAGGATTGAGGTCTGAAGATTGTACAGGCCAATCCAAACACGGAATATCATGCTCTTCCAGGAACCTCTTGACATTGCTATCTGTGTGAGTGTAACTGCATGAAAATGGATTATCATGCAAACTCCGACCAAAGTAGGGTAGAAACTGCTCAGTCAACATATTAATGTACTTGGTCGAATTAATTCGACCTTGCAAGCGAACTATAGACCTTGGTACTAATAATGCCCCACACCAAAATTGAACCTCCACCACTTGCAGCATTGAAACTGGGCTCCTAGGATTAAATTCTTCATCTTTCCTCCAACGGACGTACTGCCTACCGTCACTGCCTAGCCTATTAACTTGCCTTCGTCGTTAAAAAGCAATTTTGACCAATATGAAGAGTCATGATCTTCATTGCATCTGACGAAGTCCAGACGGCGCTTTCTGTTCTTTACAGAAATTATTGGCTTGTGTCTTGCAACATATCCTCGCAAATTAAATTCCTTTAATCTGTTCTTGACAGTAGAAAGAGAGCACTTTTTAACAAGATTGCACTGTTGTTGGATTTGGGGTCCCGTTTCAAATCTAGTTCTTAGGCTGCGTCTTGATAGCATTGTCTTCCCTGTTAGAAGTAACTCTAGTACGACCAGATTTAGGGGCATCACGAACACTGCTTGTGTTTTGGTGCCTTTGCACAGCCTTTCGTACCATTTTCTCATCACATTTCAATCTGCAGCCGATTTCTCGATTGGATAAACCAGAAAGGTTGATATTAATGAGCTTCTGACAATCACTAAGAGAAATTCCTGGCATATGGGACTAAATGTTACGTTGTATAACCTGGAACAACAATAATTACGATTAGAGATGCTTTGTTGCCTGTTGGTGGATATTTTAAACTGATTTAGAGGCGATCATTTAAGCTGGTTTTAAGCGAATTTGTTGCTGCGGACTTTCTTTTTGCCTCCTCAATTTAAAGTTATTTTTTTAAATTGACGTGAACACTAGAATATTTCAATTAAAAGTCAAATATGAACAGGTAAAATTATCGAGGAATAAAAGGCCAATCAAATGAGGTATAAGTTGTTTAAACAATTACATTAAATTTAGCTTAAATTTACAGTTTTTGAAAAAATTACAAGCGCAAACTTTCTTTTTGCCGGCACTATATATATATATATATATATATATATATATATATATATATATATATATATATATATATATAAGTAATGAAATCAAATGGTGTAATGTTTACCTGATATACGCAATGGTAAACTTCAATCTAATATAAATAACAGTATTTTTATATATAGATAATCTAATCCCAACTGAATAAAAAACTCAATATGCAATGGAGAGTAGAGCTTATTATAAGAGAAAGAAAATTAACACTGAAAGTTGAACTTTACAATCAAAATTTATTTTTCGACTGAATACTCCAAAAACAATTTAGAAATCCTTATTCCACAAAGTTTCAAAAAATGCTATTATTCTCATCAGACAGAAAGAAATCAGCAAATTATATTTGTAGCAATGCTAGAATTTGCATGTTATGCCATTAAATGTAACCGCAATTTATTATAGTCATAAATTGCCAAGAAAAACAAGTGAAAAAATGTTGGATATGTAAAAAATATAAAAAGAAACCGCACATAATATTTCAACTTGCATGAAGATTCTCTCAAGGTAATCCGAAAGGCAAAAATAGTTCATTAGAGAGAATGGAGTTCAAAATTAAATCCAGTGTGATGATGCATATAGTCCGGCTGGAAAGTTTTCAAAGCAGCTGAAATAATGGAAATTTTTTTTTTTCGGAGAGTGCAGTAACCCAAAGAGAAGTGGACCTCCAGGCAAATGGGATCGAAAAATAAAAAGAAGAGAAAAACAGCATGTCATCTTTCATCGCCGGCTTAATTAGAAAAAGAGATTTCAGACTAAATTTTAAAGAATTAAGATCAGGCTAAAAAAAAATCAGCCCGTGAATGTTTGTATTACTCCGACTGGATATTGTCTAGACAGATTGCCTTTAGACAATCTTGCATGAATCAAGCATCAGAGTGGCATAAGAGATTCAAGAAAGGCAGGGTGTTGTCCTGACAGCAGGGAAATGGTCGAGCTGATCAATTCAGATCCTACAGTTCTTTATGCTCTGGTGATTTGCGATGAGAGCTGGATCTACTGAGACCAGAAACCAAGAGACAGATTTCCCAGTAGAAGCATACGTGCTCTCTCAGACCCCAAAAGGCCAGATAGAGCAAATCTACCCAGAAAATTGTGATGATCCCTTTTTTTGGCAGTACAGACATGATCTACATGCACTGGGTTCCACTGGACAGGCAGTCAACAAAGAATACTATGTAAGGTTTTAAGGAAGTTCAGGAAGAGATACCTATTGAAGAGGTAGCACTTCTCGAATCGGGTCAGTTTATTTCCCCCAAGACAGTCCATAACTCCATCCTTATCATAGATTATTTGACCAAGATGGGCATCAAGGCAGTCCTTTACTCTCCCTCTTGTTCAGACCTTGCTCCCTGTGACTTTTGCTTATTCACTAAGCTCAAGTAAAACATAGGAAATTGTGGTCATGAGACAACTGAGAAGATGAAAGAGGCTATGAAGAGGGACATTCACATGCTCACAAAAGAGGACTTACATCAGGCCTTCCAGAATGTGTTGGAACAGTACAAACAGTGCATTGCAGTCGGAGGAGATTACTTCGAAGAGGACTAGAGTTTAATGTGCGTACTATCACTAAAAGTATCCGTACGAAAAAGATCTGGAAACTTATTGAAAGCACCTCGTGTGTGTGTGTGTGTGCGCGCGTGTGTGTGTGCGTGTATATATAATGTGCGTATATGTATATGTATATATATATGTATATATATACATATATACAAACTTACTTTGTTAAATGCGATATAGCGATTGCATATCATTTGCATATTTTGTTTTCTCTTTGATTTTTGTTAATGAGATACCACTTATCAATGGCATAAAATAACTCGAGGACATATGTTATGGGATGGAAATATTGACAGTTAGATGGTGCGACGAGAAGATTCCACGCATCGGTTTTTTTAAATTGACAGCCGTCCCAGAAAACAGCAATACTTACCCTTTTGTCAGAAACATCACTCATAAAATGTGGGTATTAAAATAAATATAGAGGAAGCAAGAGTTTTAAGACATGCTAAACTTTCTACATTCTATCACTATAGATGAAGTTTATACATTATTTGATAACTCTTGTTTTTAATGTCCATACTCTAATCAGATTAGAATGGCAAAGGCTTGTTAGTGGATGTATTATTTTAATCACCGAGAGCCTGACTATAATTCAGTCTTTATTATTAGGTACGGGCAAAAATGGACGAATAAAGATAGAAGTTTTGAAAGCCGATTTATCATATTTTTTTGTAGGTTTTCCGACTACTTTTTGATTGCATTTGAAAGATTAATGAGTGAAGTTAATTTCTAAAAGGGGAAAAATATTTGTACATGTGAAAAAAAAAGAAAGTTATAAAAAATGTTTTCACGGCGAGCTAATTAATTCAGCTAAATTTTGAAATTAAATACATTCATTGTAAAAATCCTTTAAAAGATTAATATTAGTTTTTTGGGTCTATTTCCAAAATAATTAGTAGAGTCCTACGATATTGAATTAAATAAAACAAACAGACACCTTATTTGTATAAAAAAATAGTTTAATTAGCCCCAAACCGATGGATTAAAACGTTCGCAAAAGCACAACAAGCGAAAGTTTTGTAAACACGGAATATAAAGAAGCCCAAAATTTCAGCCAGTCGAAAGACTGAAAATGACGTCATATGATTAAAAGGGAGGAAGGGGGGTGCTAGTTTTCTTTTCCTAGACGTGCATCCATACATTTCTATCCTGAACGTTAGTATAATTTTTATCATTTTTTAATTTAATTATTTTTCTATGTTCCTGTTTTTAAATTAATGTTTTTTTTTATTATTGACTAATATTATATAAAAATTATATTACGCCAAAAGTTTCACATTCATTCAAACAAGGAAAATATTAAAATCTTACATATAAAAATTATGCGAAACTTGTAATTAAAAAAAAGTAGAAATAATTTTTACTATTATAATTTTTTATGTGAAAATATTAAATAAACAATGTATAATTCAATGATAATATCGGTAGTTTGAGAAATTCATTTATCTTCGAGTTATATCGAATTCATAATTACAGATTTAGGAGCTTTTATCGTAATGTTCCTGTAAAAATTAAATTTCTTTTTTAATTGTTATATTTTACGATGCTTTATTTTCATAAAAAAAGCAAAATAAATTCAATCATTTTTTTTTATACTGAAAAGCATAACTTTAGTAAAGGTAATTTTGTTTAAACAGAATTTTGAGCATAGGCATTCATTTTGCACGTACCTAGTTCTTACATAGATAAATAAATAACATACATAAATAAATAGCAAGTCGCAATAAGTCTCATTTGTATGTTTTCTATTGGAGTATTTTTTCACTCATTTACAAGAAATAGATGAGTAAAAAAGTCAACATTGAAAAACAACATAAATATCAGTCTTTAACATATTTGAACAGATAAACAGTTATTTGTTCTCATGTGTGACATCGCTTAATTCATGTGTACACGTTTAAATATTAATCGTAAATAAGTCCGTAAGAATAGGGAACACAGAGAACCTTTATTAAAATTTTCTAAATTTTCTAAGGAGTTGTTTAAGTTTTTTTTTACCATTTATGTGTGGTTAATATATCAATAGAGTTAACTACTTTTCAATACAAATTTCACATAGATATATAGATAATACAGTAATATAGTTATATTGATCCACACACACACACACACACACACACACACACACACACACACACACACACACACACACACACACACACACACACACGAATAGAAAGATGGCTAGATTGTTGTCGAAAATATAAATATAGGTAAATAGATTAATGTCAGGTATACTCAACTTATATTCTTGTACGCATTCATTCAAATACGTCTTTATTGTAGTCAATCTATTTCGTTTGTGCTGATCGATCGAACAGAGAGTAAAGCTACGCATATGCGGCAGAAACCTCGGCAATCGGCTTTGATTCAACTTGACTGAAACAAATCCATATCAATCATGTGGAACAGCGGGTAGAACGGAAAGATGAAAACGTTTGTTTCTCCTGACACAACTTGGACGCTTCGGCTCCTCTGTAAAAATGTCGGCTGTCCCAGCTGTTATATGGAGAGGAACCATCAGAATGGTGAGAGTCGTTTGTCCGTTCGATGTGGCCTCTATGAAGCACACGCTGCGTCGCCTATCTTTGAAGAAAGAAATAGAGTTCCCGAAGAAAATCTATTTTAGAAAAAAACAAAAAAAAAAACAAACAAAAAAAAAAAAACGATGCAACAGTAAGATTGTGAAATTGAAAGAAATTGAAGAGAGAAACACACTGCGAGAAATGATGCAGATACAACTATAGGAAAACCTGATCGATATAGCACAACAACAATGAGGAAAAGGACGCAATAAAAAACACAAATAAAAAATTATTAAAACGAACTTCTTATTATACCTAGTCATAGATATGCGAGCGACCACATGAAGGTTGTTAACCTATTTGCATATTCCAAAAACAAAAACAAAAACAAAAGAAAACGAGCGTTAATTAATTACTAGGTACTTTCAAAATGAATAGCCGATGCTCAAAATGTATAAATATTTACTTAAAACTTTTTATCATTATCATTGAATGAAGCGTTATTTATTTAATATTCTAACACACAAAACATTATAATTGCAAAAAATATTTCCTCTTTTTTAGATTACATGTTTCGCGTAATTTTTATATATGAGATTCTAAGATTGTCTGTGCTTGGATGAATGTGTAACTTTCAGCGTAAGGTAATTATTATATAATCTTGAAAAATATGTTAATTTAAAAGTAGGAACACAGAAAAATAATCAAATTAAAAAATAGTAAGAATTATACAAATGTCCACGATAAGAATGTATAGATACACGACTGGGAAAAAAAAGAAAACCAGGACTCCCTACCTCCCTTCAACTCCCTGACGTCATTTTAAGGTACCCTTTTGACTTTCTGACATTTTGGGCTTCTGTAGAACGCATTCTTAGATGACTTCTTTTGCTTTTGTTTGTGCGAAGTCAGAATCTCTCGCTTTTGGGGGCTAATTAAGCTATTTTTGTACAAAAACGTGTTTTTTTTTTTATTTAATTCAATATTTTAGGATTTTAGTTTACTAATTATAATTGAAATAGGCACAGAAAACATATTTATTTCTCAAGAGGTTTTTACAATGATTTTTAACTTCAAAACTTAGCTGAATTTGTCAGCTTCCGAATGTCGCAGTGAAAACATTTTTCATTATAACTTTTTTTTCACGCGTACAAATATTCTTTTCCTTTTGGAAATTAACTTTTAAATCCAATCAAAAAGTGGTCGGAAACCTACAAAAAATTATGATAAACTGGCTTTCAAAACTATGTCCCCCTATTTTTTCCGCCTTATTGCCCGTACCTTTTAATCCATTATTCATTTTTTATGTTTTCTGATTAATTTTATTTCACTATTATTTTAATTGAAAATAAGAAACATAATTAAAAAAAAAACATAACAAGTATCTGGCAAAAAAAGAAACAAACAGAAAAACAACTAACCGAATAAGTAGAAGCAAAAAAAAAAAAAAAAAAAAAAAAATGAAATAAAAAAACAAACAAACAAACAAACAAACAAATAAACAACAAAAAACAGACGAAAACGAAGACAGAAAGGAGGGATAAAAACAAACAATAGAATTGATTAGTTAAAAAAGACAAGGAGCATGAAGAAGAAATTAAGGTCTATGTTATGTGCGTTGAACAGGAAGAGGAAAAGCTGACATATTTTAATAAGGAATTTATAATTCTGATTCTCCATATGTGTAATAATAATAGTAGAAGTTATTGGTGACAAAAGTTAAAATTAAAACAGAAAGGTAAAGGAACGTAGATTTTGACACTTAAAATCCCAGTTATTTGAATATAATTGTTATTGCACAAGGAAAATGTCGATTTATTTTTTGTTTTTGATTTGCTATACTTTTTATTCTTTTGACAAAATAGAAAGAAGTACAAATAGCAAAACAGCTAACTTTATAGTATGCAACTAAAAAAATGAGACCATCAAAAGGGGAAACAGTTCTTTTGGAAGATTGCAGAGAAGAGTTGAAGAAAAGCTATTTTTATAAATGAAATCTCAAAATAAAGGTGAATGCATACATTTTCATGGACGCTAAGATAAATAGCACAAGATAGATCTTTAGCAAGTAAAGTTCAAACTGTCGGCAATCGTAACAACAAAGCAGTAGAGTAATAATCACTAGAAATAGTAGACGAAGAAATATGAACTGTTAGTTATCCATGTCTTCAAGCCAGGAACGAAATTAGATGTACTGGAAGGACGAGTTGGTTAGCGCCTTTGAAGAATTGGCCTTGATTAATGAAACCAGTAGAGATAGACTGTTGACAAATAAATAATATTTATATAGATAAGTCACCCTTAATTCAATGAAAACTTTAGAGAATAATCATTATTTATAAGGCATATCATATCATTTACGGGGAAAATATGTCTAATCAAATTATATGATGAATATTTCCAGATTGTAAATATAAAAAAGAAAAACTTTCACTTGTTCGCTCTGAAAATATTTAGTGAATCCCTATTTACTGCAACGATGGCTGGATATGACATAATATTCGGTTAATATTGGAACTTATTCAGCTTTTTAAAAGAGACACGTTGGTAAAAAAAAGTTATTATAATCGTAAACGATGTCTCTTCTTTTATCTGAGGGTCGAAAACTTAGAATATTTTTCCTCGACGGCCATTCAATACCGAATATTAAAGGGTGATTATTGAAAATTTCCGTGACAAACGCCTACGCAACATTTGTCAGGTTTGCTAAGGAAATTATGGTTTTCACGAATGAGAAGCAAGAAAAATGCTATCTTCATTCTTTTCTTCGTTCTTTAAAAGAAATTGGCAATACACACAAATTAATTAATAAAACCCTCTATTTATTTAATGTATTTAATTTCTTTTGAAACTTTAAGACACCATAGAACTATTCGTTTCAAATATATGTCCAAACGAGAACTATGAAACCAGCGCGATCGAGATTTAAACACAGCCAAACAGGAAAAGTTGAAAAAAATATGAAGGAAAATGAATCAAAAGATTGGATGACAAAACATATTAAATATGCAAATAAAAAAATCAAAATGAAAACTGTTTGATAAAAGACAAATGAATTCATAGCAGCTAAAACGAGATAGGAAAGAAAAAGAAAAAGCCAGTAAAACGAAACGAGAAGAACCAAATTAAATGGATAGAAAGAAAAAAACACAGAAGACATAGAAGACAAAAGACAATGTAGAAGCAAAAATATGAAGCAAAAACATTGGAAGAAAAAACGTAGAAAAGAATATTTAAATAAAAGCGAATGAATAAAAACGTATTGCAAAAGAACTTCAAAGAAATGAGGAAAATAAGCGAAAATTATATTAATAATCAGTTACGAAGTATCAAGGCCAAAAGTCACGTTTGGAAACTGGTTGATGAAATGGATTTTTATTTAATTGATGATGAATAGTGTAGAGGATAAATACTGATGAATAGAAGAAAATTTAATCGCCTATGAGACCGATTTATAAAAAGTATTTCTTGATATAAAACTGAAATACGAACTTGTTGAAGTATGTACGTAATCAGTTTCTTGGTAATGTGCTCCATAGCCGAGAAGCTCTTGAAAAGTAACTATGTTCATGAGAATTTCACCTGGCCCTTTACACATAGATTAAAGACGGAGAGTTTTTATCCATTGTTGTAAAGAGACGAGTTCTTATTTCGAATGTTTAACAAGAAAAAAAAAACTAGAGATTGGAGATCAATCGAGCACTTTCCATGGAAATATCGATAAAAACTAACGTGAGTTTTTCAACGAGAAAGAACCTGAAAAAAACAGAAGATATCTGTTACTAGATTGCGAAGTGGACTTTTTACTCGGAAAGCAATAAAATGTGCCCTAAGCGGCACTTCTCTAAATGTTTCAGCATCGATCCACCATAAGACGTACCAAACAAAATATAGGTCAAGGAAAAAATCAAAAGTTATTCAAGGGCAGCCGTAGAAGATTCCAATCATTTTTTAGAAGAAAGTTGATTTGAAATCCTGCTCACAGGAAAAAAAATATTTCGTAAATCACACACTAACATTCACGCTCCATCCTTTCCAATAATTAATCCTTTCGCATATTTCTAAATAGTTACTAATGAACTGTAATCGATGTCGGGTGTTTATTTTTCACATCGTGGTTCCAAATTATCGACGTCTTGGATGTTCGAGTTGGCAGATATTTTATGAACGTTCTAATTTATCACGTGATCTCGACATCAAATCCAGTCATGATGGTTGATATAAATGTTGTATATCATTTTGGTTATTCATAGAAGTCTTATATCTACCATTGACGACGAGGACGACGACAACGCGTGGATCTCATTATTCTTGATTGTTGTTATTCTGGATTGTTAGGATGCAGTCATGAAGAAGGAAATATAAGAAACATTCATGTATTAATTGAAGAAACAAGCACGTTTACTGTATCTGTTTTTGTTTATCATATGTTCCCGCACTAATCAACGTCTACGAAACTGGAATAATTTCAGAGATTCTTATTCTAAACATATAATTTAGCTCGCACAAGCACAACACCTGGTATATCTACCCTCCCTCACCTAATTAATCGAACGTTAGTGTTTGATCGAAACTATGATTTCTTAAAAATTATAATGCTTTAAATATATATATCTATAATATAAAGTTGAATGTCTGTGTGTGTGTATGTCTAGTCACGAATAGGCTCCTATGCGGTTGACTATTTTAAAAAACTGATTACATATAATGATAGAAGATGTATCAAGACACAGGAATGGGTATGTTTGATCTGGAAGAACGGTGGTTCATTAAAATTGTTTGGCCTGCGTTCGCGTCTGGTCCACAAAGTATGGGAATAAAAAATAAAAACAAACAAACAAAAAAAAAACGTTTACAAGGGTTTTTGATATAAATGTACATAAGAATACTTTGATGAGTATGTTTTAACTTAAATAGGGATGGTATAATAAAATTGTGAGGTCTGCGTTCGTGCCTGGCCTCCATAGAATGTAAATAGGCACAAACTTTAATAAAGACTTTTCATATCTATCTGTATACTTTGATAATTATGTTTCAGTTTGAAGAAATATGGTATAATAAAATTATTGGGTGTTCGCTCGCGCCTGACCTCCATAGAATGTAAATATGTCACAAAGTTTAACAAGGTTTTTTAATATAGATCCACAGAATATTGTGATAAGTGTTTCAGTGTGAACAGGTATGGTATAATAAATTATGGGGGTCTATCTATTTTATTTTTACTTTCATCATATTTTGCTTTTGTTTTGATACCTCCAAATTCGACAATTTACAACCCTTCCTTTTCATAACCTATTATACTTTCATAAATCAGAGTCAATTTTCTGTAGGCTGTATTTGAACCCAGTCAATGACGGGTACTTTTGCTATATATACATATATATATATATATATATATATATATATATATATATATATATATATATATATATATATATATATATAAGTGTATCACAAAAGTGAGTACACGCCTCACATTTCAATATGAACTTCAACATGTACTGTCAAATACAGCAGCAGAGCATGATCCCCTCCGTTCAGAAACTGGGTCGCAAAGAAGTGTTCCAGCATGACAATGACCCAAAACATACATCTAAGGCAACCATTGCTTTACTGAAGAGGTTGAGGTGATGGACTTAGCTAAGCATGTCTCCAGACGAACCCAATAGAACATCCTCAAATAGAAGGTGGAGGTGCGGAAATTGCTCTGCGACGTCGTAATTAAAGAGTGGAATATCATTCTAGTTGCTACATGCGAAGCTCTGGTAAACTTCATGCACATAGAGTAAAGGCAGTTTTGGATAATGATGGTGGTCACACAAAATATTGAGAGTTGACATGTTGTAATTTGACAACTTTTTGTAAGGGGTGTACTCGCTTTTGTTGCCAGAGATTTAGCTTTTAATGGCTATATTTTGAGTTATTTTGAGGGAAAAATAAATTAACTCTATTATATCCTGCAGACAGACTACTTTTCATTGTGTCAAAAATAATTTTTTCAGTGTTGTCCCATGAAAAGATATACTTAAATATTTGAAGAAATGTGAGTATACTCACTGTTGTGGTACACTATATATATATATATTTTTTTTTATTACATTTTCACCCCAAACAAAGCAAATTGCCACTTTGGTGTAGGGGGCTACTTTCAGGGGCAACAACTACTGGGGTACTATGTAGGGATTTGGGCAGCAAGGTGTCGGTTCACGTTACACTTGAACTTCTGCACGTCAGTACTGTTGGGGAAGCAGGGACCTGGAATGGAATTCCAGAGTCTAGCGGTTCTGGGGAAGAAACTATTGGAGTAAAAAGATCTTTTACATGTAGGGATCTCTACAGTGTGGGGGTGGGATTTAGCAGCCTGTCGGGTTTGTCGAGGGTGCTCACGTCGTGGGGGCACAAGTGATTGCAGTTCGTCAGAGCATTCACCACTAAAATACTTGTAGAAAAGGCAGAGGGATGCAACATTTCGTCGATATATATATATATATATATATATATATATATATATATATATATATATATCAAGTGAATATATATATATCTCAATCAAGTGAATATATATATATATCTCAATCAAGTGAATATATATATATCAAGCAAGTGAATATATATATATATATATATATCAATCAAGTGAATATATATATATATATCAATCAAGTGAATATATATATATATATATATCAATCAAGTGAATATATATATATATATATATATATATATATATATCAGTCAAGTGAATATATATATCAATCAAGTGAATATATATATATATATATATATATATATATATATATATATATATATATATATATATATATATATATATATATATATACACCAATCAAGTGAAAAGGTGACACAAAACCGTAACAGATTTGTTGAACGAACCCCACCACCGCAAAAAAAAACGAATTAAACTATAATTATGAAGCGCATTATGGTAGACTAAGGTAATTGCTTTGTTTTGTTTTGTGAAGTGGTCGGCAAGTGAAGAATTGAGATTCCCACTAATGAAAAGTAATTTTGATAAACACGTTAATAAACGTACAACAATGTGCTTGCATCCCCCTATAATTGGATGTAAACGAAAATGCTCACGAATAAATATTTGTAGTAATTTAAAACCAATAAGCAGGAATGTTAAAAAGCAAGTGAATTTGTTAAAGAAAGTTTGATATATGAATAAAGAATGGTTAGGAAACCTATCAATCCTGAAACTATTGGTTATGGTGGTTTTGCAATGAAGACTGAGGTAATTTTGTTTTCATAGATGGATTGAAAAAGTAACATTCAAAACAGAGAATCAGCAACTATGTCCCAGAGCCTAACTGGAGTCCGAACACGGTACCCCCGTAATAATAATAAAGGGTTGGGTTCGAGACTCCTATAAAACGGTTTCCCAGTTCGATACAAAACACCTGATGAAGGCCGGAGGGCAAAACGGCCGAAACGTTGTGACTATAACAACCAAGATGGGGAAGTCAGTCTGACAATCTCAATAAATGTAAAAAAAGGCAGTTTACTCAACGCCCCCCACCACCACAAAATGTGCATACCGGAAAAATGTTCACACCCCAATTACCGAAAAGTTATGAATAGAAAGTGTTTGCGGAGGAATATTATAATTAATCCTAAAAACACAGAACGTTTCGTAAACTGCTGAAGTACTAAACGGCTAAAACCCCGGGAACGTAATCGCCCTAAAAAAAGAAAAATCTGCATATATTTAAATGATAACAGTATACGTTTCCCGGGCCACATAAGACAAGAAAAGAAACGACGCTTAACAGAGCTGCTTATCTCATGATATTGAAGCACTTTTTAGCAACAACTTTTGTTTTTAATGATTTGCTAAACTGAAGAAGTTATGTTAAAAACAAACAATCTAGAAGGATTTATTCTTCAAAGATAAGAGACTAAAGACTTAATTTTATTTTGCCAAGTCCAAAATAAAACAAACGGATACTAATTCAATGTAAAAATAACAAAATAAACGTGGGAGGCATAAAATATGCACTGAATCCCGGGCGACACCCTGTCTGAAGACACGTTGTTGGTTGGCTGTTTTTTTTTACGGTATATCAATCCTTTTCAGGTTATGTAATGCCGATTCCATTGATTTTGAAGAAAATTTTTTTTAATAGAATATATATATATATATATATTTTTCAAGTCGGTTTCTATTTAACCCATAATTGGGACCCTAACAGGTACTACCACTCCGGGTCAGAGTGAACCTGGGAGCAATGGCAATTAAAGGGTGGATCCACATTCCCCAAAGCCCGCAAGCTGGGACCTCACCATCGGATATAGTTTAAGGTCATATCCAGGACCCCGAATGCACGTGTATAATTACTTTATAAACAGTAAACAATCTTAAAATGCATCCAGCCGATAAAAAATAAGAGGTTATTTGTACTTGCACCTAACAATATACGAAGAAAAAGTGGCAAGACTAAGAAACGAAAACAAATGTACAACAAATTACTGTTACCCAAAGCAAGAGCTATTAGTCGTGTAAGTACGTGGATTAATTAGTTTTAGTTTTAAAATTATTTCGAACTTGATTTTTTTATAACTGAGATTTAGTGTATTATTCTTATCGTGTTTGTCTGATGTTTTGTTTATTACAATGAAATTAGCACATAAACCATAGGAAAAAATATATAATGTGAAGCGTATGGGGATAAAATCAAGACCGTCTTAAAAGAAGGCCACGATAAAATGCGAACTACGGATGATGTTGGGGCGTGAAAAGTTTTCGGTCTTGAAAAAAGTACTGGTTATGGAAAGAAACTAAAGAAAGGAAAATAAAATAATTAGTGAGTAAAAATTCTGCTACTATTGTTCAGTCTGTGTTTTTTTTTTAGAATGTTACTCCTCTGGGAAATTTTAAAGGAATTTATGTTAACGAATGAAAGAGACTGGAAAAACCTACATCGGATATTGGATAGTAGTTTTTTTTTTACACAGGCAAACCCCATTATCAAGGCCAAGAGGCCACTCAAGGATAAGGGTTAAAGAGTTTACAGTAGAAATTGGACAATATAGTAATCATTAGTAATGAAAATTCGGTAAATTTGTGAACTTATATGGAACGGCTTATCAAGAGCTTATTTACGTTAGACTTGAAGACAACCATATTATAGTCAGCCGGAAAGCAGGAAAACGGAAGACAATTCTACAGGCGTGCAGTTCTAAGAAATAAGCTTTGTTCATGGAATCTACTGTTGGTTTAGGCACAGATAAAGAGTGGGGGAATTATTGGTAGTGTTTTCAGCTAGACGAGTGTTTCTTGTGAAAGTTTGGCGAGGGGGGCATAGACTGAAGCTCAGTCAAACATTTTCCATGAAAATAACGATACAACCTCGCAACATCTCTTCTGTGAGAAAGAGGTTGCAGGGAAGAGAAAAGGACATCTCCTCCGAGGCTACGAAGTCTATTTTGAACTCTATCAAGGCAGGACAAGTCCTTTCTAGTAACTCCTGCCCAGATGTGGCAACAGTATTCCATCCTTGGACGTACCTGGCTCTTATATAGATAGAGAATTTCATCAACAGTTTGATATCTACTGGATCGATAGAAAGATCCCACCATGTTTCCAGCGGCCTTGGCAACAGATTTGATGTACGTGTTCCATTTAAGATCAGGAGTAATGGTCAAGCCCAGAAGCTTGTCAAAGCTTGAAGCCTCCTGAAGACGAGAGCCAGTCTTCAACTTGATGCCAGATGTGGATCAGAATGTTGATGATGTAAAGAAAGAAGCTTGGTTTTAGATGCATTAAAAGTAGCCAGCCACTCCTTTCCCCATTGTAACACGTGCTCAAGATCAGAGGAGAGAGAATCGGATAGCCTCCTGAGGCACACCAGCATTAATACTGTGAGCTTCTGATTTTTGCCCCTCAACTACTACTCTTATGAACCTATCAGAAATAAATAATGTAGTAATTGAGAAAACATTTCCAGCTATACCATAGCTAGAGATCTTGTGAAGTAAACCTTTATGCCTTTAGGCCTTAGATATGTCAAGAGCAATTGCTCTAGAAAGGTTGCCTTCGTCGAGAGATTTGCTAATCCTATGAGATATAACTGTAAGCACATCTGCTGTAGATCTAGCAGAACGGAAACAATATTGAGTGTCACTTAGAAGGTTATTTTTATTGAGATGGTTGATTACTTCTGTATTTAACACAGATTCCAGCAACTTACTCATGACGCACAGAAGACTTATTGGCCTGTACTGAGAGGGGGATGAGCGATCACCTGAATTCTTAAATACAGGGCATACTGATGAGATTTTCCAGGGTGATGGGAAGCTATTCTCCTTAAGACAGCGTTTAAACAGTTTTGTAAGTATGGGCGCTAGTTCTGGTTGAAGTTTTTTGAGTACTATAATTGGAATACTGTCAGGGCCAGTTGCTTTACTGGAATCAAGGTTTTTGATTAGCTTGGCGACATCACGTACAGATATATGCATACCACATAGCGTGTTTTCTGATACAGGAGGAAATATTGGGGGTTGGCGGCTTGGTCGCAAAGGGTAGAATTAGCTGCAAAGTTCTTGGCAAAGAGTTTGGCTTTGTATGATGCTGACGAGATTAACTCAGGTCCATTGATGATAGTTGGGATAGAGCACACGCTTCTGTTCAGGATTCTGTTTGCTATTTGCCAAACCTGGTGGGAACCAAGGCACTGCTCAGCTATTTTGGACTTGACGGATTGAGCATTCTTTATTACTTTCTTACAATGGTTGCTGGCAGTCCTGAAAGCGGCTTTAGTTTCCATACATCTATTACGTTGGAAGCAGTGGGAAAAGTGATTTCTGTGCGCAATGGCAGCAGCACATTCTGGAGAAAATCATGGCTGGCTGTGTAAGAGTATCTTGTGTAGGAGACGGTGAGACTCGTCGTGGGCGACGAAGCGTTTCACTGAAGAACCACGGCAACACACAGCAAACCAACAAACAATGACAGTCACGGCGCGAAGGCAACTAACAAAGCTCAGCTGACTGCACGAATAGAAACGGAACCCAACGGTCACTGTACTGATCGCCACGAACGTCAGAACCCGACTGCCTCGCACCTCCAATGGACCGATTTTTATTACTCAAGATGGCCTAGCTAATTTGCATCCCCGCGAGATCTCGCACGATCCTGCGAGATTCCGTCTCTAATAAAAGCAGGCAGGCGCCATCTTGAAACTCTTTCTTCCGCTGCCCCGACCACAGGATCAGCCACCACCCCACACGCCAGGCACACACGGACCCTCTTGCGCCGAGGGCTACGGTTAGTCTCACAGGCTGTTAGGTTTTTGCTGGAACTTTTTTGAGGGTATGAAACGGTTTATACCTACAATTAACCATTCTGTCAGGTCTGATACTATAGAAGACACATCCTTTTTAAATATGTAACGCAGCAGAGATAGAGCCGATATAAATGTACGGAAGCTATCCCAGTGAGCCTTAGTGTATCGATATACTGTACGATGGAGAGGTACGTCTGGGGACTTATTACATTTCATTTTTATCTTAACGTTTAAACAGTTTTGTAAGTATGGGCGCTAGTTCAGGTTGAAGTTTTTTGAGTACTATAATTGGAATACCATCCGGGCCAGTTGCTTTACTCGAATCAAGGTTTTTGATTAGCTTCGCAACATCACGTACAGATATACGTATATCACATAGCGTGTTTTCTGATACAGGAGGAAATATTGGGGGTTGGCAGCCTTGATCGCAAAGGGTAGAATTAGCTGCGAAGTTCTTGACAAAGAGTTTGGCTTTGTCTGATGCTGACGAGATTACCTCAGGTCCATTGATAATAGTTGGGATGGAGCACACGCTTCTGTTCATGATTCTGTTTGCTATTTGCCAAAACTGGTGGGAACCAAGCCGCTGCTCAGCTACTTTGGACTTGACAGATTGAGCATACAACTCTCTTGCATTCTTTATTACTTTCTTACAATGGTTGCTGGCAGTCCTGAAAGCGGCTTTAGTTTTCATACATCTATTACGTTGGAAACAGCGGAAAAAGTGATTTCTGTGCGCAATGGCAGCAGCACATTCTGGAGAGAACCATGGCTGGCTGTTAGGTTTTTGCTGAAACTTTTTCGAGGGTATGAAACGGTCAATACCTACAATTAACCATTCCGTCAGGTCTAATACTATAGAGGACACATCCTTTTTAAACATGGAATGCAGAGGTAGATCAGATATAAATATACGGAAGCTATCCCAGTCAGCCTTAGTGTATCGATATATTGTACGATGGAGAGGTACGTCTGGGGACTTATTACATTTCATTTTTATCTTAATTGATACAAAAGAGTGGTCGGAAGATCCAAGAGGCGACAGAACAGAAACTGAACATAGTTCAGGGCAAGTTGTGAGAAAAAGGTCTAGTAGGCTCGCATACTGGCCGTCATTATCGGCACACGGGTAGGTTCCTGAACAATCTGAGTGAGGTCATAGGCAATGGAGAAATCATGACAGAACCTCCCCTCATCATCGGTCTTGTTTGAGTGGGTCAACCATTCGACGTTGTGAACATTGAAGTCTCCACATACGTGAATGTTAGCTGAAGGATAAGCAGATCGGACTTGATCAATTTTCTCAGATATGCTTTTAAAGATAGTAACTCTGCTGTTGTGGGGGCGATAGAGAGTAAATATAAATGCAGTAGTGTGAGCTAATGCAACCCGGAAGCACATATAGGGTAAGTTAGGATCTTCTCTGGAGATGTCCCTACCACATGGAAAGCCATCTTTAATATAGGCACATATTCCATGTCCATGGCGATCTTGGGGGTCAGATTTAGAAGTTAAGTTAGAGTATCCTTTAATTGCGAACTCTTCTAGGGAAATAGCCATTCCAATGCCAGTTTCGCTTAAAAATAAAAGGTCTGGTTTAGTCTCCTGTAATTGGGTTTCAACCTCTGGAAGGTTAGAACGTAGACCTCTGATGCTGGAGAAGGAGACATGGTAGTAGGGGTCTACGTTGGAAGTTGGAGAACTGGGTTTAATCATGTATTTTTTCTTGAAACTTGTCATGATGGAATTTTGGAATTTGGGGACTAGGTCGTCAGATTTGCTTAGAGCAGGACAGAGAGGGGAAATAAGAGAGAAAAAGAAACGAAGAATTTTTTTGTAGAACATTGATAAGGTAAAGCCGTAACAATTACCCACTAATATGGCATCGAGAGGCCCCGCCAGAAGCTACTGCATGGTCCAGAATCCATTCACCAAGTGGCAATACAGCAGCCCCAGTACTTTGCACATGCTGATAGGACAGCCTCCTTAGTGGTTAATCCAAGGTTCGGGTCCTTGACTATCAGGTGGATAACGTCAGCCCAGATAAAACGTTTACCTCCAGCACCCTTACTAGTGATATGACTACAAGGATAGACATAGAAACAGAAAATTTCCGCCATCTCTGTCATCTGTTTGCGCAAAATACTGCCAGCCTAGAATACAGCTTTTTCTTCTCCCTTTGTCAGAAAAATCACTCATTAAAAAATGAGGACTGAGGGACAAATAAGGGGAAGCGAGAGTAACGGGAGCTGCCGATAATGCATTCATAATGCGTTTTCTACTCTCCATTAAAAAAAATATTAAGTATTCTATAAAAGTCCAACGGATGTGTTTAAGGGAAAGTATAGTGATAGATTCCCCTCTCACGAAGTAAAAATGAATACAATTACCTAATCTATTTTTGCAATGAACTTCGTAGATAAATAAACATTTATGGACGAGAAAAAAGCTAGCATTTAATAAAACAGAAATACATAAATTAAATATTGAAATAAAATGTAGTTATTAATATTTGAATCTAAGAATAAAAAGTACGATTAATATAGAAGTGACTTATCTAAAAAAAAACACTTCCGTCTCCAAAATGCAAACTGTAGAAAAGAATTTAAGTTTTAATAACAACAGCGTTCAAAAGACTTATTTTTTTTTTAAATTAACCGTTAAAAGAAAAGCGTGATTTTATTCTGGACTTTAGCTAGTCACGTTTTAAGAAACTTGCGATATAAAAGAAAAGGGGAGGATTCTTCCGAAAGTTAGTTGGTGACGTTATAAATAATTGCGAGATAAAATAAAAGCAGGATTAAGGGATGGGGACTGAAAGGATAATATAATGGATTGAGTCTATGCAATATTTAAAATCAACTCGGTAGATAAATAAACATTTATGGACGAGAGAAAAAAGCTAGCATTTAATAGAATAGAAATACATAAATTAAATACTGAAATAAAATGTAGTTATTAATATTTGAATCTAAAAATAAAAAGTACGATTAATATAGAAGTCAATTATCTAAAAAAAACAAAACACTTCCGTCTCTAAAATGCAAACTGTAGAAAAGGATGACCATATTGAATTTCTATGTGGGATGTGCGTTTATATATATATATTTTCTTTTACACAGGAATCACCACTTATCAAGGCCCGGAGGCAACCCAAGGATAAGGGTTAATGGGTATACATTAGTCAATGTGATTATAGCATAGTAAACATAAGTAGTGGGAATTTTGTAAATTGGATTACTTATTAAGAACTTGTTTATGTTGGACTTGAAGATAATCAGATTGTAGTCAGGTAGAAAGCAGGCAATCCGAAGAGAGTTCCACAGGCGTGCAGTTCCAAGAAAGAAGCTTTGTTCATGGAATCTGCATTTAGGTTTAGGTACAGATAAAGAGTGTGGGAAATTATTGATAGTAGTTTTGGCTAGACGAGTGTTTTTCGTGAAAGTTTGACAAAGCACTTGCCATGAAAATAACGATAAAGCAAAGACAGGTTTGCAACGTCTCTTCTGTGGGAAAGAGGTTGCAGGAAAGAGAAAAGGGCATCCTCCACTAAGCTACGAAGTCTATTTTGAACTCTGTCAAGGCAGGATAAGATGGTTCTAGCAGCTCCTGCCCAGATGTGGCGACAGTACTCCATCATTGGCTGTACCTGGTTTTTATATAGGTAGAGAATTGCATTAGGAGTGAGATATCTACTGGAGCGGTAGAAGGATCCCACCATTTTTCCAGCGACCTTGGCAATGGATTTGATATACGTGTTCCATTTCAGGTCAGGAGTAAAGGTCAAGCCCAGAAGCTTGTCAAAACATGAAGCCTCCCCAAGACGAGAGCCATTCATTTCAATTGATGCCAGATGGGCATCAGAGCGTAGATGGTGTAGAGATAAAACTTTGTTTTAGATGCATTAAAAGTAGCCAACCACCTCTTTCCTCATTGTACCACAAGTTCAAGACCAGAGGAGAGAGAATCAGAGAGAACTTGGTCGTTTACGGTCTTTGGTGTGCTACTATAGAGTGTAGTGTCGTCAGCATATATGTCTACGAATGATGTAAGGATGTGATTTTGAAGATCATTACTGTAGATCACGAAGAGAGTTGGTCCCAGGATGGACCCCTGAGGAACTCCAGTATTAATACTGAGAGCTTCTGATTTCTCCCCATCAACCACTACTCTTATGAACCCATCAAAGAGAAATGATTTAATAATTGAGAAAACAATACCATAGCTGGAGATCTTGTGAAGTAGACCTTTATGGCATATCTTGTCAAAGGCCTTTGATATGTAAAGAGCGATTGCCCTAGAGAGGAAGCCTGCGTCGAGAGATTCGCTAATTCTATAAAATATAACTGTAAGCATGTCTGCTGTAGATCAGGCAGAACGGAAACAATATTACACGTCACTAAGAAGGTTGTTTCTGTTGAGATGGTTGACTACTTCTCTATTTAACAGATTCCAGCAACTTAATCATGATGCAAAGAAGACTTATTGGCCTGTACTAAGAAGGGGATGAGCGATCACCTGAATTCTTAAATACAGCGCATACTGATGAGATCTTCCAAGGTGTTGGGAAGCATTTCTCCTTAAGACAACGCTTAAATAACTTTGTAAGTATGGGCGCTAGTTCTGGTTGTACCTTTTTGAGCACTATAATTGGAATGCTGTCAGGGGCAGTTGCTTTACTGGAATCAAGGTTTTTGATTAGTTTAGCAACATCACGTACAGGTATTTGAGCGTGTTTTCAGATACACGAGGAAATACTGGGGGTTGGAAGCCTTGGTCATAACGAGTAGAATTAGCTGCAAAAATCTTGGCAAAATGTTTGGCTTTGTCTGATGCTGACAATATTACCTCAGGTCAGTTGGGATAGATTGTCTGATGCTATGAATGTTTATTGTAGACGGAAAAATGATTCGATTTTTTTTATATGTAAAGAAGGTAAGTATTAGGTTAAGATTATTAACTTATATATCTTAATAGCTCAGTGAGTAAAATATCTAGTTTGCAACATCAAGATTGCTGTTAAAGTAAACTCTCCTTAATATGGTGTTGCATATAATGTCATCGCACACCTTAACATAGGCATCGTCGGTTAATCCTGGTAATAGTATATATTATCCTTAACTCTATCACAGGTCTTTTAAAATGTGGTTTGTATCACGCTCTCCACTCTCCATGTTTGCGGTTATTGTGAATATCAATTGAATTTCAATAACCCCAACGATTTTAAACGAAAATTGTCACAATTTAAATACTTCAGCATTTAATATCAAACTATCTTATAAATAATCTGCCATTTTTAGATATATGAAAAATGAATGATCATGTGAGTATGAAGATTCAACTTTATTTGATCTCTAAAATTTAATAGACTTTAATACTGATCATAAGATATGTTAAAACATGCTTTATGCCTATGATTTATAAATGAAAAGGAGCTTAACATATGTCAAACGATACAAAAGCCTGAAAATATCTCCTACATAACTTCTTCTTAGTCAATGCAATATTTATAAGTTTCAAAATCTAGCAAAGAAATGCAAATATATATTGATTTGTTTTAAGTATTTTTCACACATTGATCTCGAGTGACATTTTATAGACGGACAAAAGGATCCATTTTATTCAATTCAAAATCCCTCCTAGTAAAGTATGGCAAAAAAGAAATAGTCTTTTAAACATCTAGAATAGAATTGTCTATACAAGCATATAACTCAAAGCGGATACAAAATCACATGAAAACGATTTTCTTTTCATAGTACAAGTCTTGCAGCTTCAAAGTGAAATGCAAGTATGCACAACAATACTCGTTTGCTTATATCTGAGGAGAACTCTTTACGAATTTACAGAAGCGAGGATCACGTTTAGAGCTTGTGGTGTTCTTTATCAGATTACAAACATATAATCAATTATGACGCTGAAATTAACAATAAAACAGAAAACATTATATAGTAAAAACGCAACTCTATTTTAACTTTCTCCTAACAAATACCCCGGATATCTTAGCACTAAGTGAGACTAACCTACACTCCTCCATCCCCTCTAACTACTTTAACATGCCTGGATATCTCCCACTCTGCCGTAAGGACTCTGACAGACATATGCACGGACTTGGAGTTTACATTCGTAATACCCTTCCCTTGACTAGAGAAACAAACCTAGAAACGGATGATCAAGCCTTTATGTGCTTTAGACTAATCATGCAACACAACATTAGCTACTTTTACTTTCTCTACCGCTCTCCCTCGACCCAAGACTGCACCATAATAAACAAAGTATCTGACAGCATAGACACAGCACTCTCCTTCGACACTAGCGCCCAAGTACATGTATTTGGCGACTTTAATGTCCATCACAAAAACTGGCTTGGATTCTCTACTTACACAGATGCAGCAGGCAGCGCAACTCATAGCTTCTCTGTATCTCACTCCCTATCGCAAATTGTTACTTTTCCAACCCGCTTCCCTGATCAGGAAGAACAACACGCATCACTATTAGATCTGTTTTTGATCACAGTTCCTGATGATTGTGTAACGAAAGCCGACAGCCCACTTGGGAACGCTGATCATGCGGTGATAATGGTTGAAATCGCCCTAAACTCTAGACCCAAAACTGAAGAGCCAGTGCTCAAAACAACGAGATATTATAAAAAGGCTGACTGGGAAGCTATCAGAGATCTTATCAGAGATGCCCCATGGGGAAATATTTTTTCTCTTCCTGCTGAACAGTGTGCAACCGAGACCACTGAATGGTTCAAAACTGCAATCGAAGCGCATGTTCCCATGCGGAAATTCTATAGCAAGCCCCACTCTCCCCAATGGTTTACTTCGACTTGCGCAACTGCCATTGCTCAAAGGCAGCATGCATTCCGCAGGTTTAATCGACATAAGTCGAGTTCAAACAGACAGAAGTACATAGAAGCTAGAAGTAACGTTAAGAAAGAAATAGCGACAGCTAAGAGGGAATTTACGGAAACCACTAAAAAACGCATCGAAGCACAAAAACTAGGAACTCGTGACTTCTGGAAAATCTACAACAGTGTAGTAAATAATGGGCAATCAACAATTCCCCCACTAACCAACAATCACGAGGTTCTTTGCTCAGCAACCGAGAAGGCTAACATGCTTGCCAGTCGGTTTGCCTCAAACTCCACACTGGACCCTCTAAACCACCCCCTACCTCAATTTCCTATGCGGACAGACGCCACGCTAGACGATCTGAAAATCACCCCTGCTCAGGTGCATGCTATCATAAAAACCTTGACACTTCTAAAGCATGTGGACCCGACCTCATCCCAGCTGTGCTATTAAAAAAGTGCTCAGCCGAAGTAGCTCCAGTTCTCTCCAAACTCTACAACAAATGCCTTAATGAATCTTGCTTTCCGAGCTGTTGGAAAACTGCTTCTGTAGTACCAGTATTCAAGAATTCTGGCGAAAGAACTGATCCATTAAATTATCGCCCTATTAGCCTCCTCCCACTTTTTGCCAAAATATTTGAGACCTTAATTAACCATGCTCTAGTCCAGCACCTTACAGATGCTAAACTTCTGACCGACCATCAATATGGATTTAGACAAGCCCGTTCCATGGCAGACATCCTCACTGTAATCTCTGAACGCATATACCATTCACTGGACAAAGCGGGAGAGGGCAGAGCGGTAGCTCTAGATATATCTAAGGCTTTTGACAGGGTATGGCATGAGGGTCTCCCCAGGAAGATTAGATCTTACGGTATCACTGGTAGAATACTTAACGTAATTAAATCCTTCTTATATAAGAGAAAAATCCAGGTTGTCCTCGACGGTCGTACATCTAAACAATATGATATAAATGCGGGAGTGCCCCAAGGATCTATCCTTGGACCTCTGCTGTTCCTGATATTCATAAATGACCTCCCCGACAAGATTGCCTCTGAGATGGGTATATATGCTGATGACACCACACTCTATAGCAGGCACGACAGGAAAACAAACGAACATATATCTAAAGTAATGGCAGAAACACTAGAGGATGACCTCCAATATGTAGTGGAATGGGGACAAAAATAGATGGTAACGTTCAATGCCACCAAGACAAAACTGGTTTCATTCAATAATTACAAGAAACCTTCTCTACCACCTATAGCAATGGCCAACGACTCTTTACCTGAGAGTACGTCTCTCAAGCTCCTTGGCCTAACGTTCACAGGAAACATGAGTTGGAACAATTACATCGAGGGCATTGCCAGGGCCGCTGCAAGGAAGGTGGGCTCTCTCTACCGTGCTAGAAAACTTTTAACACCCGAAAGTATCCTGTACCTCTATAAGGCCACTATTCGCCCATGTATGGAGTATTGCTGTCATATTTGGGCCGGTGCATCGGCTACTAGTCTCTCGCTCCTTGACAGGGTTCAAAAGAGAGTCGCAAATCTGATAGGCCCTAAACTGGCATCTAAACTTCAGCCTCTGTCCCATCGTCGAAACGTTGCATCCCTCTGCCTGTTCTACAAGTATTATAATGGTGAATGCTCTGAAGAACTGCAAGCACTTGTGCCCCCACGACGTGAACACCCTCGACAGACCCGACAAGCTGCAAAATCCCACCCCCACACTGTAGAGATCCCTAGATGTAAAAGATCTTTCTACTCCAGTAGTTTCTTCCCCAGAACTGCTAGACTTTGGAATTCCATTCCAGGTCACTGCTTCCCCAACTGTACTGACATGCATAAGTTCAAGTGCAACGTGAACCAACATCTCGCTGCCCTAATCCCTGCATAGTACCCCAGTAGATGTTTCCCCTGATAGTAGCCCCCTACACCAAAGTGGCAATGTGCCTTGTTTGGGGTGAAAATGTAATAAAAAAAAAAACTTGAACCTGATGAAGGAAAAATAACAAACTAATGGATAATATAATATTAAATGATAGTAAGAAAATGGTCACTAAATAAAAACATAGACGATTTCAAAGGCTTATTAATGTGCTTTTCTTTATAATTTTTCTTCATATAGTGTTAATCGAATTTCGATTATTATATTACATTTTAGTGACTAAAAGTTTGGTGCTGATATTTCGAGTTGATTAAATTATTTCTTTAACTTCATTCAAACGCAGGTATAATCTTAACTAAAGTTAAGATTATAATGTTAATATAAACATAATGTTTAAAAGTTCAAAATTTATTACAAACTTAAAATTTTTTATTTATTTTGTCATTTCTTCAATAACCTTATGCATGTTACTGCTATAACTAATATGTAAATAAGCAAACATATATTTACATACCCGTTAATAAAAACTGATGAATTGTCGAAATAAGTGCATCTAACATAAAAGATTATTGTCAATACCATTTAAATTGCCAAAATGAATATTTGTTTCTGGCGAAATAACGCATTTTATTATTGCTGAACCGGCTTTAGAACAATATAACATCTTTTACTTCAATTCATTTAAAAATTCAGGAGTTCAGCCAATTCACCTGATAATATGACCCATTCTTAAATAATCATCTAAAAATAAAAATCAAGTAAATAAATGCCTCAATAATATGAATCTATTACGTGACATATTATTTTTGTAACAAATTTTGAGAAAATACAATTTTATCAAAATTGTTCCCTTTTAAATAATTTATCCTAGTAATTTATTGGTTTATCCAAAAGAGTTACTAGTTTACAGTATATTTCATAACTGCTTTACTTTAACACAATCTAACCAGGGGATTATACTTTTTTGCTACATTGTGATTTATCTCTAGACTATTAGTTCTTCGTTAAATATATAAAAGCAGTACAATCAATAATAGATAACAAATAATAGAATAAAGAAATCGATATAAAAAAGCAAAACAACTGAACGGAAAAGCAAAACAGAACGGAAAAGAAGACAAACGCCTTTAATGAAGGCTGTTTTGTCTGTTGGTGATGCTTTCTTGAAATGAAAGCGAACTGAATAGCTTCATTATTATTTCAATGTATAGACTGTGATTTCTAAACACTTGGACGCTGTGAAGATTGTTAGTCTAAGAACCAAATACGAAAGCTGGAGTGAAAGCGCCGGAGACACGCCAGACAAAATAGGCGTAAAAATTTAGAAACTCAATATTATGCCTTCATTTACAGACACACCACACACATACACGCACATACACATACGCGCGCACATGTGTGTATGCACACACACACACACACACACACACACACACACACACACACACACACACACACACACACACACACACACACACACACACATAAAAGTATAACAGACTTTTAATTAATTTCAAGTAAATAATTAACATAGTAACGACAGCGACAATGTGAATGTTTCGGTCAAATAATGACCTCATTAAGTGACCTAAAAGTTCCTAAGTTCCTATTTCATGGAGAATACAATCCTGTTATATATATATATATATATATATATATATATATATATATATATATATATATATATATATATATATATATATATATATATATATGTATCAGGTCATCCCATAAGTTCTGTCCGAATTTTTACCTTTGTTTTTAAATTGAACGAAACTTAAAAAAATATTGTGTATTTTGTGTAATTTTTCACATTTTTATGTTTAGATGCATTTTAACTAATTACATTTTTTTTTTACAGAACGATAAAATTTAAATTTGCTTGATTACAACCCTACTAACATGGAAGTGCCTCGGAATCATTTGAGGGATATAATGCTTTATGAGTTCAAGAAAGGAAACTCAGCAGCCGAAGAGGCTAGAAATATTCACTCAGTTTATGGAAAGGAATGTGTGAATGAAAGAACTTGCAGAAGATGGTTTGCGAAATTCAGAAGTGTAAATTTCACTCTTGAAGATGAAGATCGAACCGGACATCAAGTTGAGTTTGATGATAAGTTCCTTGAAGCAGCTCTTGAATAAAGCCCTGCTGTATCAGTTGAGGAATTGGCAATAAAACTGAGTTCAAACCATACAACTGTTCATCGTCATCTTCAACAACTTGAAAAAGTTCTAAACTTGGAAAATGGATGCTTTAGAATTCTCTAAAAACAATCTCAAATCCCAAATCGCCATTTTTCTCTCCATTCTCGCCATTTTTCTCTCCATTCTCGTTTAACATTTTTTGGATAGACTTGTGACTGGTGACAAAAAAATGGATCTTTTATCGAAATGTTAAGCAGCGTAGACAATGACTTAGTAAAGCGGAAAAACCTCAGCCACAGCTGAAAAGAGAACTTCATGGGAATAAGGTTCTTCTTTCAATATGACGGGATTGCCAAGGAATAATCCACTTTTAATTGTTATCACCTAATTCAACAATTAATGCTCAAATCTACTGTCAGCAATTAGAATGTTTGAATTAAGCTTTGAGGGGAAAATACCTGCTCTAGGAAATCGAAAAAGGGTGCTGTTTCATCAGGACAATGCACAACACCTCACAAAAGATTGAAGAACTTGGTTGGGAGAAAATTCCTCATCCACCCTATTCTCCTAACCTAGCTCCTTCAAACTACCATTTGTTTCGTAGCTTACAAAATCATTTGGAAGGAACAGCTTTTGTAATGCAGAAAGATGTTGAAACTGACATTTGTGAGTTCTTCGAATCAAAGCCAAAAGGATGTAAAGTAATGAAAATAATCAGTTTGTTAATAGATTGAAGTCATAGATAATCAGGAAAAGTATGATTAAATGATGATTAAATCTTTAATAAAATGTAACATTTGGCCACTTTTTTTTGTTCATAAATTCGGACAGAACTTATGGGATAACCATACTTTTTTTTTACAATTTTTTTTTGTATATTGATATTCATATTAAACGAAAGAGCGCATAAAACTTTTTATTCTTGATATACCTGGATGTCCTACATGGAATTTCTTGAGCATTCTTTTCTGTAATGTCGCAAGAATTACGACCCTGTCGCTATATAATAGGACGTTATCGCAAATTGAATAAATTTCTTCATCCAGTTAGTTATTGTTGATCCTTTCTTCGTGCATATAATAAATTCGTTCACCTCTGCCTTACTCTTAATCTCATCAAACGTTACTGGAAGTTCTCTTATTGTGTCACATAACGTATTTTTTTTTTACTTCAACTTGCGCTTGAATGGCTGCTATTACCATATCCTCCAATGGTTCTGTCTGCTTAGGTATTAATCTCGATAAACCGTCTGCATGACTAACTTTTTTAGATGGTACATACTCCATCTTTGGATTTTATTCGTCGTATGTTGTGGTAGTCCCTTTTTCGATCCGAAGTCGTTAATAATGGTTTGTGGTTTGTTTGTAACAGAAATTGCCTACCGTGCAGGAAACGATGAAATTTCTTTACCACGAATATAATGTTTAGCGCCTCTTTTTCAATTTGTGAGTAGTTCTTTTCGTCTGGCAAAAGTGCCGGGATGAATGTGCTATGGGTTTCACTTTTCCATCATCCATTTTGTGTAAGATGCATGTTCCTATGCCATAGGAGCTGGCATCGCTTGCAACTATAATTTCACGCTTGGGATTATACGTTATAATTATTATTGTTATATAATTATCGTTATATTTGTTTCTCGCACAATATAATAATATATTATATTGTGCGAGAAACAAATCAGACGTTAAAGTCTCTTTAATTTCCCGAAATGCTTCTTCGCACTCTTGCGTCCAGACCCATTTTTGGTCTTTCTTAAGGAAATACCAAAAATAGGTCTGGACGTTTATTTAAAGGCGACCTTAGTTTATGTATATTTGCCACAAATACATTGTAGTAATTTGCCAAACCTAAGAAACTTTGTAAAGACGCAATATTCTCTGGAGCAGGCATATTCTTTATTGCACTCCATCTATCTGGATCAGGCCTTCTTCCATGTTTATCGATGATTTGCCCCAAGTATTTTATTTTCTCCATGAAAAATGTATATTTTTCCTGTTTTACTTTAAATCCATAATCCTGGATCCTTTTGAATACTTGGTTTACATGAGCTTTGTGTTGTTATTTGCTAGCGCTTTTCATTAACACATCATCCAGGTACCCTACTGTGAAATCCAACACATTTAATATAATGTCCATAATTTGGTGAAAAATCGTAGGGGCGACTTTGACTCCAAAAGGAAGTCTGTTAAACTTGTACAATCCCTTATGGGTATTAATACATAGCCGCTTTGAACACTCTTCATAAATACTTGTAAATACGCGTCACTGAGGTTGATTTTAGAAAAATATTTCACTCCCCTCAGTTTCGCAAATATCTCTTCAGGGCTCGGAAGAGGATATTGGTGATATTGTAATGCCCTGTTTAAGCCTGTTGCGAGGTCAGTGCAAACCCAAATCTCCTTACTCTTCTTTTTGATGTAAACCGTTGGTGCAGCCTACTCACTGTGATCAATTTTTCCGATGACACCCATGTGTTCGAGTCTTTCTAATTCACCGTCTATCTGTTCTATAGCGGCGTATGGAACATTTCTTTTCTTTCTGAACACTGGCTGTTCATTTACTTTTACGTCAAATTTTGCTACCGCTTTTGTATACCTTCCCAAACTGCCTGAAAATACGTCTGGGGAATTCTCTTAACTCTCTCTTAAGTTTTTCTGTCTCCACATTCGGATTCTCAACGTTTTGGAAAAATGAGCTTAAAGGCAGATCCCATAGTCTAAACTTTTCGAACAGATCAGTTCCAAAGACGTTGTTTGATTTTCGCATGCCAAAATTCTTGCTTTTTCGGCCCTGTTCTGGAAAAAAATATTCCTCAATAATTCTCCTTTGAAGGTAATTTTTTAGCCACTGTAGAAATTTTATTTTCCTTTTTCTCTATTTACCCCCTTCCTTTTTTCCCGCTATTAGTGTATTTCTACTCTCTGCATCCTTTTCCTTTCCCTTTCTAATTGGTGTATTTTCTTCTCTCTTTCTCCCCTTCTTTTCTCCCCCTCTCTCGGTGTGTTTGTTGCTACTACTTCTTGCTGTGTCACGCGAGATTCGGTTGGCTAAAACATTGAGCGCACCATTTTAAAAAGAGTGAAACCAGCAGAAGCTGGGGTAAAAACACCAGAGACTGGCAGGACACTAAAAGCACCAGAGCGGTGTTGAAACTAAAAAGCACCATAGCTGTGTTAGGCTTTGAAAGCACCAGAGCGGTGTTGCGTCGAACTGAATTACACCAGAGCGGTGTTGCGACGAACTGAAAGAACCAGAGCGGTTTTTCGACCTTTGAATTACATCAGAGCGGTGTTGCGACGTTTGAAATACAAGAAGAAAGTAATATTAACCACCGAGATTATTAAACTTACCAAAAAAATCCTGAACGGAATCGAAATCAGATAAAATTATAAATTCGAGAAACAAGCAAAACAGTCTGTTTTCAATTTCCCATGACAACAGTTGGAATTCCTAATTTATTCGATAAAATAGTATCTATACGTTATTTCCGGATAAATATTAATTCGCTGTTAAATAACGCAAGAAAGGGTTGATATGCCGTGAAAGAAAAGCAAAGTAAAAGAAATTTTGGTAACGGATTCTCCATCGATTTACTTCTAGTCGCGAGAAGTCAGATAAACTCAATTGGAAACTAATGATTTATACATCTTAATTCTTAATTCACAAAAAAAAGGGTAAGAAGTGTTGACGTGTTTCAACTACGCCGAATTTCTTTTGTAAAAGTATAATTGTTAAAAGAGTTTAAGAACCGCCAGAGGGACTGATTTGGTAGCCCAGTTGAACTATACATTTTCTTTTCTATCATTCTTTCCTTTTCTATTTTTCTTTTTGATAAAATCTTACACCAGTTTACCTCAGTCTCTTTATTTTTGTTAAATTTCTGTTAGAACTCTTAGTCTCGTGCAACGGGATAAAATTCGTTGAAAGTAACGATAAGATTTCCGTTAACGCTTCTCGCTGTTTTATGTAATTTAATCATAGTGAGTGTCCCAAACCCCTCCCATGTCTGTACATCAATAATGGAAATGTCAGACCCCTTATAAAGCTGTAGCCTTACTTTCTCTTTAAACATTTTGACCTGTACATATTTCCGGATATTTTGTTCCTCAGGTTTAATTTTCTTAAGTTTAATGGGTGTCTTTCTACCAGATTTTTTTTCTACAATGCAATGCTTTATACCCTTTCTGGTGGCAGTTGTCACAGTGTTTGAATTTGTAGGGACACTCATTGTACCAATGTTTATTTCCACACCTCCAACATGGTCCAGGTGGATCTTTTCCCTGTTTCTTTCTCTGGTTATTTTTTGAAGTCGAACTTTTCTTTTGATGTAACTTTTTAATATGCGACACTCCGCTTTCCTCTATGTCTCGACTGTCTTCTTTCAATTCAATAAACCGTTCACAGTCTTCTGCTAAGTTTTGTAGTTCTAAATTCGGTTCGTTTTCGAGTTTATTTAAAACACGATGCCTGATTTCAGCGTCTTTATTTAAGACCATCCCTTGCACAAATATTAAACATTAAAAATTATCTGATGATAATTCCTCCAGTTTAAAATCTACGCAATGCTTGTTCACTATACTTGCATAAGTAGTGTAGTCGTCTTCCTCTCTTCTTGTAACATTCATACATTTATATCGCCTATGGAAAAGAGACGCCTTTGCAGAAAACAGTTCTGTAAGTAGCTAACTGTTTCTTGGAAAGTCAAATCACTGGTCTTTTTTGGGAAAATAAAATTCACGAACTTTGTATGCTCGGCTGTTACCAATTTTCTGAGCAAAAGCCTAACCTTTTTCGCGTCTGACCAGGTACTACAATCCGATGTAAAAATATCCTCATATCGTTTATAGTACTGGACGAAAGTGACATGGTCTTCTGGATTATAATTGAAATTTTCAATAACGACCCTCACAGCTGTTTGAGAAAATGCGTTATGATTATCGTCCGCTTTAGTTAACTGTGTCGCCTCAAGAATTTTTCTTTGTTCCTCCTGTGTTTCATCAATATTTCCTCGAAGCGTTTCTGTTGTTGAAGCCTTTTTTCTTCAAATGCTTGTTTAAATCTCTCTTCTCTTTCTACTTGTTGTTGAATTTGCTGCTTTTGCAACGCGAGATTTTGCTCTGCCTGGAATTGAAACAATTCCAACAGTAAATCTCTGAATTTCACATCCATCATACGAATTCAGTTTACAATTTACGCTTGTATAAAAGAAATATTCCTTAGTAAAAAAAAAATCAACCAAGTTTTCTTTCCAAATTCTTTTGTTTGAAGAACAACAGTTTAGCAGTTTTTTTGTAACTTAATTTGTTGAACTCTATATTTCTAGTCTTACTAGAAACAATCCAGCGAAATAACATTTGTTTAACATTTTTTTTAGTTGCACGCGTTTTTACGTAGCAAAAACAAAATCCGTCGCCTTAAATATCCGACGAATTCGTATGGGAAACTTTTAATTTTTTTCTTACCCTCTTTGCCTTTTGCAAAAAATGACTGGATTCTTTACGTATTTGCTAAACACAAATGACGTACGCGAATAATTATTTTTCACGGTCTGTCTCTTTTTCTCTTGACAAAATCAAGCGTGTTTTTTTTCAAATCCCAGATGTTATCGAAATAACGATAAGCTTACACGGCATTTGCTAGTTGATTTTGGACATTTAACTTTGCAGAAGAAAATTCTTACCGTAGGAAAAATGGCGTCTGGTGAAGAAAAAATGAACCCTTTTCCCCTTTCTAAAACACTTGGAACGTGTTTTCAATTATTAAATAATTGACAACATTTGTGTTTTTCGCTGTAGATTTTGGTAGCAAGTTTTTTTTTTTCCATCGCCAAATTACTGTTGTAGTAATTAATTCGCTGTTAATCTTTGCGTATCCAAATATCTGTTGAAATGACGAAGGTGTTCTGCCGTAAAGATTTTACAAATCTTTATTCCAATCACTTTTGGTGATTCTCTGCAGTGCCGGTCGTTTTGATTCCTTGTCGCCAACCTGTTGTGTCGTGGAACAACAGTGAAAATAAGAACAATGAAGTCGAGGTTCGGTTAAAGAACAAGTGTATTAACAATAATGTACAAAGATAGGAAAACGTGTATCTCTGCTGGGCAGTCGGCTAGCAGTTGAAGTGCAGTCGCATCTCTCTCACCGGTGTTGGAATTACTAGTGCTATTTATAGTGCTAATCGGTGTCAATTCCTCTGTTCAAGAAAGGCCGGTATAACAGATATTCATATTAAAAACACTTTTTTGTTAAAAAAACTTTTTGCTGTTAGTAAAATGTGACACAAGGTTGTTTTTAATTTATTTTATTGCGGACTATTATCCTCTTATTTTTTTTAGTTGTTGTGTCACGACATTTCGGCCAACTATTTCTCTGACCGTCAGGTATATATAAGGTTCTTTTTAATTTGGGGAAAACCAGCTCTCCAAAAGAAAAGGCAAAAAGGGACACTCTGGCAGTAGCCAAAAATAATAATTGTCTCACTGTAGAAGTTTTCCCCTCCATTGACCAAAGACAAATTAACTTAAGTGTAGCATCAGAACATATACTATACTTTGATCCCGGCCCAAAGACAGAGGACCTTTTATTTATTTTTTCTATTCATTTTTTATTTGTATTTTTTAAAATTTTTATTTTATTTTATTTTTTATTTATTTCTAGGTGTTACCTATTTTTATATAAAATTTTATTAAAATATTTTATAAAGAATAAGGGCGGTCCCTAAAACAATGTGGCATGATGCCAAAAGGGAATGGGGAAAGAAATTGTGGTCAGAGATCAACCATTTTTTCTATTCCTTAAGCTAGGTGATCACTCACCATATTGCTCAATTCACTCTGTGGGCCTAAGCTATTTAAAATATTCCCACACGAATGAATGTTTTTCAACATTTTATTTAAAAAAACATAATAAACGTTTTTTATTTACAAACCCAAAAATATTTTTTATTTTTATTTTGGCAAACAATCAAACAGTTATATACAAACATAAAAGGAAAAACAAAAAATAAAACATTAAAAAGAAAAGAAAAATATCGAGCAATGGCGAGCTATTACTAAACCTTAAAAACACCTCAAAATAAAGAAAAAGAAATAAACAAAACAAAATGCCAACTATATTGTGTTAGCGAGGTCCTTCCCAACCTATTCTAGTTGAAGTATTCGTTGTTTTCCAGTTTTTGCTAAAATCAAGAAAGACACTTTCAAAAAGGAAGTGGGCAGTCTAAGGGCAAAATAGATGTGGTTCTTGAGGAGTACGGTGACCTCCAGAATAAGTACCATCAGAGTGGGCCGAGGATAAAAATAATTATCTCGAGAAAGGGCATTCTGGAGGTATTCTAACACCTAAATGTGGGACGTGACTCATTCATAATACTAAGAAATGTTTCATTTTGTCTTTTTGTTTTTGTAACAAATACGCATAAGTGTTTGAATACCAATAAAGTCAACCTCCTTCTGTTACATCTGATTTTGATTTTAAGTTGGTGTTTAAAACACAAAATCAGATCGTAATGATAAAGCGACGACCCCATACGCCCTATCTCTATGCGTGAAGACCACGCTACGAGTCTAGCTACGGCTAAAATCGCTAGGAACAACATTCGTTGCTCCCTGGGCCACAACGGATCCCTGTTGTAGATTACTGATTCAAAATCTAGGCACGTCACCCACTCAGCGACGATGCAAACCATTACCTCACCGACGCACGTCCAGAATTCCCGTAGATTTGTACAGTTGAAGAATGTGTGTTCAACTGTTTCTATTATATCCTCCCGACAACCCGGGCAAAAAGGGTCCAAGAAGCACATGCCATTGAGATATACTGTATTGCAACTTAATCGTTAGGTCAGAGAATATTCAAAATCATTTAGGTAACTCCAACTTGGCGCACAATTCCACTGAGAGTGGGTCTCCTCCTCCGACAACTGCAGTCACTCCCCTAGTAGGTCTGAAGCAGTCTCCACCACTAACTTCCGATATAGTGCCTTCCTAGACCGGGCGAGGTCACTAAACCCCGGCAACACGTGAAGCGCAGCTCGGCATTTGTTACAGAACTGCGATTGATTCCTTGGCCTACGACAGAATTTGGCCAAGTGATCAGGAGGTGAGGTCGGAAAAAGCGGTATCGACTGAAGGGCCATACGCAGACTCTACTGTCAGAGTTCTACCCAGAAATGCTAATCTCTCGGCATGTTTATGGCTAATTAATCGGGCATTACCAAGTCCCCACCAAGCAGACATTGAATGTTGACCTGTCTACAAATGTGATACTATAACGTGGCCCTGGGGTGGATTTGAGCCACTAAGTGCTGACAGGGGGGAATAGACAAAGGAAGAGGAAATAGCTTACAATAAACAAAGGAATCGGAAATATCCTACAATCAATAGATAGGAAATAACTTAGAATAAACAAAGAAATCGGAAATATCCTACAATCAACAATAGATAGGAAATAGCTTAGAATAAACAAAGAAATCAGAAATATCCTACAATCAACAATAGATAGAAAATAGCTTAGAATAAACAAAGAAATCAGAAATATCCTACAATCAACAATAGATAGAAAATAGCAAACAATAACAATAGAAACCTACTGATAAAACGGAAGGACAGATTCCGGTAGGCGGGGTAAGGTGGGCGACCTGAGAGATCAAGAGAGAGGAGACAGACAGTTATGATCTAGATGCGCTTGAGGGCGGATGGAAGAGGAGACAGTCAGTTGACATCTAGATGCGCTAGACGACGGATGGGCGTTGATAACGACTACAGTTGAACAGTTATAGAGTTGACTATGAAATAGAGTCGTGGACAATTTTACAGTTGACTGTGAAACAGAGATAGACGAATGTAACATCAATAGGACGGGGAGAAGACACACACACTCACACTCACACTCACAAGTCCAACAGGCAATTTATATGTGAACATTGGCGTTTGTGTTTTTCCTTTCTTTGTTCATGTTTCTATTTTGTGAACCGCGTGTGTTCTCATCGACAGTCGCCAACGGGAAAAGGACGATCTGGCGTAAGAGGAATAGGGGAATAGTCGAACGAAAAATCCACGGTACACTACGTTGGGAGTCGGCGATCTTTCGCCGGGCACACGTTTGGGGTTACAAATGGTGCCGTTAGATCTTAGACTGACCTTCAGGCGATTTCACGACGAAAAGGGACACGCAGTAACAAAATTGAAACGGCCGAATCCATTTCGAAAAAAAAAAAAATCAACTAAAGAAACAACAACAACAACAAAAAAATCACGAACACACACAAAAAAAGAAGAAAGTGAAAAAACATGAGAGCGCTCCCATTACAAACTTCGGGGAAGGAGAGAGAGAGAGAGAGAGAGAGAGAGAGAGAGAGGGAGAGAGAGAAAGAGAGAGAGAGAGCCGAGGAGGAAGAAGAAATAATAAGAAAAGGAAAATCGAGCAACAAGGAAAATTCGGGATCACAAAATAGATACACGGTGAGTGGCTTTCTGTTGTTTTTTTTTTGCCCTGCACAAAAAACCCGGCAATTTAAGGCCAATTTATGTTTTCATTTAAATGAAATATTTTTCAACTTTTTTGTTTTAGTTTTCTTGCCTCATATAAAAATGTGCGAATACAGGTTTTTCCATATGTGATACATTGGGAGATAGATAGATAGATAGAGAGAGAGAGAGAGAGAGAGAGAGAGAGAGAGAGAGAGAGAGAGAGGTTTGTAGCGGCGGTGCGTTTGAAGAAAACTGTGGAAATCAGCTAGGAGCGACCGGACAATGAAAAAAAAAAACGGAGTGACGGGGTGGAGGAAGTCAACCGAGATAGAAGAAAGAGAGAGGGGTGTCAGGAGATTGGCGACTACAATGAAAAGTATTGGATGGAGAACTTAGTCGATGGGAAAAAGGGTAGTCGAAAACAAAAAAGATGTAGGGTAAGCGTGGAGGTCGCGCACATCTGGATGAACAGAAATTTGACTTTTTTAATATAGTGGGATTCGTCGCAGTTTTTCTATATTGTTTCATATTGATACTCAAAGAGATAGGGGAAACTGTACTATTTGTTTTTAAAGAAAGACAGAAACAATGTCGTTCTTTTTCGTATACATGTTTTTTTATCGCGCTGATCATTTTTTTCCATTTGTTGTTAGGATTGATTTTTTTACTCTAGATTTTTTCCCCTTTGTTGAAAGGAGGTTGAGGCAAAATGGCGGAATGCCTGTTATTTTGGAGGTGGTTAAAATTCCACCCATTTATTTTTGGGAGGTTGAGGCAAAATGGCGGAATGCCTGTTATTTCGGATGGTGGTTAAAATTCCTCCTATTTATTTTTGGGAGGTTGGGGCGAAATGGAAAAATGCCTGATGATTTGGAGGTTGTTAAAATTTCTCCTGTTTATTTTTGGGAGGTTGGGGCGAAATGGCGGAATGCCTGTTATTTTGGAGGTGGTTAAAATTCCTCCTGTCTATTTTTGGTAGTGTGGGGCGAAATGGCGGAATGCTTGTTATTTTGGAGATGGTTAAAATTCCTCCTCTTAATTTTTGGGGGGTTGGGGCAAAATGGCGGATTGCCTGTTATTTTGGAGGTAGTTAAAATTCTTCCTATTTATTTTTGGGTAGTTGGGGTAAGATGACGGAATACATGTTATTTTGGAGGTGGTTAAAATTCCTACTGTCTATTTTTGGGAGTGTGGGTCGAAATGGCGGATTGCCTCTTATTTGGAGGTAGTTAAAATTCCTCCTATTTATTTTTGGGAGGTTGGGGCGAAATGGCGGAATGCCTGTTATTTTTGAGGTGGTTAAAATTCCCCTATTTATTTTTGGGAGTGTGGGGCGAGATGGCGGAATGCCTGTTAATTTGGAGGTAGTTAAAATTCCTCCTGTCTATTTCTGGGAGGGTGGGGCAAAATGGCGGAATTCCTGTTATTTTGGAGGTTGTTAAAATACCTCCTGCCAATTTTTGGGAGGGTGGGGCGATATGGCGCGGAATGCCTGTTAGTTTGGAGGTAGTTAAAGTTCCTCCTATCATTTTTTGTGAATCTGGGGCGAAATGGCGGAATGCCTGATATTGTGAAGGTTGTTAAAATTCATCCTGTCTATTCTTAGGAGGGTGTGGCGAAGTGGCGGAATGCCTAATATTATGGAGGTGGTTTAAATTCCTCCTATTTGTTTTTGGGAGGTTGGGGCGAAGTATTGTGGAGGTTGTATAAATTTCTTCGGTTTATTTTTTTTTGGGGGGGGGCGAAATATTGTGGACGTAGTTAATATTTTTCCTGTCTATTTTTGGGAGAGTGAGGCGAAATATTGTAGAGGTGGTTAAAATTCCTTCGTTTTTTTTCTACCTCGATGGAGGGGCGAGGTTGATTTTCCCTCTCGGGTATGAAAATCTCTATCAGTTGTCTGGAGCCGGTCAAAAAAGTAATTGCCTTGAAGAGTTTTTTGTAAAGGGTATTCAAATACCCCTGGAATACCGAGAGTGTTGTGCACACCTGTGGTCCTTGTTTGGAAATGATACGCCGAATTTCTGCTTTTTTTTGTTTCTATTTTTTTTTTTTAAGTGGAGGACATATCTTTGGGTTTTTCATTATTCATGTAATATGTATGCATTTTATGTAATTTATGTTGATATGATTTTATGTTTTTGTAATTTATGTAATAAATGTCAAGTTGGGCATGGGAGGTGTGTGATACTATAAAGTGCCCTGGGGTCGATTTGAGCACTAAGTGCTGACAGGGGGGAATAGACAAAGGAAGAGAAAATAGCTTAGAATAAACAAAGGAATCGGAAATATCATAAAATGAACAATAGATAAGAAATAGCTTAGAATAAATAAAGAAATCGGAAGTATCCTACAATCAACAATAGATAGGAAATAGCTTAGAATAAACAAAGAAATCGGAAATATCCTACAATCAACAATAGCTAGGAAATAGCTTAGAATAAACAAAGAAATCGGAAATATCCTACAATCAACAATAGACGCAAACAATAGCAACAGAACTAGCAAACAATAACAATAACAATAGAAACCTACTGATAAAACAGGGAAGGGCAGCTTCCGGTAGCCGGGGTAGGGTGGGTGACCTGAGAGACCAAGAGAGAGGAGACAGAAAGTTGAGATCTAGATGCACTTGAGGGCGGATGGAAGAGGAGACAGTCAGTTGGCATCTAGATGCGCTAGACGCGGATGGAAGTTGGACAGAGTTGAGATATAGATGCGCTAGACGACGGATGGGTGTTGATAACGACTACAGTTGAACAGTTATAGAGTTGACTGTGAAATAGAGTCGTGGACAATTTTACAGTTGACTGTGAAACAGAGATAGACGAATGTAACATCAATGGGACGGAGAGAAGACACACACTCACACTCACACTCACAAGTCCAACAGTCAATTTATATGTGAACATTGGCGTTTGTGTTTTTCATTTCTTTGTTCATATTTCTATTTTGTGAAACCAAGCGTGTTCTCCTCGACAGTCACCAACGGGAAAAGCACGATCCGGCCATAAGAGGAATAGAGGAATAGTCGAACGAAAAATCCACGGTACACTACGTTGGAAGTCGGCGATCTTTCGTCGGACACACGTTTGAGGTTACACAAATAGACGACTTCCCCTCGTCCCATAGAAGCGAGAAAAGGAAATGTGCTTATGCCACCCGGCAGTTCGCAGGCAAGGGTAGTACAGACAATCAGTAAAGGATTAGCAGAAAGACGTAAGTGGAGCATATGCTTCCGCCCTACCTTTAAGGGAAAGACCCCTTCGGAGCCAAATCCTCACAGACACTTTGACCTTCGAATGTACTTCTGCCCAATTCATCTCCAACTGGAGACCAGGTACGAACCACACGCCAATCCAATTGAAACGGCCTAATAGCGTAGGCATGCCCCTCGAAGCAACTAACCTTGGGCTATTGAATTTGCTAAGGTTGACTGCGGCCCCTGTAACCTCTTTTTATTGCTTTAGTGCCTTTATGACGGTGCAAATATCTCTCACGCTCGAAAAGTACACCGTCATATCATCGGCATACGCAAAAACCGCCAGGAAGAGTAATTCTACGTAGGGCCAGTCCAGTCTCCCCTTAGTTTGCGCAGGAAGGGTCCCAGCGTGAGAATATAAAGCAGGGGTGACAACGGACAGCTTTGACATACCGGCCAAGAGATAATGAAGGGTTCGAAATGTATCCCATTCACCTCTACAACTGCCGTCGGCCAAGTATACAAAATGGAGATCCATCTGTAAAAACCTGGGTTGAATCCAACGGCCTTTAGAATATATCCCAAGATCTCATAATTGATCCTATCGAACGCCTTGGACTGATCTAAATTGATCAGCGCGGCTTCAATTCTCTATGATCGTGTGGACCAGATGCAATTGATCTCTTCTTCGCAGCGTAGTTCTGATCAGGTTCGACCAAGTCAGTGATATCGATCTGCAACCAGTTCGCAGCTTTCTTTTTAAATTAGTTGGCCGCAGCTCCTCGTTGGACGTTTTGGTTTCTTCAGACAGTTGCGGAGATTGTTGGAGGGAGACTTCTTGGTGGGAGACTTGGCTGGAGCTGCAGACTGTTGTCTTTTTGCCCTCCTTCATAACTCTATTCCAGTTGTCCTTGTTGGTTGTTGCTGTTGTTGTTGATGTTGCCCCCTACAGTTGTATTAGGAAAGCTGGAGGTGTTGTCTTTCCGGCCGGGGCCGGAGCAGCAAGAGCTCTAGGGGGGTTCTTCCTGGGGCAGTCTTTGAACAGTGCCAGCAATGGGGCTTCTTGCCATCAACTATTATACTTATTGTTCAGCTGTCACACTTGAGTAACGACGGAGTTTTATTGAAGCCATCCCGGTCCAATCTTATTTTTAACTGTTAGTCCCCTACTATGAAGTTACGGGGGCCAGTGGTAACCCGATCCGAACCTGAGGGGCCAATAATGGGGTGCCACCGGGTGTGGCAACTCTACCCCCAACAACGAACTCTAAACCTGGAGCGTACCTCAAATTTAAAGGAGAAAAGGCCTGCCTAATCTAGTGCACTCCAGCGACACGCCGATTTGGAGTCAGGGAAACCGTCACCTAAAGAGGTTGTTTCTTTCTCCGAAAGCTGCCAGCTGCTTAAGTTCGGCATGCGTACTAGACTATCTGAAAAAGAAGGAAAAATCTGTGAAGTTAGTAGTCTCTGTAGATCCGGACTCCCAAAGGATAGGGTCGGTTCCTAGAGAAAGACCTTAACTTTCTTAAGCCAAGTATAGATATGAGAACAGATACTACACTTTGATCTAATATATGTAGGTTATTCAGGTGTAAAAGTTACAATTTGTGTTTTTACAATAAAAGTAAAATTTACAAATAAACAAACTTAGGCAGGAAGCCCTATAAGAAGTAAGAGGGGGGAAGGGTACAGGGTCTTTGTAATTTGGTAACTAGATACTCTTGGCCGGCTATATTTACCACAATACCACATTTACGCCGAGGAGTTAAACCTACTTAATAAATTAAATAAATCAAATAAATTAAATAAATAGATAAATTGAATAAATAATAAATAAAGAAATAAATAAATCGTGCGTGTGTGTTTATACAAAAGATATTTAAAAAATTATTGTGTGTGTGTGTGTGTAAAGGAAAAAGTTCAATTCATTTTGAAAGAGTCTTTGAATCTGGTAATATATATATATATATATATATATATATATATATATATATATATATATATATATATATATATATATTTATATATACAGTGATGATCATATTTATTGGCACGGTAAAATAAAAGTTAAATTTTGTCTAATAAATTCTAAAAAAGGGATTAAATTAAAGAAAATAACAAAGTATATTATGTATTTTTAACTGGCCTTTCCGATGCAGCAATCGGATTTTAGAAAAAATAAATAACAAAGGAACAACAAACATAATTGCAAAAAACCCTTGTTCAAAATTATTGGCACGATTTATTTAATAATCAATTGTATAGCCTTTGGCCTTGATTACCTTCCTCAGTCGCTTTTCATAGTTTACAACCAAGTTGTTGCACTCTTCAGTAGTAATTTTAGCCCACTCTTCCTGACAATAATCCTCCAATTGAATAAGATTCTTAGGCTTCCTTTGCATTACCCTCAATTTTAATGTTCTCCATAAATTTTCAATTGGATTAAGGTCTGGGCTTTGTGATGGCCACTGCAAAACATTAATATGATTGTCCTCAAGCCATTTCTTAGTCAGTTTAGCCGAATGCTTTGGGTCATTATCTTGCATGAACCACCAACGACGACCAAGTGAGAGCTCTTTAGCAGAGTCTTTCAGGTTTTCATCCAATATTTTAACATAATCTTCCTTTTTTATGCTACCTGTGACCTTAACAAGTCGCCCTGGTCCAGAGGCAGCAAAGGATCCCCAAAACATCAAACTGCCTCCACCGTGCTTCACTGTGGGTATGGTGTTCTTAGGCAGGAAAGCTTCGCCAGATTTTCTGTAAATATAAGACACTTTATTATGGCCAAATAACTCTATTTTCGTTTCGTCAGTCCATAGAACACGTTTCCAGAATGCAACATCTTTATCAATATGACGTTTTGCAAAGGCTAGCCTTGCTTTCAGGTGCATAGGCTTCAATAAGGGAGTCTTTCTTGGACGACATGCTTTTAAACCAGCTCTCTTCAAAACTCTACCAACTGTATGTCGAGATACATTCACTCCAGAGGTGCTCTGTTCATCAGCAATCTCCCCAACAGAGATCCTTGGGTTTTGTTTTACTTGTCGAACAATTTTCCGTTCATCTCTTGGGGAAAGAATCCTTTTTCTCCCTCTACCCTCTAAACTCATAACATGGCCTTGCGATTTGAACTTGTTTATTATGGCTCTAACAGTGGATTTGGGAAGGTTTAGCTTCTTTGAAATCTTATCATAGCCCTCCCCATTGGTATGGCATGCTACAACAAGCTTCCTGACGTCTTCGCTGTGTTCCTTAGTTTTAACCATGGCGATTGAAAATTATAATTTAGTCACTTATAATAGTTTAAATAAATCGCTATCTAAAAATTATCTGAAAAAATTATTCACTGAATTAGCGTTAAACAAGCATAATATGGCTATAAAAAAGTTCAGAAAGCACGTAAACCGGAAATTGATTGATATTATACTGATACTAAAAGAAAAACAAAGCCGTGCCAATAATTTTGAACAAGGTTTTTTTGCAATTATGTTTGTTGTTCCTTTGTTATTTATTTTTTCTAAAATCCGATTGCTGCATCGGAAAGGCCAGTTAAAAATACATAATATACTTTGTTATTTTCTTTAATTTAATCCCTTTTTTAGAATTTATTAGACAAAATTTAACTTTTATTTTACCGTGCCAATAAATATGATCATCACTGTATATATATATATATATATATATATAATAAATTCCACAGCCAAACAACGTCGCAGCTCAAAAGAGCCATGACAGTCAAAGAATCGGAAGTCCAAGACTCGAGTTTCGCCCTCATTTGGGCTCATCAGTTAGACACATCCGAACTCAGGATTCGAAACCCGAGCCTCTTGCATGCAAGTCAAGCACTCTACCAACTGAGCAAACGCCCTGCACACAAGAACTCTATTAACCAACACAGATCAAGCAAACCGCGCCGAAATCCGACTGTGAAATGAACCTACCTCGTATCGACAAGGGACGCGGTCATCCAACCAGCTAATAACCCCAAGCCGACGTCTCACAAGTAGGAGTTTCAACTCGAAAGGACGATGCCATCCAGCAATACTAACCAAGCGAGCAACTTATGATAGGATTTTCAGAATGTGAGAGAATGTATATAATAAATTCCGATACGAGGTAGGTTCATTTCACAGTCGGATTTCGGCGCGGTTTGCTTGATCTGTGTTGGTTAATAGAATTCTTGTGTGCAGGGCGTTTGCTCAGTTGGTAGAGTGCTTGCTTTGCATGCAAGAGGCTCGGGTTTCGAATCCTGAGTTCGGATGTGTCTAACTGATGAGCCCAAATGAGGGCGAAACTCGAGTCTTGGACTTCCGGTTCTTTGACTGTCATGGCTCTTGTGAGCTGCGACGTTGTTTGGCTGTGGAATTTATTATATACATTCTCTCACATTCTGAAAATCCTATCATAAGTTGCTCGCTTGGTTAGTATTGCTGGATGGCATCGTCCTTTCGAGTTGAAACTCCTACTTGTGAGACGTCGGCTTGAGGTTATTAGCTGGTTGGATGACCGCGTCCCTTGTCGATACGAGGTAGGTTCATTTCACAGTCGGATTTCGGCGCGGTTTGCTTGATCTGTGTTGGTTAATAGAATTCTTGTGTGCAGGGCGTTTGCTCAGTTGGTAGAGTGCTTGCCTTGCATGCAAGAGGCTCGGGTTTCGAATCCTGAGTTCGGATGTGTCTAACTGATGAGCCCAAATGAGGGCGAAACTCGAGTCTTGGACTTCCGGTTCTTTGACTGTCATGGCTCTTGTGAGCTGTGACGTTGTTTGGCTGTGGAATTTATTATATACATTCTATCACATTCTGAAAATCACACACATATATATATATATATATATATATATATATATATATATATATATATATATTGGTGGCATGCCCAACCGTCTCAAGCATGGGAGGGATTTCTTTCTCATTTAAGTGAAGTTTGTGAAAGAGGGGCTGTGCGTCCTGACCAGTCACCAGGTAAAGGAAAATTCCGAATTGTTAAGAAAGTCCCGTCCCGGTGCCCAATTCTACTGTGAGTGGATCTCCTCCCCCGACTATCCCACCACCACACCGAGAATGCGGACCAGGCCGTCGGCCCAGCTGAATATGATCGGAAGCATAGTGTCTCCGCTCTAGGCATCCAACCGCAGGCCGACAGACTTGTTGCGGTTGAAGACGCCCCTGTTACGACTTCATATCTAGAGAGCCCCTTGATCACCGCTTCTTTGTCCATACAGCTAGACACAAACACGGTGATGTCATCGGCGAACGTGGAAACTCTGGCTCGTGTACTGCCAGGTAGAACTATTCCATGCATGGATTGGTGTAGTTGTCCCTTAATCTTGCGAAGGGGAGGTTCCAACGCCAGGACATAAAGCAGAGGCAACAGCGGACAGCTCTGACGCATCGACTGAGAGATGACGAACTAATCTGAACGTCTATCGTTGATCTGCACCGCTATCGTTGGTTCGTGGTACAGAATGGAAACCCACTTGCGGAAATCTGGATTAAAACCGGCGGCCTCTAAAACAGATCTCAGGAACCGATGGTCGACCCTATCAAAAGTCTTGGTGTCGTCTTCTGTCCCCTATATGATCGTGCAGATCAAATGCAGATTCTTAAATCGACCTCCCCTCCACAACGTAGCTCTGGTTCGGTTCGATCAAGTCAGTGATGATAACCTGCAGGCAATTCACAAGAACCTTTGCCAATATCTTCAACTCTGTGTTTAGCACAGTTAAAGGCTCAAGTCATCTAGATTTTTCTCCCCACCATGCCGTTGGCCTTTCCTCAGCAATGTGATCACTCCCTTGGTCACCTGCCCGAGAATGGAGCCCTGAGAAAACCAATGGTTGAACGCATCTTTCATGGAAAAAATGACTGACGCCTTAATGGAAAAAATGCCTGACGCCTTAAGTAGAATTCGTAGGGAAGACCATCAAGTCCGAGGGATTTGTTGCAGCCAACCTGCTTCAACGCAGTAATGACCTCATGTTCCGTGACTGGACCATCACAGCTTGCTTCTCGAGCCACCGCAAGGCGGGGCGAGTCGGTCAAATAGCTGCCAAACTCCTCGACCCCGAGTCTAGGTAGTTGTGTGTAGCGCTCCGATAAATGCTCCCGAAACCCTTCACAGATCTCTCGTGTCTATTCGAGGGCGTGTCCTTCCAGGCAATTTACTTTCCAAATGTACCCGTACTAACCGCGACGTAAAGCAGTCTTACACTCAGCAGCGTCAACGTTCACAGCCTCGTTAGAAATCTTCATTAACCTAGCCCTAACTACTTGACCTTTATACCGTTCGCTAGCCAAGCGGTTGAGGTCTTCTTTAGTTAGTGCTATCTCTAAGGGACCCTCCGGCCACCGCCCGGGTTGACCTATCCTCTATACGCTTCTTTGCCTTAGCTCTATCTTTAGCAAGGCGTTGGCTGTACTGGACACAGAAGCGTCTAATCTTGGCCTTAGTGCTAACCCACCACTTCTCCTCGTTACCGTCCTCACTAGTGTCCACTCAATAACTTTTGTAACCTTCTGCCGGAAGTCTTCTAGCTCCAGTAAGGAACTATTAAACTTCCAGTAACCGGACAGTTTATACTTAGTACTTGATCAAACGGGCCATAACCAGTTTATGGTTCGAGTGTCCTAAAGAGTGGAACGTGGAGCAAGATACAAAGTCTACATCGCCTCTCCTGACTAACATCTGATCCAAGTTGGTGCTTGGTTGGGAAGGCACGCTAGAATTGCATGCTAGCATGTCTCGCCCCGAGTGATCCACATGAAATCTGTTGATAAGGTCGCACGAAGCCATCAAAGAATTGTTTCTGTAATAATAAATACGAAATATATATGAATTAAAACATATTTAAGCGTATTTTATGACCGGGAAAGACCGACCGCACCCGCCAGTCATGAAATAAATTCTTTTCATTGCTCTTTTTTAATTTTTATTTTTATTGGCTTCCACATGTTTTTTTTATTTTTTATTTTTATTGGCTTTTACATGTTTTGTTTTTTTTATTTTTATTGGCTTTTACATGCTTTTTTTATTTTTTATTTTTATTGGCTTTTACATGTTTTTTTTATTTTTTATTTTTATTGGCTTTTACATGTTTTTTTTATTTTTTTATTTTTATTGGCTTTTCCATGTTTTTTTTATTTTTTTATTTTTATTGGCTTTTACATGTTTTTTTTATTTTTTATTTTTATTGGCTTTTACATGTTTTTTTTATTTTGTATTTTTATTGGCTTTTACATGCTTTTTTATTTTTTATTTTTATTGGCTTTTACATGTTTTTTTTTATTTTTTATTTTTATTGGCTTTTACATGCTTTTTTTATTTTTTATTTTTATTGGCTTTTACATGTTTTTTTTTATTTTTTATTTTTATTGGCTTTTACATGCTTTTTTTATTTTTTATTTTTATTGGCTTTTACATGCTTTTTTTATTTTTTATTTTTATTGGCTTTTACATGTTTTTTTTATTTGTTATTTTTATTGGCTTTTACATGCTTTTTTTATTTTTTATTTTTATTGGCTTTTACATGCTTTTTTATTTTTTATTTTTATTGGCTTTTACATGTTTTTTTTTAAATTTTTATTTTTATTGGCTTTTACATGTTTTTTTTAATTTTTTATTTTTTATTGGCTTTTACATGTTTTTTTTATTTTTTATTTTTATTGGCTTTTACATGTTTTTTTTATTTTTTATTTTTATTGGCTTTTACATGTTTTTTTATTTTTTATTTTTATTGGCTTTTACATGTTTTTTTTATTTTTTATTTTTATTGGCTTTTACATGCTTTTTTTATTTTTTATTTTTTATTTTTATTGGATTTTACATGTTTTTTTTATTTTTTATTTTTATTGGCTTTTACATGCTTTTTTATTTTTTATTTTTATTGGCTTTTACATGTTTTTTTTATTTTTTATTTTTATTGGCTTTTACATGCTTTTTTATTTTTTATTTTTATTGGCTTTTACATGCTTTTTTTATTTTTTATTTTTATTGGCTTTTACATGTTTTTTTTATTTTTTATTTTTATAGGCTTTTACATGCTTTTTTTATTTTTTATTTTTATTGGCTTTTACATGTTTTTTTTTATTTTTTATTTTTATTGGCTTTTACATGTTTTTTTTAATTTTTATTTTTATCGGCTTTTACAGGTTTTGTTTATTTTTTATTTTTATTGGCTTTTACATGTTTTTTTATTTTTTATTTTTATTGGCTTTTACATGTTTTTTTTAATTTTTTATTTTTATTGGCTTTTACATGCTTTTTTTATTTTTTATTTTTTATTTTTATTGGCTTTTACATGCTTTTTTTATTTTTTATTTTTATTGGCTTCTACATGTTTTTTTATTTTTTATTTTTATTGGCTTTTACATGCTTTTGTTATTTTTTATTTTTATTGGCTTTTACATGCTTTTTTTATTTTTTATTTTTATTGGCTTTTACATGTTTTTTTTATTTTTTATTTTTATTGGCTTTTACATGTTTTTTTTATTTTTTATTTTTATTGGCTTTTACATGTCTTTTTTTATTTTTTATTTTTATTGGCTTTTACATGTTTTTTTTATTTTTTATTTTTATTGGCTTTTACATGTTTTTTTTTATTTTTTATTTTTATTGGCTTTTACATTTTTTTTTATTTTTTATTTTTATTGGCTTTTACATATTTTTTTTTATTTTTTATTTTTATTGGCTTTTACATGCTTTTTTTATTTTTTATTTTTATTGGCTTTTACATGTCTTTTTTATTTTTTATTTTTATTGGCTTTTACATGCTTTTTTTTATTTTTTATTTTTATTGGCTTTTACATGTCTTTTTTTATTTTTTATTTTTATTGGCTTTTACATGTTTTTTTTATTTTTTATTTTTATTGGCTTTTACATGTTTTTTTTTAATTTTTTATTTTTATTGGCTTTTACATGTTTTTTTTATTTTTTATTTTTATTGGCTTTTACATGTTTTCTTTTATTTTTTATTTTTATTGCCTTTTACATGTTTTTTTTATTTTTTATTTTTATTGGCTTTTACATGTTTTTTTTATTTTTTATTTTTATTGGCTTTTACATGCTTTTTTTATTTTTTATTTTTTATTTTTATTGGCTTTTACATGCTTTTTTTATTTTTTATTTTTATTGGCTTTTACATGTTTTTTTTATTTTTTATTTTTATTGGCTTTTACATGCTTTTTTTATTTTTTATTTTTTATTTTTATTGGCTTTTACATGCTTTTTTTATTTTTTATTTTTATTGGCTTTTACATGTTTTTTTTATTTTTTATTTTTATTGGCTTTTACATGTTTTTTTTATTTTTTTATTTTTATTGGCTTTTACATGTTTTTTTTTATTTTTTATTTTTATTGGCTTTTACATGCTTTTTTTATTTTTTATTTTTATTGGCTTTTACATGCTTTTTTTATTTTTTATTTTTATTGGCTTTTACATGCTTTTTTTATTTTTTATTTTTATTGGCTTTTACATGTTTTTTTTATTTTTTATTTTTATTGGCTTTTACATGCTTTTTTTATTTTTTATTTTTTATTTTTATTGGCTTTTACATGCTTTTTTTTATTTTTTATTTTTATTGGCTTTTACATGTTTTTTTTAAGTTTTTATTTTTATTGCTTTTACATGTTTTATTTTTATTTTTTATTTTTATTGGCTTTTACATGTTTTTTTTTATTTTTTATTTTTATTGCTTTTACATGTTTTATTTTTATTTTTTATTTTTATTGGCTTTTACATGTTTTTTTTTTATTTTTTATTTTTATTGGCTTTTACATGTTTTTTTTATTTTTTATTTTTATTGGCTTTTACATGCTTTTTTTATTTTTTATTTTTTATTTTTATTGGTTTTTACATGTTTTTTTATTTTTTATTTTTATTGGCTTTTACATGCTTTTTTTATTTTTTATTTTTTATTTTTATTGGCTTTTACATGCTTTTTTATTTTTTATTTTTATTGGTTTTTACATGTTTTTTTTAATTTTTTTAATTTTTATTGGCTTTTACATGCTTTTTTTATTTTTTATTTTTTATTTTTATTGGCTTTTACATGCTTTTTTTATTTTTTATTTTTATTGGCTTTTACATGATTTTTTTAATTTTTTATTTTTATTGGCTTTTACATGTTTTTTTTTTATTTTTTATTTTTATTGGCTTTTACATGTTTTTTTTTATTTTTTATTTTTATTGGTTTTTACATGTTTTTTTAATTTTTTATTTTTATTGGCTTTTACATGCTTTTTTTATTTTTTATTTTCATTGGCTTTTACATGTTTTTTTTATTTTTTATTTTTATTGGCTTTGACATGTTTTTTTTTATTTTTTATTTTTATTGGCTTTTACATGTTTTTTTTATTTTTTATTTTTATTGGCTTTTACATGCTTTTTTTATTTTTTATTTTTTATTTTTATTGGCTTTTACATGCTTTTTTTATTTTTTATTTTTATTGGCTTTTACATGTTTTTTTTTATTTTTTATTTTTATTGGCTTTTACATGTTTTTTTTTTATTTTTTATTTTTATTGGCTTTTACATGTTTTTTTTATTTTTTATTTTTATTGGCTTTTACATGCTTTTTTTATTTTTTATTTTTTATTTTTATTGGTTTTTACATGTTTTTTTATTTTTTATTTTTATTGGCTTTTACATGCTTTTTTTATTTTTTATTTTTATTGGTTTTTACATGTTTTTTTAATTTTTTTAATTTTTATTGGCTTTTACATGCTTTTTTTATTTTTTATTTTTTATTTTTATTGGCTTTTACATGCTTTTTTTATTTTTTATTTTTATTGGCTTTTACATGATTTTTTTTATTTTTTATTTTTATTGGCTTTTACATGTTTTTTTTTATTTTTTATTTTTATTGGCTTTTACATGTTTTTTTTTATTTTTTATTTTTATTGGTTTTTACATGTTTTTTTAATTTTTTATTTTTATTGGCTTTTACATGCTTTTTTTATTTTTTATTTTCATTGGCTTTTACATGTTTTTTTTATTTTTTATTTTTATTGGCTTTTACATGTTTTTTTTTTATTTTTTATTTTTATTGGCTTTTACATGTTTTTTTTTATTTTTTATTTTTATTGGCTTTTACATGTTTTTTTATTTTTTATTTTTATTGGCTTTTACATGTTTTTTTATTTTTTATTTTTATTGGCTTTTACATGTTTTTTTTATTGTTTATTTTTATAGGCTTTTACATGCTTTTTTTATTTTTTATTTTTATTGGCTTTTACATGCTTTTTTTATTTTTTATTTTTATTGGCTTTTACATGTTTTTTCTATTTTTTTATTTTTATTGGCTTTTACATGTTTTTTTTTATTTTTTATTTTTATTGGCTTTTACATGCTTTTTTTATTTTTTATTTTTATTGGCTTTTACATGTTTTTTTATTTTTTATTTTTATTGGCTTTTGCATGTTTTTTTTTATTTTTTATTTTTATTGGCTTTTACATGTTTTTTTTATTTTTTATTTTTATTGGCTTTTACATGTCTTTTTTTATTTTTTATTTTTATTGGCTTTTACATGTTTTTTTTATTTTTTATTTTTATTGGCTTTTACATGCTTTTTTTATTGTTTATTTTTATTGGCTTTTACATGCTTTTTTTATTTTTTATTTTTATTGGCTTTTACATGTTTTTTTTAATTTTTTATTTTTATTGGCTTTTACATGTTTTTTTATTTTTTATTTTTATTGGCTTTTACATGCTTTTTTTATTGTTTATTTTTATTGGCTTTTACATGTTTTTTTTAATTTTTTATTTTTATTGGCTTTTACATGTTTTTTTATTTTTTATTTTTATTGGCTTTTACATGCTTTTTTTATTTTTTATTTTTTATTTTTATTGGCTTTTACATGCTTTTTTTATTTTTTATTTTTATTGGCGTTTACATGTTTTTTTTATTTTTTATTTTTATTGGCTTTTACATGCTTTTTTTATTTTTTATTTTTTATTTTTATTGGCTTTTACATGCTTTTTTTATTTTTTATTTTTATTGGCTTTTACATGTTTTTTTTTATTTTTTATTTTTATTGGCTTTTACATGTTTTTTTTTATTTTTTTATTTTTATTGGCTTTTACATGTTTTTTTTTATTTTTTATTTTTATTGGTTTTTACATGTTTTTTTTATTTTTTATTTTTATTGGCTTTTACATGCTTTTTTTATTTTTTATTTTTATTGGCTTTTACATGTTTTTTTAAATTTTTTATTTTTATTGGCTTTTACATGTTTTTTTTTATTTTTTATTTTTATTGGCTTTTACATGTTTTTTTTATTTTTTATTTTTATTGGCTTTTACATGCTTTTTTTATTTTTTATTTTTATTGGCTTTTACAAGTTTTTTTTTAATTATTTATTTTTATTGGCTTTTACATGTTTTTTTTATTTTTTATTTTTATTGGCTTTTACATGTTTTTTTTTATTTTTTATTTTTATTGGCTTTTACCTGTTTTTTTTATTTTTTATTTTTATTGGCTTTTACATGCTTTTTTTATTTTTTATTTTTATTGGCTTTTACATGTTTTTTTTATTTTTTATTTTTATTGGCTTTTACATGCTTTTTTATTTTTTATTTTTATTGGCTTTTACATGTTTTTTTTATTTTTTATTTTTATTGGCTTTTACATGCTTTTTTATTTTTTATTTTTATTGGCTTTTACATGCTTTTTTTATATTTTATTTTTATTGGCTTTTACATGTTTTTTTTATTTGTTATTTTTATTGGCTTTTACATGCTTTTTGTATTTTTTATTTTTATTGGCTTTTACATGTTTTTTTTATTTTTTATTTTTATTGGCTTTTACATGCTTTTTTTATTTTTTATTTTTATTGGCTTTTACATGTTTTTTTTATTTTTTATTTTTATTGGCTTTTACATGCTTTTTTTATTTTTTATTTTTTATTGGCTTTTACATGTTTTTTTTAATTTTTTATTTTTATGTGCTTTTACATGTTTTTTTAAATTTTTTATTTTTATTGGCTTTTACATGCTTTTTTTATTTTTTATTTTTATTGGCTTTTACATGTTTTTTTATTTTTTATTTTTATTGGCTTTTACATGTTTTTTTTTATTTTTTATTTTTATTGGCTTTTACATGCTTTTTTTTATTTTTTTATTTTTATTGGCTTTTACATGTTTTTTTTTATTTTTTATTTTTATTGGCTTTTACATGTTTTTTTTAATTTTTTTTATTTTTATTGGCTTTTACATGCTTTTTTTTATTTTTTCATTTTTATTGGCTTTTACATGCTTTTTTTTATTTTTTATTTTTATTGGCTTTTACATGTTTTTTTTTATTTTTTTATTTTTATTGGCTTTTACATGTCTTTTTTTTATTTTTTATTTTTATTGGCTTTTACATGTTTTTTTTATTTTTTATTTTTATTGGCTTTTACATGTTTTTTTTTATTTTTTATTTTTATTGGCTTTTACATGCTTTTTTTATTTTTTATTTTTATTGGCTTTTACATGTTTTTTTATATTTTAAATACTTTTTAATGATTCTTAAAATCTACGTTCACTTTGTTCTTCTATAAATTATAAATTGGCTTTTTAGAAAATATCTATAAAATTTTAGTTAATCTATTTTAACTAAGTTTAAAGTCTATTTGCTTTGTCCAGCATCAATTTCGAAACCAATCTCGTTTCTTTAGTGATTTTATAATATGTCCGTTCTGTAGTCATGTATTTTTTTGTTATTTGGTCTTACTTTTTGCTGATGTTTGCTCTTTATACGTTCACATGAGGATTGTTCCAAAGAGAAGGCCTATTTTTAACTTAAAAACTAAAACGTTGAAGAACTACAAAAATGTGAATCATTAAAACTAGCGACCAGAATTTATTTTTCAGCATAGCCACCACCATTCTTAAAGCATTTTTGCCGACATCTTTGATGCCTTCGTCGTGAAAGTCCAGAGCACGCTTTTTCACTCACATCTCTATCGCCACTCTGATATCGACGAATCCATCTTCCAACTGTGCTGACATCAACTGCATCGACTTCGTAAACGTTCAACAGGCGCCAGTGAATGTTGATAACTTCATTTTTTGCATGGAGGAATTCAATGACGTATCTCTGCTTATGATAGTTTTCTTAGTATTATAACATTGTCAATATATGCAACAGAGAGATGAAACTTTCAGGTCATGAATGCATTAGTTCAGTTATGAAAACAATACAATTTGCAATCCCCTCTAATGCATTCGAGCAAAATTAAAATAGGAAGTTTAGTAAGATACTGGTTTTTACTCACTAATAAAATAAATTTAATGAACAGCACGAAATGCACAACAAACTTCTTTTCAACAGTAACAACGTAAAAGGGTATTTATTTGCAACAGAAGTTGAAGGTTGAACTGAGATAGAGAAAGAAGGAATAGAAAGTTCTTTCGGGGTCAGTGTCGGTCAGTTAGGATACTTCCTGTGTCGTCCCCAGTTAACAGTTGTCCCCAGTGGAGACTGTCAATGCTAAGTTGAGATATCCGGTGGACAGGGGAGGAGATAGGAGAGATGTTACTAGGCTGAAGGTCCGGTCCTGACTGAGGTTCTCTCAAGACTTTAGGGAGCAAATGAATTACTGCACTTTGTGAGCTGATAGGTCAACCTATGGCCGAAGAATTCATAGGAGGCATTGATTTCCTAGAGAATGTAGTTCTTTTTAATTGCTACTGGGGCATTAATTTTGGAACGCGCCTCGTAAAAAAGGCATTTTGTTTTGGCACCTACTGAAAAGTATTAGGTTTCTCATCTGCACGCATGCAGGCGCACGAAGGTACGCACACGATGTAAAGCACAGAATGTCGATACATCGATATGCCTGTAAAGAAAACACGTTTCTAAGATCCAGTCCTAATGGTTATCTTAATCTTTATTACATGTGTGGTTAGAAGCAAGAAAGACAAGTCTTACCGTAGGTGCTCAGCGAGTGAGTTCAGGCGAAGAAAAGGAAGAACAAACATGGCGGCCAGCATTTTTATTTCGTCCGTTCTCGCGTAATCTCATGTGTGCGTGAAGATGGAAACTATAAAACGATGTTCATTTCTCGGTGCTGGGAGATTATTCCCCATCAGGCAGGAGAGAAGGCAACGAGAGTAGAGACAGAGGACTGTAGCGATAATCTTTCTTGAACATTCCGTTTGTGTATTTGAGGTGAACTCCTCCCCATTATACTTCAACATGTTAATTTGAACACAAATTAAAAAAAGTATTAATCCATTTTATAATATTCCCTATTGTTTATAATGGCCTATTGGATGCTTCTGTTTCATTGTTAATTTATTGCCTTAGATTATTAAGAAAGAAAGCATTTGTACGTTGTTATTTCAATTCAAGCTAGGCCGAAATGCTTAAAAACCAGAACGCAAGATTCATACATTACTGACACTTGCTTTACTGTGGCAAATGTGTGTTGATTCTGATAGTGCTTATTTCGATCAATAAGTTTTTGCATCAGCCGAAATGTGTTCATCTGAATTTAAAAGTTCAAAACCGAAACAATTTTTCTTGTCAAACTAATATTTCTTACTTATAATATAACGTTCTTAAGATAATTTATTTGATAAACTTCATAAAAGGACGTTAGAAAAACAAATAATTATGATATTGAATAATAAGATTGAACAATTAGATTATGCAATTAGAAATCATTTTAAAAGATGGCATTTTAAAATATATAAATAAAACAAATTGTACCGATATTCAACAAGGTCAAAATTATAAGATATTAATTAAAGCTTCCTATCTTAGAAAAAATCTCCTTTTCTACTTTGCAAGATATATAAAATATTTTCCTGGGTTTAACGTACTTCGTATTCCCAATCATATTTCCCAAAACGATAAGGTTGTTCTTAATATTTAAGCTAACAAATCCAAAATTAATCAGATTATATAAAATAGCATTTCTTTGTGGTATTGAAAATGTAAAATGTAAAATTGTTAAAATTGCTGCATAGCGATGAATGCATATTCTAAATTATGTTCTTATTTAATATTAATATTCCATAGTGCTCATTATTTTATTTTATATATATATATATTTATATATATATATATATATATATATATATATATATATATATATATATATATATATATATATATATATATATATATATATATATTGGCTTTGGAATTGTCTAAGAATTCCGTCGGTGAAAAATATTTCGATAATGTTTTCCTTATTTTGTTTTTTCTTCAGGTTTTATGTTGTAGACAGATTTAGTAAGCAATATTGATTTCATGTGTGATTACGAGTTAATGTTGCGGACATGTTTTGTTGACTCTGCAACAAATTTTGTTGCAGCTATTTTTCAGTCTCTTTTAAACATTGTGTGACCCAATCACACATGGTGGACGAATTTTACCTTAATATCAATTAAAATAGAGCTAAGTTCGAGCTTTTATTATGTGAACAATCCCGGGTAATACTCGATTGCCTTGCTGATCCCATTTGTTTGGGCGATGAGGCAACCTCAAACAAAGAAAAACGGCTTCAGTTGGCGGATTTGCGATTCATAATAATGTTTAATAATAATATTGTTTTGTAAAGGAAACCATTGATTTATGGAGAATAGTATTGAAGTTTGTTTTGGCTAAACTTGGGAAGCAGTATTTGAACCGGATGTCAATCTCTAAGAACAGCCGACGTGGGAAAAATTCGATGAAAACTTACTTCGATATCCAAGTATGCACGGAGCCAATAAGAGGAGACAGAAATGTGTCATAGCGATCCATGATAGGCCGATTGGATTTGGGGAAAATTCACTCCCCACCCATCTATTGATATAAAACCTCAAGGAAGAGCAGTTTTTAGTGGAAAGTTAGATGACAGATGAGAGTTGAAAGGTTGAAAGTCGATGCCAATAACGCCTCTGACCGCATCTAAATCGAGATTCTGCTGTTAATATCTCTCGCTTCCAAGCTGTAAAACATTTTCGTCATATATTGTATTTTCATAAACAAAGCAGAACATAGTTGTGTGCGAAAAAATGAATCGACTGCCGACAAGATTACTGCAGCACTAGCTTCTCCCTTCCAATCCTGCATCCACCTCTGCCGACTGTTTGTGATATATAGAAAAAAAGAAGAAAAATCAGATTCACGTAATTGTGTCGATGTTTTCACGTATGAAAACTGAATCTGGAATTATAGATAACCCTTATCCAGGTAAAACTGCTCTCGGACACAGACGGTACGATACCTGTTGAAGCGTGGACTCTTTAATTTCAAGTACCTATACTTTTATCTTTGTACATTGTTATTTTATTAGAATGTTGTAGTTATATAGTTTTTGTGAATATTTGTTTATAAAAAAAGAAAACCAACGACTGCGATCTTTAATTATTGCTTCTGTGAAGGAGTTTACATTGCTACCAAACCGGACAGTCAACTTGAGTTAATTTCAGGAATCAGTACCTACCCCGACACCGGAGGGAGAGCTGTGGCCGCGGATAAACAACAACAAACACAACGTGACGTAGGTTGCCATGTATCTCTGGATTGGCGGACTTTCTTATTAAAACGAAATAACCCCCGCCTACCCTGTTTCCGTGTAGACGTGCTGTAAGAGTTGTTCTGAATGATCAGAATATCTGTTGCACTTTTTGGGGGGTTTCCGTGATCGGAAAGGCCTAACATGAATTCATATACTGACGTACTCCCCCAAGTGGGGCGTGCCGGTTTTTAGTTATATAAAATTTATTTTATTTTTATTTTATGTTTTTATTCATTTTCATCGACTTCAGAAGACATTGCAATTGAAATGTAAGAGACCACTGCAAAATAGAGGCATATCAACATAGACATCTTAAACTTCTGCACATTAGTAGAGTAAGGGAAAATGGGAGCAGGCAAAAGAATTACAAATGCAAACAGCCCGAGTAAAGAAGCTGTTAAATTATAAAACCTTTTGACGTCTAAGGATCTCTTGTTAGTTGTTTTGAACAATGCAGTAACTTTGATGAAATATATGATGATATATAATATACAGAATGCGCCAATAAAATGTTTACACTCTTTAAATTATTTCAATTTGAACATGAATATGACATCCAGCGTTTTCAAGAGGTGTTTAAGAATAAAGAATGGTACTTCCAGTAGGATGGACTACATCGCCATAATCATCATAACGTAACAGCCTATCTTTATGGTCATCCGTCAAACAGATGTAGGACGGAGAGTAAGTATCGAGTACCATCCACGATCAGCGGATTTAAACCCCATGGATTTTTTGGAGGGGAAAGGAGGCATTTTAAACACAAGGTTCACATTAAAAAAACAAAAAACAAAAAACAAAACAAAACAAAACAAAACAAACAAAAAAAGAACAGCTGCCATGACTGATTTGAAAGCAGCCATTGAAGGAGGATGTGCCAGCATCCCATCTGAATTGATAAGAAACGTTTTGAATTCAATCAGTAAGCGTTGTCAGCTGTTCCTGGACCACAATAGCCAATAACTTGAACATTTTCGAGAATTAGCTGGTTTCTACATTTGTTCACAGTATTTTAATGTATGAAACTTGTTTTTATCATGATAAATGTTGATTTTATAGGCATTCAAAGAGTGTATACATTTTATTGGGACACCCTGTATAATAATTCTGAGTTAATCACGTTTCTTTTATCGTTAAGGAATTTTTCTATATATTTTAATCCCACAAAATACTTTCTACAATTTTCGGTAGTTTTTAGATTGAATTATATTCAAATTGTATTTGAACTGTTCTGATTTGTATTTTGCAAATTATTTTCATCCTCTCTGTCGTTTTTTCACTTTTATTTTATACGTTGTTTACTTTCTGGCTTCCTTCACACTCTATAAGCCTCCATTTATTAACAGACGGAAATAGTTCATTATAAAGAAAAGGGAATATCAGCGGAGATAACATATTGCTTAACCAGCAGGTGTAGAGAGAAAGATAGAGGGCGAGGGTAAATGAAAAGCCGGTCCCATTTTTTATATTATGATTTAGTAGTTTTATGCATGAGCAGAAATACCGATTGAATCTCACGCATATTGAATTCTCTTTTTTTTAATGATGTCGTTCAAATATACTTCAATGTATATGTTGTGGTTTTATCGCTCGAATAAGAGAATAAACGACTGTTACCTGTTAAAGTAAAGCATAGAATTTTGTACAAGGATTCAGCACTCTAGGAACTCGAGAAAATATACGATAACATATACATGCATTATAATTCCCTTCGAATATAGTAAGAATTAAAAAAAAAAATTCGTAAAAATGCATTAATCTCAAGACATTTAAAAGAATATCAAAATGAATAAATATTCAAAGATAGTAAACAATATCATAATGGCGCACAGAAAACAACAGGATATTACAAGTTTGTGTAATTAAAAACTATACTGTAACAATCTAATAGTCAACCACCAATGATTAACCGGCACAATAATAACCATGATAAACTAACAATTATTAGTAAGCGAAGTAATAATAAAACAATGTAGACATAGAAATTATGTTTGGTTTAATCTAAAATGTAGTAAGCAGATTTGAAAATAACATTCAAATGGAATTCTATTAAATACTAGAACACATTTCTAAGGTTTATATAGATAAGAGTGTTAAAATATGAAGCACTTATACGCAATTCCGCAAAACAAAGCAATAGTCTGTAACAAAACTAAGGTTAAAAGAAATTCAACAATTGAAAAAACTACTAATAACGGTGTGGCACAATGACGTAGCCTTTTTGAGAGAGCTGGAGGCTTCTACATTAATGAACCTTGTGCCTAACTTGATCTGCACTTGTGCAGTGTAAATGTATTAAACAGGTGTTTGTGATTTTGAAAATGTTCTGCTATGACTTAAGCCAAGAATGACAGTTTGTTTATAATATTGAACCAAGGCAAAACGATACAAGACCTTAGAAGTTGAAAGGTCAAAACCGGATAATTCGTCAACGAGGCATTCGAAAACAAAACAATGTTTAACCTGTATGAATATATCTTCCAATATTTTATGTCATTCTCTCTCTCTTTCTCTCTCTCTCCATTTCACTCCCCTTCTCTCTCTTTCAATGAAGAAAAAGAGAATTGAAGTATGATTGTATTGTAATGTATGTATATATATATATATATATATATATATATATATATATATGTGTGTGTGTGTCAGGTCATGTCATATGCTACTGATATCATGTAACCCAGTACTACCTGCCGCATGGTCGGGTCACCGGCGACTAAACTGTCCCCCCCATCAGATTTGTTTGGTGAGGAGGGTGGCTAGTCTCCCTGAAGGATTAAAAACAAGACCTTTCAAAGGGCGAATGAACTCTTTTTCGGGGTCAACAGCCAACTAGCACCGTGTGTGTTTGTGTGTATGTATGTGTGTGTTGTGGGTGGAAAGGGTTCTCGTAAGCCGTGGTGAAGTCAACCTTTCTAGGAGAAGCAAATATCTGATTAAAACATAAAGCGGGAGACCAGTATCCGCATTAAGCTGGTCTGCAGTTTAACTTGTTGCTGGCTATCTTGCTTTTGCTTGTTGCTGGATTTCAACATTTTGAACCGAGATAGAGACATAGCTGTCGTACAAAGTCAAGACTCTGTAACATCATCTGTGTATAGATTCTCCCTCAAGTATTTGTCTATTAAAATGGTCCTGTGGCGATGGAAGTCACTTTTGGGCTCATGTATCTGAGGGAGTGGCACTCGTCTGACAAGATGTTGCAATCATATATATATATATATATATATATATATATATATATATATATGTGTGTGTGTGTGTGTGTGTGTGTGTGTGTGTGAGTGTGTGTGTGTGTGTGTGTGTGTGTGTGTTTTATTCAGACTGGCATCATACTACGTAATTCGTTTTCTTTTTTGTCTTAATAGCGCTTATATGGGAAAATAATACAATAAAATCCGTCGATTGGCGACTTTGATGTGCTGCTAAGATTAGTCAGGCGATGCCAAAACTGATTGCATCTTCTCAAGAACAAGCGAGCCTTAATTCTCAACACGCACATGATCAATAAATATTACAGAATTTCATATTCACAAATTGAAATTAAATTGCAGTCTATTCTCGACTTCCGCGTTAATACTCGCTGCCTGTCTGACGTTTAGACATCTTTTAAAAGTTGCTAAAATAAGCTGATATCTCATGAATATTCGATTCAACAGGAATGGCCACATTACGAGACATAAAAAAACGTGTTGTATCCCATTAAGACTCTAGTTATTCACACTTTTTGATGTATAAAACATTAACTTCATGCAGTTCTTATTACACTAAATCTGAGTTAACGTGTATTCAATAATGGCTATTGTTTGGTTCTGGATATGACCTTAAACTATATCTAGTGGTGAGGCGCCAGCTTGCGGGCTTTGGAGAGTGTGGAGCCACCCTTTAATTGCCATTGCTCCCAGGTCCACTCTGACCCGGAGTGGTAGTACCTGTTAGGGTCCCAACTATAGGTTAAATAGAAACCGACTTGAAAACAACAAATATATTCTATTAAAAAAATTTTCTTCAAAATTTTTGGATTCGGCATTAAATAACCTGAAAAGGGTTGATATGCCGTAAAACCAAAACAACCAAAACAACCAAAACAACCAATGGCGATTGTTTCCTTTAAATTTTCATGACACAAAATATATACTTAGATCCGAGATTGAAAATTTGTTTGGAATCGAGATATTGTCCGGCACGTTGTTTTTATTGCTCGTAATTTCTAATGAAACGAACATATCACACACTGATAATGTCGATCATTCCTCTGGCAACTCTAAAATCAATGTTTACTGATATTTCTTAATGTCTTTCTGATCATTTAGATAAAAATTGAATCTCTTTGTACAGTGTCAGTAAATCATACACGTCTGTCTGTAAATACAATTATGTAAATTAGATGCCAAAAATACGAGCCCCTCTTCTCTTTAAGAAAAGTAGAACAGTAATATGGTTATTACATAATATTGATGATGATGTTGATGATGATGTTGATGATGTTAATAGTAATAATGATATGATAATAATAATAATGATGATAACATTGATGATAATAATGATGATAATAATGATGATAATAATGAAAATGATAATAATAATAATGATAATAATTGTAAAAATAATGATGATAACATTGATTATAATAATGATGATAATAATGATAATAATAATGAAAATGAGAATAATAATGATAATAAAATGATAATAATAATAATAATAATAATTATGATAAAAATTTATACTAATAATAATGATGATAATAATAATAATGAAACACAAGAAAACAGTAAATGCAGACTCTGTGGATAAAGAGACAAAACGATAAACCATATAGTAAGTGAATGCAGCAAATTGGCCCGAAAGGTATACAAGAACAGATACGACTAAGTGGGAAGGGCAGTATACTGGGAATCATGCAAACAACTGCATCTTGGACGCACAGACAAGTGGTACAAATATAAACTGGCAACAGTACTTAAAAAAAACGAGAATCACAAAGTCCTATCAGACATGGACATACAAACTAATAAACCCATCCAAGCAAGAAGACCAGATGTCGTAATAATTAACAAGAAAGAAAAAGTCAAATCGTAGACTTTGTTGTTAAAGCTGACCACAGGATCAAAGCAAAGGAGAAACGGAGCAAACACACAGAGCTAGCCAGAGAGTTGAAAGGGATATGGAAGACGAAGAAAATCAAAATAATACCTATAATAGTAGGAGCACTAGGAACAATCCCGAAAAACTTTGAAAAAGAATGTGAGAAATTAGGATAAGATGAATAACTGAAAAAATACAACGGACAGCAATCATGGAAACAGCTGAAATATTAAGAAAAACCCTTGAATGCAGAGACTAACACGCACGCAGACCAGACAAACTGCTACAGAGCAAGTAGTCAAGGAGGAAGGAAAGATCGAGGAGTGAGCACTGACCAGACCTCCACTATATAAATGCGAAGAGAACTGGGACTTTAGGGAGGTTTATTGCCACTCAAATTCTAGTAAAGACCAATAGCCGCTGCCAACGAGAAATCAATGGCAAGCAGTTGTTGTGTTGATGCAAATTTATTATCGAAAGAGTTTAAGAGTACTGCAAAATTTGTGGAGACTTGTTACCACTCAGCTTCCAGGGAACACCACTGGCTGTATCTAACGAGATCTTTGATGACCTGTGTGAAAGCTCCTTGTGAGCCGATAATAATGGTGATGTGACAGGAGTTATTTATCTCCAATCGTTTCCTAATGTATGGGATTCATTTTGTGTGTAGTCTTAGCGGCTAATATTCAACCTTTTGCACATTTGTTTCATTTACTTGTTCGAGAGTTTCACTATAAAGTTTCTAACCCGTATATACATAAGTTTCCAGTCAAGCCCAATTATACAACGTACTTTTGGGGCATTATAGACAGTATTTTTTTCTATTTTTTTCATTCGTTCCCAAAAAGTCTATCACAAAATTTCCGGTTACCATTTTAGTTTTTGAATTGTCATTCTATTTTCTTATCATATGATTGCCTCGTGTCATATTCATGTCCATGTAAATGATTTGCCTGTTTCCTTATTTTAAGCGTTTTCATGAAGGATTCTAATTGCTTAAGCAGCCAAGCATTATCATTCTCTGTAAATTCGGAAATTAACTTTAGTTGCAGTCATATCGTAAGAGAGCGATGATTGTCAATTATAGGTTGTCTACCCTTTTGCTTTTTATCTTTTATTTCACGTTCTCATTTATTACTTTATTTGTTTGTTTGTTTTCTTATGTCAAATTGCAATTCCTTTCTCGATGGACTATCTCATGACGTCACTTCCTCTAGTGAAGTCACTTCCGGTATCAAGTACCGGTGCCCAGCAGTCTGAGATTGGTACGCGACGAAACAGGTCGTGTGCAAACGCCCACAGTTGAGAAATTCGCTTTGCCTGTAATATACATGAATACATATTCGTTTCCTAAAAATCCTGTGTTTCCTTTCGTTTATTACCATTTAACCCCATAACAACTGGCAGCGAGGATTCGACTTTCACACGGGTTAATTCCACAAAAAGAAAAAAAATGAAATTCTAATTGACTTCAAAAGAACGACGGTTTTACAAGCGAAGAAGTCTACTGGCAATTATGTCCTAAAAACAAAACAAAAAAAAAAAAAGAAAGAAGCGAACATATGGCAAAGTTATCGAAGAAATTGTAAGTTATTCTTTTTCTCTCTATATTTAAATTGAAAAAAAAAACCCCTGCTAAACGCATTTTTTGTAATGCTTAAAAATGAATTTGTTGGCTTGTTGAAAGAAGAAAGAAAAAAGAAAAGAAAAAGAGAAAAATGCTGACCTAATTTTCAGCGCGTGAACAATTCTATCGTCAAATATTTTGGCGTATGCAAATTTGAACATTTTTCAAATGAAGTGAAAAGTTTTTTCGCCTTTGTTTTGCTGATAATGCATATTTTAACGAGAGAAATGTTTCTTTTTTCCCTTTTTGTTTTACTTGGACTAAAAAACTTTTGAACTCAGCAGACGTCTATTTTTAAATGTCGATCCTAAAGTGAAAAACCTTTTTTTCTGTCGCGTGGGGACAACTCCCCCCAACACACATAAATAATCAAAACAGCCATTTTGGTTAACTTCCAGATAATTCCACAATTATTTTTATGCTTTTGCAACTGTAGTGTATCACAGTACACTTCTTTTTGTTTCGCAAGAAAAAAAAAGTAAAATTTTTTTTGTCCACCCTCATATTGGGTTATCTCTTAGGTTTTTACCAAGAAGCAAGGGATAAATTGTTGCCTCTTCGTACGCACACAGTCAAAGAAAGGACATTTTTTTAATTTACATTTTCATCCCAAACAAGGCACATTGCCACTTCGGTGTAGGGGGCTACTATCAGGGGCAGCAACTACTGGGGCACTATGTTGGGATTTGAGCAGCAAGATGTCGGTTCAAGTTACACTTGGACTTCTGCGTGTCAGTGCAGTTAGGGAAGCAGGGACCTGGAATGGAATTCCAGAGTCTAGCGGTTCTGGGGAAGAAACTACTAGAGTAAAAAGATCTTTTACATCTAGGGATCTCTACTGTGTGGAGGTGAGATTTAGCTGCCTGTCGGGTTTGTCGAGGGTGTCTACGTCGTGGGGGCACAAGTGTCTGCAGTTCGTCAGAGCATGCACCATTAAATAATATAATTAATACACATAAATATTTTATTTCAATTTATACACGTAAATATTTTTATTACAATTAATACACGTAAATATTTTTTATTATAGTTTATACACATAAATATTTTATTATAATTAATACACGTAAATTATTTACTGCAATTTATACAATAAATATTTAAATATAATTAATACACGTAAATATTTTTATTATAATTAATACACGTAAATATTTGTATTACAATTAATACACATAAATATGTTTGTTACCATTGATACACGTAAATATTGTTATAATAATTAATACATGTAAATATTTTATTATAATTAATACCCATAAATATTTTATAACATGTAATACACGTAAATGTTTTTATTATAATTAATACACATAAATATTTAATTATAATTAATACACGTAAATATTTTTATTTCAATTAATACACGTAAATATTCTATTATAATTTAGACACGTAAATATTTTATTACATTTTATTCGCCTAAATATTTTATTATAATAAATACACGTAAATATTTATATTATAATTAATACACGTAAATATTTTTATTACAATTAATACATATATATATATTTAATTATAATTTATACAGGTAAATATTTCATTATTATTTATACACGAAAATAGTTTTATTACAATTAATACACGTTAATATTTTTATTATAATTAATACACGTAAATATGTCATTACAATTTATACACGTAACTATTTTTTATAATTTATACACGTAAATATTTTATTATAATTAATACACGTAAATATTTTATTACGATTAATAAACGTAAATATTTAATTACAATTAATACACGTAAATATTTTATTACAATTAATGCACTAAAATATTTTATTATAATTAATACACGTAAATATTTTTATTACATGTAATACATGTAATATTTTATTATAATTAATACATTTTATTATAATATTTTATCATAATAAGTTCACGTAAAATTTTGTAATAATTAATACGCGTTAATACTTTTATTACAATTTATACACGTAAATATTTTATTTTAATTAATACACGTAAATATTTTTATTACTATTAATACACGTAAATATGTTTATTAAAATTGATACACGTAAATATTTTATTATAATTAATACACGTACATATTTTTATTACAATTAATACACGTAAATACTTTTATTACAATTAATACTCGTAAATACTTTCATTTCAATCAATACACGTAAATATTTGTATTACAGTTAGTACACGTAAATATGTTTATTACAATTAATACACGTAAACATTTTTGTTATAATTAATAAACGTAAATATTGTATTACAATTAATTCACGTAAATATTTTTACTATAATTAATACACATGAATATTTTATTACAATTTATACACGCAAATATTTTATTTTAATTAATACGCGTAAATATTTTATCATAATTAACACACGTAAATATTTTTTATTAAAATTAATACACTTCAATATTTTATTGTAATTAATACACGTAAATATTTTTTATTACAATTAATACAGGTAAATATTTTTATTACAATTAATACACGTATATATTTTTTATTACAATTAATACACGTAAATATTTTTATTACAATTAATACACGTATATATTTTTATTATAATTAATACACGTAAATATTTTTATTACAATTAATACACGTCAATATTTTATGATAATTAATATACGTAAATATTTTTATTACAATTAATACACGTAATTATTTTATTTTAATTTATACACGTAAATATTTTATTACAATTAATACACGTAAATATTTTATTATAATTAATACATTTAAATATTTTCATTCTAATTGATACACGTAAATATTTTGTTATAATTAATACACGTAAATATTTTTATTATAATTAATACACGTAAATATTTTTATTATAATTAATACACGTACATATTTTTATTGCAATTGATACACGTAAATATTTTTTATTATAATTAATACACGTAAATATTTTTTTACAATTGATACACGTAAATATCTTATTATAGTTAATACACGTAAATATTTTATTACAATTAATATCCGTAAATATTTTATCATAATTAATACACGTAAATATTTTTATTACAATTAATACACGTAAATATTTTTATTACAATTAATATCCGTAAATATTTTATCATAATTAATACACGTAAATATTTTTATTATAATTAATAAACGTAAATATTGTATTATAAGTAATACACATTAATATTTTATTATAATTAATACACGTAAATATTTTATTACAATTAATACACGTAAATATTTTATCATAATTAATTCACGTAAATATTTTATTATAATTAATACACGTAAATAGTTTATTACAATTAATACGCGTAAATAGTTTTATTATAATTAATACACGTAAATATTTTATTATAATTAATGCAGTAAATATTTTATTACAATTAATACACGTAAATATTTTTATTACAATTTATACACGTAAATATCTTATTATAATAAATACACGTAAATATCTTATAATTAATACACGTAAATATTTTATTATAATTAATACACGTAAATATTTTATTATAATTAATACACGTAAATATTTTATTATAATTAATACACGTAAATATGTTATTATAATTAATACACGTAAATATTTTATTATAATTAATACACGTAAATATTTTATTATAATTAATACGCGTAAATATTTTATTACAATGATAAACACGTAAAGGCATGGAATACACAAATTCAATGCCCGAGTTACGCAATCGCGAGAAGCATACACGAATACAGGTTAAGTTGTCTAAAAATTTTTGGATATATAATTTTATATATTTTATTTAATCTATTGTTTACATCAGTATTGCTGCTTAGTTTTTCCAGCGGCCACTCACAATTTTCAAAGTTCTTTCAAATACAGAATCTACTTCGTTCATGAAACAAGAAATACACTAAGGAGTTTGGCTCTTCAATATTATATTTTCTATTCTACAAAATTTCTCGAACAAATTATGTTAGAGATGCATTTTTTCAGTATTATTTTTTAATTGGTGTTCATTGGAATCTGATGGACAATAATTCACCTAAATTTCTATTAATCTACGTAAGTTTCTATTACGGACCAGTATGCATCCATGGATGCGGGAAATCGGAAATTGCATCATTCTTCCTACGCAGAAGATAATACCTAGGAAAGCGCACATCCTCAAACATACCTTATTATATCATAGAAAGTTCTGATTCATGACAGACACTAAGTTTTCAGAATGTTGGCAAAGTGAACCAACACTTAAATGTGTATTTATTATATGTGTTATATATAGTGTTATTATTAGACGAAGGTACCACTTGTGCACGTATGTTACGTGAGTTATTATTTAGTGTTCTTGTTTTTAAGGATAAGTAGTCTTATGAGAGATTAGAGTCTTAGGTGTGTTCATGGAAGTAAGAGATCATGTTGTGAGATATGGAATGGAGACATTAACACGTATATATAAAGAGAGAGGGAGAGTTTATAAATGAGAGAGATTGCATATAAATACATTTTGAGAAGGTGTTTTCATATCTATATAGAAAGACCGATAAGTTGGCATGTATGCAGATAGATTGAGAGGTTGACATTTATGCTTTGACAGTTCGTATGAACGGGAGTGTTATTATAACATAAATAGACACATATACTTTCTAACACATATTTTTTAGATGATGAATTTCAAATAGTTTGTACACATAAATAGACAATACCTTTTTCATGTAATGATGGACACAGGAGACGGCAGTTATGAAAACATGATGAGCATTTATTCTTCCCTTGACCGGTTGGTGGCTTTGCGTTCAGGAATTCAAAGGTTCACATTCTAATTCAAAAGTGACCGTCTCGCTTCTAGACGTTCGACTCCCATCTGGACCCAGACTATCGTCTGACTTTGACTCTCTGCCTCCCTTCTTCTGACTTTTCACTCTAACTAACTCTCACTTCCTATATTGAGAAATCCATGCATGTCCGGCCAACGTGACCACAGTTCACGTGCCATCAACATGCGCGACCTGCACGTTTCCGAACATTCTGATTTCCCATTTTTTCTTTGTTGTTTTCACAAAGGAATTCAACCTACATATCTAATTCATTTAACCCATATTTTATTATCCACATTCTTTCTAACAATTGAATAGTTTATTTATTATTTATTTTATCAGAATGATCAATTTACTGGACATTCCATTTAAACCTATTGTTCTTTAAAACTTTCTGTTTTCTCTCATTTTATTTTCATTTTAATTAAATCTCTCTATTTTTATCCTTACATGAAAAGGGGACAGCCCTTATCATGTAACATATGTACAAACTAATATGCCTTATGTCTTTTTTTATTAAGGAATTTATATACATATAATATATATATATATATATATATATATATATATATATATATATATATATATATATATATATATATATATATACATACTGTTGCGACCCTGAATGTCTAGGGGTAAAAGTCGTAACACAAAATATAAAAAAAAATTATTTAAAAGAAATTAGTTTTCCCGGGTTTTTAGATACGGGAGGGATATATCCATTTTCTCGAAAGACATTTATAAACACAAGACAGGAAAAACACATCCAAGTAACAATATCGAGACCAATGGAAAAATTAACACAATTTTATTTACATATATAAAAATATATTGTAACGAAAGTAAAAGAGAATGTGTAACTGGATGAACAAACAAACTTGAAATAGATTCGAGAGAGAATTTCCGCGCAAAAGAAATAAACAGTTCACACCCTGTCGTCTGCTTTTTACTCCAAAATGGAAGGATATCCTTTTTGTGTTTTTTTTTTGTAGTTGTTTTCATATATGAGATATATATATATATATAGAGAGAGAGAGAGAGAGAGAGAAAAATAAACAATCGACTCACTCAGCGCCGGGTTTTAAATATTTATATCGCATTCCTTTCTTTTGAAACAATTTCATTCCTTCGTCCATTGGATATATCGTCATTCCTCATTATCGCCTTTTTTCGTTTTCTCTGTCATCAAAATATATCGTTCATTTCTTCGCCGTCGTCAGCACCACAAACGCCGTCACTATCGCCAACAATGTCGCTTCCCTGACCCTCCTCCTCGGCGGCTATATCGTAACTGTCTCGCTACCCTGCGCCGCTCCTTTCCCTCACTCTAATGGTATACCTTTCTCTCTCTCTCTTTGGCGCCCCCTCTCTCACTGTATGTACCTGCATCTCTCTCGCGTCACTCGCTAAATAATACGCGAGGCGGATGCCTGCAGCTTTTCCTCTCTCTAGTTTCATATCTTCTCTCTCCCATTCTCTCTTTCTTTACAGTTTATAGGCGTCCCCTCGCTGTTTTTTCGTATGTTCTCTCTCTCTCTTTTTCTTTTTCCGGATGTTTACAAATTCACTGACAGCAGACGACAATATAAAGCGCGATAAAACAGATTTTCTCTCTCGACTTTGTTTTTTTATAATATTAAAAGTAATAATTGTCTCAAATTATATATTTTTTTCACATATTTGTAACAATACATACATACACGCATATATATGTATACATATGCATATAGATACATATACTTACACACACACACACACACACACACACATATATATATATATATATATATATATATATATATATATATATATATATATATATATAGTTCAAGTGTTAGCCCCTGGTTGTGGGCCGCTTGATTTCTGAGAACTTCGACTGAAGTAAAATAAAACAAAGAGAGAAACCATATACATAAAGTAAGTCTTTGAATTTCGCCCTATATATATATATACATATATATATACATACATATATATATATGCATACACACACATACACACACACACACACACACACATATATATATATTGTTAAATGTTATGACGTTTTATTAGATAAAGAAATGATAAATGCAACATAAAAAATAAAAACAATCTTTATATTTTTTGGGATAATTGAGTAAAATCGATGAAGAAAATATTTTCATTTGATTTTGCTATGAGATTCGGTGTAATGAAATGTTCTTACACGGGTGATTTACTAATTAAGAAAATTATAAGAATGTATTGAAGCGGATTTTATAGGGATTAGTTAGATTATGAAAACTTCTACTCCAAAAATTTAGTATAGTCTTTTTGCTATATTGTTTAGTATAGTCTTTTTGCTATATTGTTTAGTATAGTCTTTTTGTTGTATTGTTTAGTATAGTCTTTTTGTTTTTTTTAGTATATTCTTTTTGTTATATTTGCTCAGAGTAACTTCGGAGTTACGGTTTCCTTGAAAAACAAACAAAAAAACAGAAACAAACAAGCATTCATCTGAATGTGATGTGAAACCAACAACTTTCAATTTGAATTTGTACGATTTGAATAATCGAATGCAATGGAATTATACAACATATATATTTTTTTATGGATCGATTTGTTGCATTTGTTTAGCATTTGAAAGAATTTATATTTCGAATTTGGTAGAGTGTGCATAAGGGATTGGTCATACCAATTTTTTATGGTAAGTTATTTGTCTAAACTCGAAGAAGTTGGCACATTGCATTATTAAATATGTCGAGTCCTTTATCACAATTACACGTACAGTTTACATAGAGTGAAATCTACCGAATGACTTTATTTTTCTTATATAATTTTAAAGATAAAAAAAAACAATACTACATGTATTTCGGTATAATTCTATGTAAAAATTTACTAAATATTTGATTTCAGAGTCTTTTTAAATCTCTGCACCAAACTGTATACACATATCAATTTAGTTGAACTACATTCAATTTTTTCTGAAGAAGGCCGATAAAATAAAGAGAAACATGTCATTTTATTTGTCTAGATAATATGGAAAGAGGTGACGCTGAAATGTGATTACAGAAGGTCGCTATCGTTGCACACACGTGACCTTTTGTAACGATCTTAATGAACCTTAGATTTTCAACATTCATGTGCGTGCTGTTCAGGTGTGTCCTTTCTCAACGGAAATTTGTACTGTATGCCATCAATGGCGTGAAAAATAGTATTCACGTTGTTTCGATAATGTTTCATATAAAACAGAGCAAGTCAATTTCGGGGATGAGAGTGTTTTTTTTTTCTTTTTTTTTTAGATTTGTTCTCCGACAACATAGCAAACTGCACGCAAAGAATATAAGTAATTTTTTCCTCTTCTCTCTCTCTCTCATCTGTTTACTATTATAAAAAAGGAACTTTGTGTACCTGTGTTCGTTCCCTATGCACTCGATACGGCAGGGTCGATTTTTATGAAATTTCATACGAAGGTAATTTATGTGCCTACCAGTGTTCTTAGATGGGTTCTACGCCGGAATCTTTTCGATAAGTGTCGATAATCGAAATAATCCGATAAAAAAAAGAAACTGCGATTTTGACCAAAATTAAACTCTTATACAGCCTAACATCACAAGTGCATTTGAGAAATTTTATTACCTCACAAGTCGAAAGACACAATATATAAAATGAACAGTAGGTTCTTTAATACGACAGGGGTGCGTTCGAAATGAATACTTCTGTTTAAAGCACAATTTCACAATGATACTTGACTCTTTCATTTTTAACTTAAATTCAAGTCATTATCACCGCGCAACCAGTAATGCCAGTCATATGAAATAAGTAGAAGGTTCTTTGATATGACAAGGGCGCCTTCGAAATGAATGTTTCTATTTAGACCACAATTGAAGCATGATACTTGATTTTTTGCATTTTAAACTTTAAATGTAAGCCATTATATATATACATAAGTTTATAAAATCAGCAGTAGTTTCTCTACAGTGCAATGTAGACTAAAATGTATTATGAATTAAGTCACTGCGAGAGGCATGTGAAGCTTCCTTCAGGTACACTACGATGAATTTCCAGAGCAGGCAATCAATCGATTTGATTGTGAGTGCGAAATATTCATTGATCATTATTCAATCTCGGTGCAACGTTCGGTCATCCTGCTAGTATATATATATATATATATATATATATATATATATATATATATGTGTGTGTGTGTGTGTGTGTGTGTGTGTGTATGTGTGTGTGTGTGTTTGTGTGTTTGTTCGGTTTACATCAATAAATCGAGATTTCGAACTATATGAACTTCTCAAAATCGCTATTCTATAGCGTTTCCAAAAAGTCACCTTTCCCTAGTTTTGACAATAAGAAAGATATGTTAAAAAACCCTAACTCCTGCGAGAATTGAAGGAAACCATCAGCAACAAAATAATGGAGTTAAATCGCAATCTAGAGATTCTGCAATTTGTCATGAATAATGTTTTGGAAAGAGTACAAATATGCGAAGCTGAAAATGGCAAACATTTAAAAGACATTTTTTTTTCATAAATAAAAATTGTTTGAATTTTGCATTTTTTTAAATAATTTCTTAATGCCATAGTCAGATTGTGTTAAAATTAAAGGAAGATATCATAAAACATAAACAATTTAATTAAGTTTAAAATCTTTTAGTAACTTTTTGGATAGCTTGTATTTAACTGGAATTGAATAAAAAATCAGAATTGAGGAAGTCACATAAACCTCAAATTTGACCTCTCAATGTATTTTGAACAAATCATACACACATATTAGCTCTATTAAAAACAAGCATAGTATTGAGTACTTTCGGAATAGATATATATTGGTATTATTCGTTAATCAGCCTAATCTAATTCTCTATATATATACAGATATTGTCATGACAAAAACGTTGGATAAAAGTCAAAGATGACTTCTGGCGTTCGAACCTAGCGCTCGGTAGTATATTCTTATCTAGTCAAACCAAAGAAATCTTATTGACTGAACGTATATTGAAACAGAAATGTAGTAGGCAAAACAAAAAAAATACAACTAAAAACAGACGGAACAAAAACTCGCTTCTCGCAGACACGTGGGTCGTAACAAGCACAATCTACTCGCCAGAATCACCAACACACAATGTGCAGAACGCCCCCTCTCCTTTCCAGTGTCCTGCCTTTATAGCGGCCGGGAACGACATATTTGCATAATCTCGCGAGAGCAGACGTGATTCAACGATAATCACATTGGGTAAACGCTAATAAAAGCCCATGGACGCTATCTTGGAAATCTCTCTTTCGCTCAACCCAAAACAGACGTATCCGAGGTAAGCTCTATTTCTCATTTTGGTTACTGCTAATTCTGCTACACTCCCCTCCCTGATCTCATGATCACAAACGGGGCATGGGGGCAGTCTTCTTTGCCGGGTGCTTCTTCGAAGAACTGGAGGCAGCACTTCCTCCCTGTCATCTTCCTCGTTACCACCGTTATTGCTGCCAGCTTGTTCCATAGGCGGTGTTTTACAATTAGGGCAGGGACAGGGGGGCAGTATCCGTCTTTATCGAGTACTCCTTCATAAAGGCAAGACGGGTGGTCCCTCTTCCGCTTCTTCCGTATGAGCATTATATGGTTCTTCATCGTCCTGCATCATACTCTCTGCTCGTTCAGAAGATATTGTACTGTCTTCCTCTTCCTCTGATGTAACAACATAATGGCGAGGGCGCAGATCTTTCACGTGGCGAGGCACACCGTCCACCAAAATCGATTGAGGGCTGATTACCTTGGTCACCTCACCCTTGCCGAACCTCGTGGTACATCGATTTTGCGGTCTTTTGACCCACACGCGATCTCCGACCTGGTAAGAGCTGTTGCGAGATTCGTCTCCTTTACTCGAACTTCGTATCGATAAATCCTGTTGGCAGGCGCAGTGAAGGGAGATGTGTCGTCTATTGGTGTGATGTTATACCAGTAGACAGCTTCCTGTATGGGACAGAGCATTCTAGCCGCTATTCGTTTCACTGTACGTAGATATCGCTCCGCTATGCCATTCCCAGCTGGAGCGTACGCACAACGGAATCGCAAGTGAACTCCCCATTTATGTGCAAATGCTTGAAATGCGTTGCTGCAGAAAGCCGTGTCATTGTCTAAAAGGATTTCGTGCGGCGAGCCACACTCGAGGAACACTGCTTCCAACTGATGGATCACGCTTGCCGAGTCCTGCCTTGCCAATTTCCTCCAAATGGAGAAACGCGATGGGCCACAGTCTGTCAGAGTTAAAAAATGGAAGGTGCTATAATGCGTGATATCTATTCCAATTCTTTGCCAATTCTCGTTAATTTCCTGCTTTCCCTTTTCCCACCTGACTGGCGCTGGGTCAATGGACTGACATTCCTCACATTTCCGTATGACCGTTTTAACGGTTGCTTTTGTCGTGGTTGGGCAACTTCTCCTGACAAAGTAGGTAGTGCGTCGCACCCCCGGATGTCCATTACCTTTGTGAATAGCCATGATTTGACTCTCATCCAGCTCATCTGTGTGAACCGTGCCTATCACCGGGCCAGGCCCGTTTTTCTTTTTCATTGCCTCAAACCATGTCTGTGGTACTCGTGTCAATCGGTCAGCAATGTTTCGTGCTTAAGGAACCAGCGTCACGTCCACTGTCAGCCCGTACTCTTTCACGAGCTCCTTTAGAGTGCTTAGTCGCTTCCTAATAAGCATCTCGCTTGCTGCTTTGGTGCGCAATCGCGCCTTTCCAGTTAGTGTGCCTGAGACCCAATGGTATACGCAGATAGAATCTGTCTTTATGTGTATCACTTTGCTCTGCCACTGTAGAGCCAAATTAATACCTTTCAATACGGCATCCAGCTCGGCTAAGTTGATATGTTGAGAGTCACCTTCAGGTCACAGCCAACATGCATCCTCCAACACAGTTTTGTGCATCTCCAAGGCTGCACCAATTGCTAGGGAGCTAGCATCGACCCATACATTCAGCTCTTTGCCATCCACACACCAATTTCCCCGGACCGGATCGTTCCGCTGCACAGATTCCAAGGTTTCGAACATCATACGATGCAGTACGGCGTCCCTTGCTTCATCGTCCCAGCCCTTCGTTACTGAACTTACTCTCCTTCTGAGTATTCCACAAGCCACACGAAGCCAACTGCACACCGGAAAGTGCCGGACAAGTCGACCACACAGGGAAAACATTGTCGGTCGCGTAACAATGCTGGGAGCTTCTGGAATTGCATTTCCTCGCTTCCACCGTGGTTCACTGTGTTCCATCCAGACCGCCAATCTCAGCACCCGTGCACCGTCCTTCAACCGCTCTGGGTTCTTGCACTCTAACCCAAACTGCGCTAGGTGTTCTCTTACATGGGTCGCGGGCACCACGTCCTCGTGGACAAAAATGTCATCGATGTAAGCAGATGCTGCACGGCTTACAACTTTTTCCTGAGACAGTACTTTGCTGACAATTGCTCTCATGATCAGGGGAGCCACATTCAAACCAAACCCCAGACGGGTTAGGCAATATTTTTTCCCATCGATTTCCACATCTGGTATGGCCACAGTGTCTCATGGACCCGGACTTGTAGGTATACTCTCCTGAGGTCCAGTAGAGACACGTTAGCACCTTTTTGTCTCCATTCGTGCAGCTTAGCCGCACACACATCTGCGTTGGCCGTAAACGCGTCTATGTAATGATTTAGCTCCCGGTAGTACATTACCGGGCGCACTTTGGCTTTGTTCTGCTGCATCACAGCCATCAGGGGAATTAGGCCTTTGGGAGGTCCCAATTTATCCTCTGGGTATGGCACGAGCCAACCATTAGCTATCCAGGTGTGGAGCTCCTGCGTGTATTCTTCACGGATTTCCGCCGACACTGGGTATTCTGACACTCGATTGTGTAGTCTTTCAGGGGGGTGGTCCTCAGACCACTTCCACTATGCAGTCCACGTTCGGTTTTGATGATCAAAGGTGGCGGTGAAATCTGGTTCATTAATAGAAATGGCTGCGCATTTAATATTTTTCCTGTCGCCCAGCCGCACTGATCCTGTAGGGTTGACAACGACACCGCCCAGAGCTTTTATGGCGTCGATCCCTAGAAGTAAGTCAAACCCCAGCGGTTTGCCACGCACCACCAACACATCGATTCTGGCAGACACTCCTTCGTCAGTGGACAGAGAGACCGCTCCAACACCGCAGCACGCATGGGACATTCCACCAATCGTTTTGACATCTACATAGAGCATCCTGTATCAATAAGCGCCAAACATCGCGTCCCGTCAACCTGGATGCTTATCACCGGGAGCGTCGTGCTCGCATCTTGGTGGGGAAGGAGACTGGCGCTTAAGTGTCCTTCCCGTGCTCGTTTCCCGAGCAATTCCGAGCCCAGTGCCCACTCTCACCGCAACGGTAACACCGTGTTCCACGTTTTCGACAGTCCTTTGCAAAGTGGCCTTTCGTATTGCACTTGAAACAGGTCACACTAACAGGAATATTCTGGGCCCTGTGGTTGTTGGGTGAGCATGTGGTTGCAACCACGTCCTGATTGTGCTCCCCAGTCGTCGTCAAAATTCTTGCTCTCGACATTAGTTCCCCCATGGTCAGGACTTTGATGTTCGGCACCTGTTGAAGAGCAATTGAGATAGCGTCAGGGAATCCAGTGACGAAAGTCAATTTTGAGAGTCTCTCTAAGCCATCTCCTGTGAATCCGGCCAATCCAACTAACTGCCTGATTTTGTTGGCGTAAACATCCACACGTTCGCCAGCCCATCTAACCATAGTTATTTTTCGGTATGCTGCAAACGCGTCGTCGGTAAATGCCTCCTTTAATCGGGCCTCAATCCGGTCTATTTCTATTTGATCGTCCGCCTCCATTTCCATGTAGAGGGCCAGTGCATCATCTTCCAGATATAAAGGTAGCAGACTCGCTACATCATCCACCTGCTGGAGTTGTGCGACAAGTCTCACTTTTTTCAGCCACGCTACGTCTCCCTCGCCAGAGAACGGCTTGATAATATCGCTGCTTATCCGCACCTTCGCCATAGTCGGGCCGAAATAGCTTGAAACAGAAATGTAGTAGGCAAAACAAAAAAAATACAACTAAAAACAGACGGAACAAAAACTCGCTTCTCGCAGACACGTGGGTCGTAACGAGCACAATCTACTCGCCAGAATCACCAACACACAATGTGCAGAACGCCGCCTCTCCTTTCCAGTGTCCTGCCATTATAGCGGCCGGGAACGACATATTAGCATAATCTCGCGAGAGCAGACGTGATTCAACGATAATCACATTGGGTAAACGCTAATAAAAGCCCATGGACGCCATCTTGGAACTCTCTCTTTTGCTCAAACCAAAACAGACGTATCGGAGGTAAGCTCTATTTCTCATTTTGGTTACTGCTAATTCTGCTACATATATACATGTAGATCATGTATAAAAAATATTTATTTTGCTTCCTTCAAATGTAAAACATGTAGTAAGAAAATATGAAGAGGTTCTAAATTAAAGCAATACTGCGTCGTTCGTTTCCCGTATCACGATGTTTGAACACTATATAGAATCTTAAATATGTTTATTTCTTTTACATTTCGTATGGGTACGGGGTCAAACACGTTGGATGAAGTCAAATATTACATGAAACTTATTGGTGTATAGCCTTCTATATAATATAAAATTTAAATATTGCAATCATAAAGGGAAGACTTTTATTATTCATGAGTAAAAGTAAAATGCGTAAAACACATAAAAGGTGTATATTAATGAAATAAAGTTACGTTGCGTTCTGTTCATGGGTGAAAAAAAAAGAACATGGAAGCGAATAAAGCAGCGTTCTGATATTTTCGAAGATCCTAGAGGTTAATCACACTAAGCGACCTAAGCGACATTCGCTCTGTTTACAGAGAGAAAGCCTCCTCAATCGAACGTGAATAGTCCCCAGGATTTTTAGATGAAATGTAGAGTGAGCACGACTCAGAATTGAAAAGGAGTTCGTGATGAAGTTCGCTGCACATGACGGGATTTAATAAGATAGTCAATTATTGAAGACCTGTATGTGTTAGCAAGTACGCCCGTTGCTCGGTATGTCCCATTTCTGATTTTACTTAGTACGTGCTATTGGACTCTCCCATCCAATAACAACGTTGTTCGACTCACGTAGTTGGCACCGCAACTACGCTTTAAATTGTAAATTACATTATTATTATTATTATTATTATTATTATTATTATTATTATTATTATTATTATTATTATTATGGGGATGGGGAGAGAGTAGATCATTTTTTTTTGAAGAATGGCATTAATTTTCGTAGAGAACACAACGCGCACATTCGAAACAAAATAATTTTTTTTAACTTTTGAGATGATTCGTTTGGCGGATTTCTCACTGGTCTCAAAACAGAGTGAGAAAAAGAGAAAAAAATGGTCGGATTCGGAATTCTTCTTAATAATCAGCGTTCTATTTCCTCTCCAACGAGCAATCGTATTTTTCTTTTTGTCGTCTTTCTAACTGACAGCAACCTCACGTGCAGGAGATAAATGTCACTATCCTCGAAGAACAGCAACAACAAAAAATCTGCTTATACTACAATCTCGAACCATGATAATGCCTAAATTTGCACTTATCTTCTTATTTTCGTATCGGGGTCGCATGCCAGCACTTCTCTACAAAAGGCACACGCCAACCGTTGCCGCTTATTGCTGTTGTTTTTTTTTCACACCGTTATTAAATCTCTCCCTGGTCTTATGACATAGGTGAAATCCTGGTGACGGTCGTTTTTGTCAATTACTCTTTCGCATGTGCTCCCACTTCTTCCTCGTGAAAATCGTCCGGCTCCATTTCATCGTCGCCGTATATTAAACTCAGACTACAACTGGCCTACTTACACCGCCTGACGTAACTGACCCACGATACACTGCCAGACGAAACTGGTCCACGTTACAACGTTAATTCTAAAAAATGCAAAATCCGGCAAGAATTGTCACTCAAATCGTTTCTGTAAATTAACGACACATGTCTCAAAAGTCAGACGCGATTCATATTTTAATCTTTTCACGACGACAACAAATTTCACAAAGTCTGACACTCAAATTGTTATTAAAATTCTCTATAAAACGACGAATTCCACAAATTTGCAGCAACCTCACATGCACGAAATAAAATATCACACACACACAAAAAGAACACGTTTGTTTATAATACCACCTCGAACAACGATAGCGGCTAAATATACATTTATCTTATTTTTAGTATCAGACGCGTTTCAGGTTCGCATATCATCTATTCTCTACAGAACGGACACACCAACTGTTGCCGATTATTGCTGTGGTTATCCAAACCGTTATTATATTTTGAAAACGAAATATATATTTTAACTCGTTTCTAATACTAACTTATATAGGAAAAACAAGTTTTATGCTTATATCTATGTGCACGATTCATTGGGCAAATAGTCATAAACTTTTTCGAAAAAAGATTTCAGAGGAATCCTCATAATTATATTGCAACTTCAGTTATTATCGCATGTCATTCAATTTTACAATCAATGAACCCCTTTCTTTTCTTTTACTATAAGTAGTTCTGTTTTAAGGTGCTTACAATTGTTTTATGGCAATTGTAGAAAAAACAAATTTCGAAATTTTTTTTAAATATTCTTTTAAAGACGTTTTTCATATCGTGAAAATGTTGCATGTTTAACAAATATTTTAATAAAATATGATTCAATAAACTCAAAGCACTTGTACCCCATCGACATAAATAAATCCTACGAAACTGACAAGTAGCAAACTCCCTAGATGTCCGAAAACTTTCTACTAAAATAGTTTCTTCTCTCAAACTGCTAGACTTTGGAACTCTTTTTCTAGGTCCCTGATCCCCTGACTGTACTGACATCCAAAATCTCTAGTGTAATGTGAACAAAAACCTCGCTACTCAACTCCTCACATAGTATCCCTGTGCTTTGTTTAGGGTGAAATAACAAAAAAAAAAAAAAAAAAAGAAACAATTCTCTAAAGTTAAACTTAAATATCCCTGCGCCATCGCGGCCTAAATTGTGATACAATTTCTGTTGTGCAGATTGGTTATTCTTTATCGATGTGTCTACCTTTATTGTGTACTTATAAATTGTTTGTTATGATTATCAATCATTGTATATACTAATAGTGTTACATAGTAAGGACCCTATCCTAGTAAGAAGCGATTAAGTTATCTAGTGTGGATTTTGATAAGGGTCACATAGTATATATAGAGATAACCTAGCTGCAAACATAATTGTATCCAGAAACAGGTGACGTATGGAATCAAGGGGCAACAGGTCAAACTCCCTAGACAAAACGTAGCCAATGATCACTATATGGCATGATGTTACATTTTCGAGCGAGAGAAACAAAGGTTTACTTGTCCGTCACATGATTCTAGAAGCCGCACAATAGTGTAGAATAATCTAAAGCGAATATCACTTCTTTGTCTGTCCATCGGCCCGTTTCAATTCTCAATAAATTCGTTTTCTCTTAATTTAGTTTTTAACTAAGTTAAAAGAAAACAAATTTATTTATGTTAGTCTCTGTCTCTCCCCATTAGTACGTTCTCTCAAAATAAAACATTAAAGAACTCAGCAAAGTCGCTGTAACGTACATTCAGTCGTGATTATAAAATACTACATTACATCTTACGAGCAACACCATTACAATCGCAACATCTTTTGAGGAAGGAGTCCCTATTTTTCTCTCTAAATAGTTTGTCCTACCACTACTACTAGTAGTCACCAGGAAGTGACGGAAATGATGTGTGAAAGATACATAAGGTTTCGGCTATTAGCATAGTTGTATTGAATTTGTATGTGGCATCTGCTATTGCAAACCTACGATACTTTTGTCCAGAGGGGGAATTCCTGCGCCTTTTTTACATAGGAGTCACCACTTATCAAGGCCCAGAGGTCACTCGAGGATAAGGGTTAAAGATTGAACAATAGTCAATGGGACAATATCATAATAGTCATTAGTAGTGTAAATTTGGTAAATTCTATTAGTTATGGGGACGGCTCATCAAGAACTTGTTTACGTTGGACTTGAAGACGACCATATTTTAGGCAGCTGGAAATCAGGCGAATGGTAAAGAGTTCCACAGGTGTGCAGTTCTAAGAAAGAAGCTTTTTTCATGGAATCTACGTTTAGGTTTAGGCATAGATAAAGAGTGGGGGGATTATTGATAGTGTTTTCAAATAGACGAGTATTCCCGTGAAAGTTTGGCGAAGGTGGACCATAGATTGGAGCTCAGACGAGCACTTGCCATGAAAATAACGATAAAGCAGAGATAGGCTCGCAACGTTTCTTATGCGAGAAAGAGGTTGAAGGGAAGATTAAGAATTAATTCTACTGTATTCTGTAAGTGAATACTTTCCTAAAGTTAATCGTCTCCTAAAAACTAAGTCTACCCTACTCCCCAAGCTGCTACAAACACTCATACATTACACACGCTTAATATAAAGTCATTCTGTAACGCGTTATCCTATTCCTAAGCCAACATAAAATAAAAAAAAAAATAAAAAAATTTTTTTTCTAAATTTAAAGGAAAAATATCAAACCATATCTGAACTTTTTCCAACTAACCTGTTGCAAATATAGTTGCTTCTACTCTCCAGTAACAATGTAATAGCAATGTCCCTTAATCACCTTGAGGAGTGTAATTTCTCAGTAGACATAACTTTTACATACTAACCCAGTAATATTAACTACCCACACGGGGTCACAGAAATACCTGGATTAGGACCCAGGTGCGGGGTAAACCCTCTCGGTGCTGATGGACTCGTAGATCTTCCCAGGTCATCTGTCTAGGAAAAGGAAAACTCTGAAGCTAAACCTTCCTGTTGAACAGTGCGCAAATGAGACCACTGAATGGTTCAAAACAGCAATTGAAGCACATGTGCCCACGTGGAAATTTTATAGCAAGCCTCACTCTCCCCAGTGGTTTACTTCTACTTGCGCAACTGCGCAGATTTAACCGACATAAGTCCAGTTCAAACAGACAGAAGTATATAAAATCTAGAAGTAACGTTAAGAAAGAAATAGTGACAGCTAAGAGAGAATTTACTGAAACCACTAAAACATGCATCGAAGCACAAAAATTAGGAACCAGTGACTTCTGGAAAATCTACAACAGTGTAGTAAATAATGGGCAACCAACAATTCCCCCACTAACCTACAATCATGAGGTTGTTTGCTCAGAAACTGAGAAGGCATGTGCTTGCCAGTCGGTTTGCCTTCAACTCCACACTAGACCCTACTAACCACCCTCTCCCAGACTTTCCTTTGAGGACAGACGCCACACTTGACGATCTGAAAATCACCCCTTCTCAGATGCATGCTATCATAAAAATCTTGACACTGCAAAAGCATGTGGACCTGATCTCATGCCGGATGTGCTATTAAAAAGTGCTCAGTCGAAGTAGCTCCAGTTCTCTCCAAACTTTACAACAAATGCCTTAACGAATCTTGCTTTCCTGACTGCTGGAAAACTGCTTCTGTAGTACCAGTTTTCAAGAATTCTGGCGAAAGAACTGACCCAGCAAATTACCGCCCCATTAGCCTCTTCCTACTTTTTGCCAAAATATTTGAGACAATAATTAACCAAGCTCTAGTCTATCACCTTACAGATGCTAAACTTCTTACCGATCAACAATATGAATTTAGGCAGGCCCGTTCCACAGCAGACATTCTAACTGTAATCTCCGAGCATATATACCATTCACTTGACAAAGCAGAGGAAGGTAGAGCAGTAGCTCTAGATATATCTAAGGCTTTTGACAGGGTATGGAACGAAGGTCTTCTCAGGAAAATCAGATCATACAGTATCATTGGAAGAATACTTAACATGATTAAATCTTTCTTAGATAAGAGAAAAATCCAGGTTGTCCTCGATGGCCGTACATCTAAACAATATGATATCAATGCGGGAGTGTCTCAGGGGTCTATCCTTGGACGTCTATTATTTCTAATATTCATAAATGACCTCCCTGACAATTATGTCTGTGAGATGGGTATATATGCTGATGACACCAAACTATAACAGACACGACAGGAAAACAAATGGACACACATCTAAAGAAATGGCAAAAACAATAGAGGATTGCCTCCAATCTGTAGTGGAATAGCGACAAAAATGGATGATCACATTCAATGCTGCCAAGACTAAACTTGTTTCCTTCCATAACTACAAGAAACCTTCTCTACCACCAATAGCAATGGCCAAAGACTCTTTATCTGAAAGCACATCTTTCAAACTCCTCAGCCTAACGTTCACAGGAAACATGAGTTGGAACAATTACATTGAGAGCATTGCCAGGACCGCTGCGAAGAAGGTAGGTTCTCTCTACTGTGCTAGAAAGCTACTGACGCCTGAAAGTATCCTGTACCTCTATAAGGCCACCATTCGCCCATGTATGGAGTATTGCTGTCATATTTGGGCCGGTGCATCTGCTACTAGTCTCTCACTCCTAGACAAGGTTCAAAAGAGAGTTGCCAACCTAATAGGTCCTGAACTATCATTCAAGCTTCAGCCTCTGTCCCATCGACGCCCATCAACGCCCATCGACGCGCCTGTTCTACAAGTACTTTAGCGGTGAATGTTCCGACGAGCTGCAAGCACTTGTACCCCCTCTATGTAAATACCCTCGACAAACCCGATAAGCAGTACAATCCCACCCCTTCACAGTTGAGATCCCTAGATGTAAGAGAGCCTCCTACTCCAGTAGTTTCTTCCCCAGAACCGCTAGACTTTGGAACTCCCTGCCTGGTTCCTGCTTCCCCAACTGTACTGACATACAGAAGTTCAATGTAACTTGAACCGACATCTTGCTTCCCAACTCCCCACCTAGTACCCCTGTAGCCTGTGTCCCTACATCAAAGTTGCAATGTGCCTTGTTAGGGGTGAAAATGTAATTAAAAAAAGAGAGAAAAGGGCATCCCCTTCGAAGCTACGAAGTTTATTTTTAACTCTGTCAAGGGTAGATAAGATCTTCCTAGCAGCTTCTGCCCAGATGTGGCAACAATACTCAATCCTTGTATGTACCTGACTCTTATATAGGTAGAGAATTGTATCAATAAGGAGATATCTACTGGATCGATAGAAGGATCTCACCATTATTCCAGCGACCTTGGCAGCAGATTTGATGTATGTGTTTCATTCCAGATCAGGAGTAAAGGTCAAACCCAGAAGCTTGTCAAAAAATGAAGCCTCCCCAATACGAGAGCCATTCATTTCAATTGATGTCAGATGGGGATCAGAGCGTTGATGACGTAAAGATAGAAGCTTGGTTTTAGATGCATTAAATGTAACTGGCTACATCTTTCCCCATTGCACTACGTGCCCAAGATTAGAAGAGAGAGAATCGGAAAGAACTTGGTCGTTTACGGCCTTTGATGCGTAGCCATAGATGGTAGTATTGTCAGTAAAAAAATAATTAGTTGTCTACGAATGATCTAAGGATGTGATTTGGAAGAACATTGATGCAGATCAGGAAGAGAGTTTGACCCACTATAGACCACTGAAGGACTCCAACATAAATACTATGAGCTTCTTATTTCTGCCCATCAACCATTACACTTATGAACCTATCAAAGAGAAATGATTTAATAATTGAAAAGACATTTTCAGCTATATTATAGCTGGAGATCTTGTGATGTAGACCTTTATGCCATACCCTATTAAAGGCCTTTGATATGTCAAGAGCAATTGCTTTAGAAAGGAAGCCTCTGTCGAGACATTCACTTATCCTATGAGATATAACCGAAACTACATCTGCTGTAGATCTAGCAGGATGGAAACCATATTGTATGTCACTAAGAAGGTTATTTTTGCTGAGGTGGTTGACTATTTCTCTATTTAACACAGATTCCAATAACTTACTCATGCCGCACAGGAGACTTATTAGTATGTTCTGAGAGAGAGAGAGAGAGAGAGAGAGAGAGAGAGAGAGAGAGAGAGAGAGAGAGAGAGAGATCCTGAATTCTTAAATACAAGCCATACTGATGAGATTTTCCAGAGTGTTGAGAAGCAATTCTCTTCAAGACAACGCTTGAACAACTTCGTAAGTATGGGAGCTAGTTCCGGTTGAAGCCTTTTTAGCACTATAATTGAAATGACATCAGGCCAGTTGCTTTACTGAAATCAATGTTTTTGATTAGCTTGAACACAACATGTACGGATATTTGTATGTCGCATAGCGTGCTTTCTGATACTGGAGGAAATACGGGGGTTGGCGACCTTGGTCGCATAGGGTAGAATTAGCTGCAAAGTTCCAGACAAAGTATTTGGCTTTGTCTGATGCTGACGAGATTACCTTAGGCCTATTGATGATGGTTAGGATAGAGCACACGCTTCTGTTCAGGATTATGTTTGATATTTGCCAAAACTGGTGGGAAGTAAGCCGCTGCTCAGCTACTTTGGACTTGACAGACTGAGCATACAGCTCTCGCGTTCTTAATTACTTTTTTACAGTAGTTGCTGGCATTCCTGAAAGCGGTTTTAGTCTCAGTGCATTTGTTGGAAGCAATGAAAAAAGTAATTTCTGTATGCAATGGTAGGAACACATTCCGGAGAGAACTACAGCTGGCTGTTAGGTTTTTGCTGGAATTTTTTCTAGGTATGAAACGGTCTATGCCTACAATTAAACATTTCGTCACGTCTGATATTATAGAGTTGCATGTTTAAACATGGAACGCATGGAACGCATAGGTAGATCTGATATAAATGTACGGAAGCTATCCCAGTCGGACATAGAGTATCGATGTACTGTACGATGGAGAAGTTTTTATCTTAACTGAAACAACAGAGTGGTCGGAAGATCCCAGTGTGGACAGAACGGAAGATGAACATGACTCAGAGAAAGTTGTGAGGTAAAGGTCTAGGAGACTTGCATACTGACCGCCACTGTCGGGCACACGTGTGGGTTCGCGGACAATATGAGTTAGGTCATAAGTAATGGAGAAATCTTGACAGAAACTCCCCTCATCAGCTGTCTTGTTTGAGTGGGTTAACTATTTCACATTGTGAACATTGAAGTCTCCACATGTTAGCCGAATGATGAGCAGACAGGATGTGGTCAATTTTCTCAGATATGCTCGCCTACTTTATTAAGATAAAGATAGCCAGAAGCTTCTAATCAATTTACATTCACAATAAATATGTTCTTCAGCCTCGCATTCAATATAATTCCATAGGATTGATTTGCTCTCAGACATGTAGACTAGACCAAACTAAGTGTACTAATATAAACGAATAAACAGAATTCGTTGTTTGAGAATAACAAGAGATTAAGAGAATGACATACGAGATAATTTGATTAAAAAGGTTTATGTTGAGTTTTACTAGTTTTGCGCATTTTCTATTTACTGTAATGGCCTGATCACGGACCGCTCAGAAACGAATTTGCCATTAAAACAATATCAGTTATGTTTACTGGTGGTTACCCACAACGCGAATGCTTTTGTCTGCGATACGAAATCAGCATAAAGTCATGTATGAATTCTGCGAACTGTGTATGTTTATATTTGGTAGACAGGTTGGATAAATATATTGGCGATTGTGTATTCTTTAAACAGTATGTAACCATGATATCGGATTACATATTGGTTTAATGACGCGAACTTTAGACGAGTACTTACATATCTTTTTAATTAAGGTTGCTGAACCTTGTTATTTGATAATTTTTTAAGATTATATTAATAATTTCATTTTATGAAATTATTGTACAAAAATAATAAAATAGAAATCATTGTACAAAAAATAATGAAATAAAAATTATTGTACAAAATATTATAATATAAAACTTACTGTACAAAATATAATAAAATAAAAATCATTGTACAAAATATAATAAAATAAAAATCATTGTAAAAACATAATAAAATAGAAATTATTGTACAAAATATAATAATATAAAACTTACTGTACAAAAATAATAAAATAAAAAATTATTGTACAAAATATAATAAAATAAAAATTATTGTAAAAAATATAATAACATAAAAATTATTGTACAAAATATAATAAAATAAAAATCATTGTACAAAATATAATAAAATAAAAATTATTGTACAAAATATAATAACATAAAAATTATTGTAAAAATATATTAAAATAAAAATTACTGTACAAAATATAATAAAAAAAAATTATTGTACAAAGATAATAAAATAAAAATCATTGTACAAATTATAATAAAATAAAAATTATTGTACAAAATAAAATAAAATAAAAATCATTGTACAAAATATAATAAAATAAAAATCATTGTACAAAATATAATAAAATAAAAATCATTGTACAAAATATAATAACATAAAAATCATTGTAAAAACATAATAAAATAAAAATCATTGTACAAAATCTAATAAAATAAAAATTACTGTACAAAATATAATAACATAAAAATTATTGTACAAAATATAATAACATAAAAATTATTGTACAACATATAATAAAATAAAAAATTATTGCACAAAATATAATAAAATAAAAATTATTGTAAAAATATATTAAATAAAAATTACTGTACAAAATATAATAAAATAAAGATTATTGTACAAAATATGATAACATAAAAATTATTGTACAAAATATAATAACATAAAAATTATTGTACAAAATATAATAACATAAAAATTATTGTACAAAATATAATAACATAAAAATTATTGTACAAAATATAATAACATAAAAATCATTGTACAAAATATAATAAAATAAAAATTATTGTACAAAACATAATAAAATAAAAATTATTGTAAAAATATATTAAAATAAAAATTACTGTACAAAATATAATAACATAAAAATTATTGTACAAAATATAATAAAATAAAAATTATTGTACAAAATATAATAAAATAAAAATTATTGTACAAAACATTATAAAATAAAAATTATTGTACAAAATATAATAAAATGAAAATCATTGTACAAAATATATTAAAATAAAAATTATTGTACAAAATATTATAAAATAAAAATTGTTGTACAAAATATAATAACATAAAATTATTGTAAAAAATACAATAAAATAAAAATTACTGTACAAAATATAATAACATATACATCATTTAACAAAATATAATAAAACAAAAATTATTGTACAAAATATAATAAAATAAAAATCATTTTACAAAATATAATAAAATAAAAATTATTGTACAAAATAAGATAACATAAAAATTACTGTACTAAATACATTAAAATAAAAACTATTGTATAAAATATAATAAAATAAAAATCATTGTACAAATTATAATAAAATAAAAATTATTGTACAAATTATAATAAAATAAAAATTACTGTACAAATTATAATAAAGTAAAAATTATTGTACAAAATATAATAACATAAAAAATTAATGTACTAAATATATTAAAATAAAAATTACCGTACAAAATATCATAAAATAAAAATTATTGCAAAAATATAATAAAATAAAATTATTGTACATGTATATATTCTTTCTTATGATGCTGTGAATTACTCCTTGAACTATTACCTCGCTTTTCACCTTCTACCTATCACTGCTCTTCATACTTGGAATCTCTATGATATCGTCTCTGAGAAGAACCTCTCTTAACTTCTGAAGTACTTTTTTTTCTACAGAAGCCAAAGTTCGAACTTCATCATCACTTCTCCATACATCTGCTCCTTTCACTGGTTCCATTGTCTCAAAGTCAATGATTTCATCTGCCTTAGATCCTTCAAACTCTTTCTTATTACTTCCCCTAACCATAGGATTTCATTCCTCCTCAATTGTCCGCCTCCCATCATCGCTTACATTTCCCTTCTGCACTTATACTCTCTCAGTTCTTTCATCAGAGCTAGTTTCATCAATTTTACTTTCGTTATTCATTTCATTCCTAACCATCCATTCAATCTCTTCTCTTGCAATCACTGAAAGTAGGTTGTTATTTTTAATTTGTTTTAACTGGGATACCAAACTCGCGACACTTCTAGCTGCTCCTCCTCCCGAATCCCATCCTTCCTTCACTTTTCGGATATATCCACCAGATTTAGTACTTCCACTTCTTACAAAGCATTCCCACAGTACTCTTCTTTTCTCATCCGTCCATGGTTTTTTGACATTTCCTATTCCAACTCCCTTCGTGTCTTGATACACTCTCTAGCAACTCTCACTCCCCCTATATCCAGCCTCATCCTCGGAATTTCGAACAGTTGTATGATGACGACAGGACCCACCCTGTTGACCAGTGGGACACCTACCTGACGTGAGACCATCACAAGATGTTCCAGTCTCATTCACGTCGTTATTTTCAATATTTTGATTTGACATTCTCCCATAAATGGGGTTAGTGAATTTAAGGTTACACCACCAGTCCACCACTAATAGGTTTATTGAGACATCATCTCTCGGAGGGTTTCCTACCAAGGTGAAAGATCTCCTCCCGAATTTCTCCTCCACCACCACCATCACTGTTACCATTACCACCACCAACAACAATAGAAATAAAATCTACAATGATAATGGCAACACTAATATCGGTAGCAATAATAATAACAACAGCAACAACAACAATAGCAATGATAGCAAAAAACAACACCTACCATTACAGCTACAGTAATAATAAAAACATACCACAACTACTAGCACCACAACTACTACTACTAGTAATAATAATAATAATAATAATAATAATAGTAGTAATAATAATGATAATAATAATAATAATAATAATAATAATAATAACAACAACGATAATAATAATGAGAATAATAATGATAACAATAATAATAACAATAACAATAACAACAATAACAACAAGAACAACAATAATAATAATAATAATAATAATAATAATAAGAATAAGAATAATAATAATAATAATAATAGAAATACTACTACTAATAATAATGTAAGATTCGTAGATCAACACTCAGCTAAAAATACGATCTTCCTTTTGTTTCATGTTGTTACGTGTGAAAAACTTGTCGGAAAAGAAAACAAAAATAATTATTTTAGAATTCCGACTGGAGGATAACTTTCGTATATAAATTTAGCGGTAATCGTGAAGAAAGAGAGAGCCTGTTTCCTCCGTTTGACTATAGGTGGCGTTACTGTCTGTCCACCCAGTTACGGAAGCACAAAATGTATATAATGCCACCTTTGAAATAAAAATAAATGTTTTTGTTATATTTTCATTTTAAACATGTTTTTTTTTTTTTGCAAACATATTTACGTTTTCTTTTGTTTTTTTTTTGTTTTTTTTTGCAAACATATTTAAGTTTTATTTTTCCAAACATTTACGTTTTGTTGCTGGTTTATTTTCAAACATTTACGTTTTTGTTTGTTTTTATGTTTTTTATTTTTGCAAGCATAAACTATGTGTTTTTGCTATATTTTTCTTTTAAACATATTTATGGGTACAACCGTTTTTCCGTGAGTATTTTTTACGCTCTTATAATAAAAAAAAATCAACGTTTTTTCTTTTATCTTTTTTTTTTATGGACCCCCCCCACTTTTTTCTTAATTTTTCTGCACTTATTTTACCTTTTCCGCGAGTATTTATATATATATTTGAAAAAGGATATTGTAAAACCTTATTGAAACTACTATTAAAAAATAGCGCGGTACAATAAGTGCATAAGCAAACTTTTCAAAAAGAAAAATATTTCAAAAATATTTAGTTTGTGCTTGCAAAAAAAACAAAACAAAAAAAAAACGTAAAAACAAACAAAAACGTAAATGTTTGAAAATAAACTTAAATATGTTTGCAAAAAGAAAAAAAAATGTAAATATGGTAGAAAAAAAAAACAAACTTAAATACGTTTGCAAAAAACAAAACAAAAAAAAAAACAAAGAAAAACATGTTTAAAATTAAAATATAACAAAAACATTTATTTCTATTTCAAAGGTGCCATTATATACATTTTGTGCTTCCATAACTGGGTGGACAGACAGTAACGCCACCTATAGTCAAACCTGGGAAACAGGCTCCCTCTTTCTTCACGATTACCAATTTAGCATAAAACTCAATGCCCATCATTTCCAGGTTATTCTAACTTTACAGTAATGTTCATGAACGGTTTTTAGCATTAACCCTATATTAGACCAGCAAAATCGTAAAACTAATCACTTAATCCCCCCTCCAAATAAACGCAATTTATCCGTCACTGAAAAACATGACAATTTTGGTTAACTGCTCTAAAATGCTAAAATGTCTCGGTAATAGGAACTCATTTTACATCGATTGATATGTGAAGCAGATCCCCCACCTTAAATTCTTAAATGATTGATTTTTTGTTTTCTTTCCAAAAGTTTCCATAGTGTTAACATATAATCGGCCACAAAGAATCTTGATTTAGTTTGGAGTATTAATTTAGCTGACCGTGTTAAATACTACCACCACCACCACCACCACAACAACAACAACAACAACAGCAGCAGCAGCAGCAGCAGCAACAACAACAACAACAACAACAACAATAATAATAATTACATGTTCTTACATAATAAAAATAATTTAATTAATTTCTATAAACATTCATTAAAATATAAGTTTAAATATGAAAAAATAAAATGATAGTAAATCATTTTTAATCCATAAAATACAATTTTGGATAAATTCTTTTAGAAATGCACTTACTTTTAAATGTTGGCAAATTTAAGTTTAACGCGTGTCTCTTCGGTGGAAGAGATCCGCCACAAATAAACCACCGGCAGGTTTTAATGATATTAATATAATAATTTATTATTATTATTATTATTATTATTATTATTATTATTATTATTATTATTATTATTAATAATAATAATAATTAGTAATAATTATGAAATAATAGTTATCTATCTTTCTTTTATTTCATCCGCAATAATGCTAGTTATTTATCTTTTATTCCATTAGTATTAATAGTAAATATAATAATTATAATAATTATCTATTCTATCAACTTTTACTGATTATTTACTTATAAATCTCTAATCATTACCTATTTCATTTATATAAAAGATCTAATCTTAAATTTATTGGACGTATGTATTTACCTTCTTTTAAACTGTTTTTATTTCTCCCCCTCACCTCTCTTCTTCTCTTTTCCGTTTCTTTTTCTTCCCTCTCACTTCTCCCCCCTCTCTCTCTCTCTCCAGCACTTCAACTCTTGATTTTTTATGCTCATTTGTAATTTTAAAGAATCTTACTTTTCAATTTATTTTGACTTGAATTGTCTGAAGAGCTCGGCGAGATAATATTATTGTCCTGTCGATTGAAACAATTTGTAATGATTTAAGCAAAAAAAAAAAAAAAAAACCCAAACCCCCCACAAAATTACACTAAGTCGCTACAATAAATTTACTCTTAAAAGACATTTTTAGACAAGGCCAGTCAAACCAGACGTTCACATACCTCCCTGTGTACATACATGTTGTAATTTGACAATTCTCCTTATGATTTTGCTCGGGAATAAAGAAAAAATTGTTTAACTGTCATATATATATATATATATATATATATATATATATATATATATATATATATATATATATATATATATATAAATTCATAAATTTAAAAACATCAAATATTCAATAAATTATTGAACTTTTAACGTGATGTTTTTAACACTTATTTTTATTATCTAACATTTACTGTTTATCCAAATTAATATATACAGTAGCGTCCAAAAGTTAAGGAACGATCGATCATTTTTTTAATGGCTTCTAACTTTATCTATATAAAAAAAAAAATTTTTTTTGGTGAATTTTCCAATGTTTAATAATGGTAGTTAAAGAAAATAATTTTTAAAAATTTTTTGATTTTAATACATATTAGTTTTTTTTACATATAAATAAATTTAATTAAATGACAGGCGTCCAAAAGTTAAGGAACGAGGGAAATTCATTATGAAAAAATAAAGAATCCTTTCAGTATTTAGTGAAAAGCCCCTTGTTTTCAATCACACTATGGCATCTTTTGCTGCAAGACAGAACCAATCGTTCACATGTTATAGGTGAAATATTATTCCAGGATGTTTTTATACATTCCCATAAATCATCAAGATTTTTTTGGGTTTTTTTCTGTGATCTTATTACCAATAATTTTCCAAACATTTTCAATTGGATTCAGGTCTGGGCTCTGAGCTGGCCAATCCATAACGCAAATATTGGATCTATTTAGCTCTTCTAAAACTATTTTTGCTTTATGGCACGGTGCGTTGTCTTGCATAAAGATATCAGAATTAGAAAGATTAGGTACCACATGTTCTCTAATCAATTCTCTGTACATTCGGGCATTAACTTTTCCATGAATTCTCACAAGGGGGCCAGTTCCTTTTGAAGATATCATGCCCCATACCATTATACTGTCGCCTCCAAATTTTACTGTACTTTTAACGCACTTAGGGGACAGTCTTTCTCAATTTTTTCTTCTGACATGTGGTCTTTTGACTGATCCGAAAAAATTAAATTTAGATTCATCAGTAAAATAAACCTTTTCCCATTTTTTTTCTTCCCAAAACAAATGTTTTTCGGCGAATAACAATCTGGCCTTTTTATTCTTAATAGAAATTAAAGGCTTTGAGTATGGACTTCTTGAAAATAATCCAACTTCGTTTAATCTTCGTGAGATCGTTTGTCGGGAAATCTTGTGTCCAGTTTCGGATGTAAAATCTCGGGATATCGAAGCCGCAGTTTTAAAGCGATCAGAACGAGATGATCGAGTGATTTTTCTATCCTCCCTTTTAGTTGTTATTCGGGGTCGGCCCGATTTTTTCTTTTCAGTCAATGGTAAACCTTTTTTCTATTTTCAATAATCCGAAAAACAACGCTTTTAGACCTTTTCAATATTTTAGCAATCTCCCCTATGGACATTTTTCATCATAATAGTCACAAATAAGCTGTTTTTCTTGTACAGATAGCCTTTTTCGAATATTCGGAGTCGACATTTTATTGTTGTTAATAAAATTGTTAACGTTTGTATTCATTTTCTGCGTTCCTAAACTTTTGGACGCCTGTAGTTTAATTAAATTTATTTATATGTAAAAAACTAATATGTATTAAAAATAAAAAAAATATATGTTTTATTTAACTACCATTATTAAACATTGGAAAATTCACCCAAATTTTTTTTCCCTTTTTTATAGATAAAGTTAGAAGCCATTCAAAAAATACAAGTGGGAAGAAAAAAATGGGAAAAGGTTCATTTTACTGATGAATCTAAATTTAATCTTTTCGGATCAGACAAAAGACCACATGTCAGAAGAAAAAATGGAGAAAGACTGTCCTCTAAGTGCGTTAAAAGTACAGTAAAATTTGGAGGCGGCAGTATAATGCTATGGGGCATGATATCTTCAAAAGGAACTGGCCCCCTTGTGAGAATTCATGGAAAAGTTAATGTCCGAATGTACAGAGAATTGATTAGAGAACATGTGGTACCTAATCTTTCTAATTCTGATATCTTTATGCAAGACAACGCACCGTGCCATAAAGCAAAAATAGTTTTAGAAGAGCTAAATAGATCCAATATTTGCGTTATGGATTGGCCAGCTCAGAGCCCAGACCTGAATCCAATTGAAAATGTTTGGAAAATTATTGGTGATAAGATCACAGAAAAAAACCCAAAAAAATCTTGATGATTTATGGGAATGTATAAAAACATCCTGGAATAATATTTCACCTATAACATGTGAACGATTGGTTCTGTCTTGCAGCAAAAGATGCCATAGTGTGATTGAAAACAAGGGGCTTTTCACTAAATACTGAAAGGATTCTTTATTTTTTCATAATGAATTTCCCTCGTTCCTTAGCTTTTGGACGCCTGTAATTAAATTAAATTTATTTATATGTAAAAAAAACTAATATGTATTAAAATCAAAAATTAAAATTTTTTTTTCTTTAACTATCATTATTAAACATTGGAAAATTCACCAAAATTTTTTTTTCTTTTTCATAGATAAAGTTAGAAGCCATTAAAAAAAATGATCCATCGTTCCTTAACTTTTGGACGCTACTGTAGATACACACACATATATGATAGCGTACATACGCCCCATCTTTCTTTGTGTATATATATATATATATATATATATATATATATATATATATATATATATATATATATACACGAGCGTACGCAAAATTCTTTTTATGTTATACTAGCAGGTCGCCCCGCATTGCCCGATCGTAAAATACGCTTAAATATGATATTTTGATTAATGCAGATTTCATATTTATTATTATATAGGACCAAATGTATAGTAATGATTTAAACAATAAAAAAAAAGTCCCGTTCGTCACCACCGAGAATCGAAACCAGAACGATTTACTTTTTCCTTTGGCATCAATGCCTGATCTATGAAGATATGTTTGCTACAAAGCTAAAAATTAAAACATGAACCAATACCTATTACGTTACGCATGCATATTTGTAATGCTGTCATTCGACTTTCACCAGACGAATTCCATTTTTTTAATTTCCACACTTTTGCGCCGATTTTCTTCGGCTAAAATCAAATATAAAGTTGCGCATGAGTTTGAATATCCTATATATATATATATATATATATATATATATATATATATATATATATATATATATATATATATATATATATATATATAGGATATTCAAACTCATGCGAAACTTTATATTTGATTTTATATATATATATATATCCTATATATATATATATATATATATATATATATATATATATATATATAGGATATATATATATATATAGGATATATATATATATATATCCTATATATATATATAAGTTTCATTTCTGTAGATCAAAAACTTAAAAAAATATTTTTAATAAATATATGTACGCATACATAAATATATATAGAAAGAGGTTTGTGTTTACTATAGCCTTCTTTACGCAAATATTACGCAAGTATACACGTAATAGTTAACTGAAGATTATTATCCCATAAGAAAACCGAAAAACCTAATAGGGAATTAATTCATATGAATGTTTAAAAGAATATGCAAATCAGCTAGATCTTTTGCTAGTGAATGAAATTCCACAACCCATATATAAGAAAATCGTATTTTCTTTTTAAATAAATAGGGACGGTTTTTAATATGAATATCAGTACACACACATACACACACACAAAATTTATAGGAATATATATATATATATATATATATATATATATATATTATAGTCATAATAAAATATTTACATAAAGTTACATATATGCATTCATGCATACATCTACATCTTATATATACTCCGTTTCCTGGAGACAATCCCGCGCTGTATTTTCTTAACACTTTTACCCAGTTTAAACTTTCTTCAGCCAGTTCGATAATTTCCCTCTATTCATTTCCCATTAATACTCGCAACTCGTTTCACGCTCAGCATTCTTTTTTCATAGTTTCATAATCTTTGTTTTCATTTACAAACATCAAACGAAAACAGATAATTAACAACACGTGTAATTATAATGGCATACTCACCGTTTATGGCTGCTATTATTCCAAAGAAAACAAAAGTAAATAGAAATTCGAAGTTGTTTATTGTTGTCAAAGACATCGTTCTTATTCCAAACTCCGATCTCTGTATGACCGGCTCCGAATAAAGGCATACACACAAGCTGAATGAACTTGCAGTAAAACTAGTTTTGTGGTTCACTGCATCAGGCAACTGCTTCAAATAACAACCATAATCACAATAACCGATTTATTGTAATAGGATATTATTATTATTATTTATTATTATTATTATTATTATTATTATTATTATTATTATTATTATATTTTAAAATAATAATGTTATTTCCGATGCCTTACAAGTGGTTGAAATAGAAGTTGATGCCACAGAAGCTTTAATAGTTGAGAACATGTCGCCTGTCATCGTATGCAGCTTAGAAGCGACGTTTCCTGTAGTAGTTGTATTAGTTATGCGGAAAAACCGTGCGTGAAATAAATTCTAGCAGGACGTCGATTTGATGAAAACCGGCTGCTCTCATATATGAAGAAACCTAACAATGGTATCTGAATCTAAGATTATGTCTTATGATCGTAGAATAATTTGATAAAACTTTTTACGAAATTCACTTACAACGATAGACAATCTTTTGGAAGTCTTTCGATGTTTACGTAATTGTAAATATTAGTAAATCAATGCGTATGTCATGAACGACGCGCAACACGTTTTGCACGGGGACGCATGAAAATGACTAACATTTACAATATTATCTTGGTCATTGAAAGCAGGGAAATGCAGTTGTAACAATCCCATATAGTGTCATGTCATACAAAAGCCGCAATTAGTACTGACAACTATTAGTATAATACAAGTTGCTATTTTCTGATAGTTGTGGAAAAAAGTGTAACTTCTTCCAATGTTATAAGTACATAGCAGAATACACGAGAACCGCTTAGATTTGAACTCGTCAAGGCCGTCAAAGCAATTAGAAGCTCTACAAATATTTGAACGCAAAATAAATATACCCGAGTTATTACGGCTACGTTGTTATAAATAACAGACATGTATTTTTTTTTATATAGAATTTCTTATCTCAAACTCAATACAATATGATCTTGAAGTTGATTAGAGATATATATTTCCAAATGCAAAGGGTTATATTAGATATGGTTAGTTGTGGTTATACAGGGAATACAGTTGCATACATATAAATATAGACATTAAAAAGTTTAAGCATGTAGACATTTCCGGTGAAATAATAGAAGTCATCTGAACATCTAAGAACATTCTTATGGGGTTTTGAAGTTGGAAATTAAAAAAAAACTTTTATAATACACGAGGTTGATTTTTTAGTTCGTTAAAAAATGATAACGCGTTGATTGTGAATGACTGCTTTTATGTTAAATCGATGGTCGAAAATGGTTAAATTTGTGCACATTGTTGCATTGAATACTAATTCTTATTAATCCCTACCTATGCATCAAACTGATTTTACAACATATGACAAAGGTCCATACAAAATTTTACACAAATCGGCTCAATAGTTTCAGAAAAAGTGGAACTTAAATACTAATCCATATTAATTCTTATTAATCCTTAACTGTGTACAAAACGGATACCATAGTATGTTCGCTGTACCTTATCATAACAAAGGTCTATACAAAATTTTAAACAGATCGACTCAGTAGTTTTCGAGAAAAAATGGAAAGGGATAGACAACGATATAGACTAAGGGAGATATAATACAGATAAAAAGAAAATAATTTTGAAATTAAAGGTGAATTATTTCTTCAGTGATGGGCAAGAATCTGATCGTATTGTAACACCCTCTCTTATGAAGTTACGTAAGGACCCCTGATCTTCGAAACTTTGGCCCGTGTCATCTGGTACTTCTAGAGGCCGTCACATGGAATCTGGTATGCTGAAAACGAATATCAAAACTTACGCAGGCAAAAAGGGCAACAGACGCTTGAATTTTATTCTACTTCACAAAATATATTACAGATTTTTTTTTTACAAATATATGGTTCAGTTCTTAGTAAGTTTTTAAAAGTCTCAAATCTTTCTTCTCTGCGGAGATAGCCTCAGACAGGTCGGATGAGGGGCATGTTCATCACGTCTTCAGGGAACGGCAAGTTTCCACACGATCTGTGCCCTTTGGAATCAAATGGGAATCTGCTTAATCTCTGAGCGGTTTAGCATTATATAGGGGGGTTGTTAGATTGGGAAGTCTCTTAAGCCAATCAAATTACGCCATGCAGTGTGGATTGCGTGTGTGCAGCTCGACTTATAGGTGAGAGTTTTTGAAATCTGGGGCCAAAATCAACATTCAATTCCCATGACCTCAAAAGGTCATGTGCCATCACTCAGACAGCCATAGTTTGAAAGATCCTGTAGGTCGACAAGTACAGTCGATTATTCTAGCATTCTCACATTTTCTGTTGTTCATCTCTCAAACAATAATATATCTTCGATTTTCAAACAATAACGCCAAATATATTTATATATTTCAAGCTCAAGTCTTAGGATATCCGCCATTGCTCGGGACCTATTAAAGCTATCTCAGCATAGTTATCCGGTTCTCCTCGGCCCCTGGAAGGTCTGATCCCCCCAAATGGGGAACAAAACGCTCCCTTAGGTCAATCAGGTCACATTCGCCCCCTTAGACTCCGTTGCTTCGATAGAACCAATGGAGTCTAATTTCTTAACATTCCGCTCTGTCCCTTTCACAGTTCGCCGTCAAATTTTTTTCACAGACCCCTTTCTCCATTATGAAATTACCCGTCAAGAAAAACAGCATACACACAATCCAATATCCACCCTTGAATCAGGGTTCTCCCCCTTTTCCATTCAAAAGTTTATAAGAAAGTCAGTTCACTGGTTTCAGAAAATCAAAAGTTCATAAGTAATGTAAAAGTTCAGAGTTTATCAGTTAATCAAGTTTCCTTTTTTGTTTTTTTTACAATTCACATTAATAATTCAAAGATAATCACCATTTATACCTGTCACTTAATAAAATGCAAAAAGTTCACCAATTAGCTCATAAGAGTTACCTCCCTTGATTAAAAGTTTTGTCCCCTTTCTTTTTTTTCTTCATAAAAAAAGTTACTCGATTTTTTTAAGGGGTTTATAAGAGTTATTCCCCCTCTTCCATTTTTTCAGATATTCAGTCATAATTCAATTTTTTGTTTTTCACAGAGTTTCAATCACAATTTACAAGATTTTTCTTTCACTTCGTTGCTATCAACAGCACAATCTCATAATAAAGGGTATGCAGCCCTAATCAGGGTACTCAAAGGATCCGCTCTTTATTAAGCTAGGAGAATCTTTCTCACCTTAAGCAGCCGTAGTTGAACCTTCACCTTCTAATTCACAGTTCAATTCTTTATAGGCATCTTGTAAGAATTTCTTTCAACTGAGGACTTCTTCTTACCTCAATAGACGGTCATTCAAGGTATCGTTGGGATTTTCTTTCGACGGTTCTCAGCTCAGCGCCCTGCAAGAATTTTGATAAAACAGAGAGAAAAGAAAAGAAAGAAAAGAGAATCTTCAAGCCGTCTTCAGTTCCTTTGGATTTCAGCATCAGGGAGGTCTTCGGCTTGCGTCTTGTTTTCGTTAACACCAGCAGCAGCATTTTCCAGAAATCACCGGCGAGTTCGAAGCAGTCTCTCTCCTGCCAGCTATGCAATTAGCCTCGAGATGCTCATCACCTGCTTCTTTCTTACATTCGTCCTTTTCATGCACCATACAATCACCAACAACAGCACAATTATCGTTACCACGAGTTGTATACATATCGTTCATAGTGCACCTATTTCTCCATCCCATTCCCGTGCACCACACCTATGAATGACTACAGGGCCTATGCAGGGTGGAGGCATTGCCATTGGTATCAGGTCACTCCCGGCCGGATCCAAAACCGAGGGCCACTCGACAATCATTACAACGGCACACGCTATCAGCCCCCCCTTTTTTTTAAATGCGTAATGTTTTAGCGGCCCTCGCAAATTTTTTTTTAATTAAGTCGCTTTTCGTGTTAAGTGCATTCCATATAATTTATTAGTCCGATTAGTGATACTTACAATCATTTCAATCAATCTCATTCAATTAGCGACCCTTTACCCTTTATTTCGCAATTAAGAAATCCTTCCCGACTGAGATAAAATGCTAGTTCTTCCCAAAAGTCCAGTAATCGCCGCAATTGATGTCTTTAATTATTCTCAACTGAACTCCCACTAAATCTGTTCAGTTTGATAAAAAATCCTTCCAGACTGAGGTAAACAAAAGATAATTTTTTCCAAAAATTAATTCAACCCTCAAAATTTAATATTTCCAATTATTCCCGTTGAAAACATAAAAACGCAACTCTCAAAAGTCTCATTCTTGACCACAACGACTAGTATCACTACATGAAATACAGATTAATTCAGCCAAAATGTTTCATCCAATTCACGAACTGATTAAAATAACATTCATTCCCCTTTTCTTTTCAAAGCCTCTTTTCAACTAAAGTCTATCCTATTTCATATGACAAAAAATCTTTTCCGATTGAGGAGGAAGAAAAGAGAAAAGGAAGGAAAAAAATATGTAATTAATTTTTCAAAAGAAACAATTCAATTCTTAAATTAATGTCTCTACAAACTCTGTTGGGATAATACTCAAATTATTTGTGTATATATATATATATATATATATATATATATATATATATATATATATATATATATATATTATTATTATTATTATTATTATTATTAGATTAACTCTTATAAACTTAATATTTGTAATTTCTCAACTAGGAAGGACTGCTCCATATTCCAAAAATAAAAACGAAGTTGATCTAACTCATAATTCAAAATACGATGTCAACAGTTCTCTCCCCTTCTGGTCGCCGCCCCCCTTAGTCTTTCAGAGGCGTTTCCTTCGTCCCTCTCGCTCTTTCAATACGGATAGAGGAATTTGGTCTTCTTCCTCCCAGGTTCGACTCGAGCCCTCCGACAGGATTTCACTGTCCGCATTCGACCCCTCTCTAGGGTCATCTCCAATGCCGACGCCCTCCGTGGTTCTCAGTTCGGAAATCCACCCAGATTGGCGCCGATTTCCGGCCTCTTGCAATTCCCGGGGGTCTGGGATCGCGGTTTTATTATCCAGATTTCTCAGCGTTCTCATAACATCTACGTCGAGTTGAACGGACATTCCCTCTTCATTTGGAGGTTTCCATTTACTGGAGTGCAACCAAGCTAGCCTTATGTGGGCGTCTCCTCGATGTTCGCAGGGCAAGTTTTACAGCATATTCCAATTCTGCCAACTTCAGATCATTGGCGTGCACTCTTTTTAATTTCCCAGCAACCTGGTCCCAGATTATAAATGAAAGAGGGCCAATCTGCTCTACTATTCGATAGTAAGGAGTCCAACGCTTATCCAGCTTCCCCTCTCGAGTTTGTACCTTATAATACACAGGGTCTTCTACCTTGAATTCCACTTCCCTTCTATCTTTGTTCACTCGAGCGTTCCGTTTCTTCTGTGCTCGCTTAATACGGTTCCTTGCCTGGACAAATTTCTGATGTTGCTGTTCCAACAATATTTGGTGATGCTCCTCCCTCAAATACTTCCTACGCGGCCTTAAAAGATTATCAATCGGGAGAACCATGGTGAGAATTCCAATGTTTCATTCATCATGAACCTCACTGCTGCTAAGGTTTGTGTGAGGAACAGATCCCATTCCGCCGGATTATCAGACACAAGCTTACGCAGGATACCCACCAGCGTCTTGTGGAATCGCTCAACCTTGGAGTTACACTGGGGGTGATAAGTGGAGGTCAACACACGCTGAACACCAAGCTCGTCGAGTACCTCCTTCATAATCCGATTCACATTCTCTGCGCCATTGTCGGTAACTAATTGCTCTGGGGACATATACCTCGGATAAATCTCATCTAGGATTACACCGGCTACTGACTGGGCAGTCTTATCTGGTACTGCATAAGCCTCTGGCCAGCTAGTAAGCCAGTCCATTATGCTCACGATATATTGATTGCCATGCTCTGTCAAGGAGTAGGGTCCGGACATGTCCAAACTTACTTTCTGGAAGAGATACTGCGGAACATCTGTTTCCGCCAGTGGAGCAAGTGGGTGGTATCTACTGTGAGTCTGACATATTACGCATCTATTTACCCATTCTACAACATCCTTGACCAGTCCCGGCCAATAATAATTTCTAAATATCAACTGATACATCTTTTCGATTCCTAAGTATCCTGCCTTCTCATGGGCTTGATTCAGGACTTCTCTCCGGAGTAGGGCTGGTACCACCATCTTTAATCCCATTTCTCCGTCTCGACCAGCAATATAATACAGCCTGCCGTGGTGGAGGGTGTATTTTTGGGTTCGACCCTCCTTCACTCGAGCTCTTAACCCTGCTAATTTCTTATCTTCTTAACTTGCTTCGATCATTTCGACCCAATGTGGGTCGACTATAGGCTCAGCTTCAGTTACATCTATCTCAGTCCAATTCGGTCTTTCCTTTATGGTGTGAGAATTAATCGCTCCTACATGGAAAGCCCTATCATCCACTCCTGGTTCTAATCGGATGTCTTCGGATTCTAGCTGCTCTGGAATCTGGGACAGGAGATCCGCATAGGTATTCTCCTTACTTTGCAAGTATTCAATTCGGCACTGATAGTCGGACAACTTGAGTGCCAACTGCTGGATTTTCTTGTTCGTCCAATCTGTCTCAAATAAATATTTCAACGGTCTGTGGTCCGTTTTTACCACAAATTTAGCCCCACTCAAGAAATTTAATTTTCGTCAAATTGGTATTTATTTTTCATTGAATATTTAAAATGATGAGGTTTCAACCGTTTTAAAGCTGTAAATTGTATGCGCATATGTAGCCATAATACCATTATGGTTTCTGATGGTTAACTATAAATTAAAAATTAGGAATTAAATATAACACGTCATCACAAACCCTTACACAGACAAAAGGAAGCAAATCTTCACACAGTCCAAGGGAGACAACTCCAACAGATCGTTAATTTTAATACTCCTCCTCGACCTATAACAAAAAATTTTATGTTGGTTTTATGACACCCAATAGATCTCTGTGTTTCGCAAATTTTGAGCTCACAAGTGCTTTTGTTAGTATGTCAGCTATCATGTGCTCTAACAGTATTCTAGCTTGATAGCTTTGCTTTTCACTTGTTCTCGAATGTAGTGATTCTCGATATCAACATATTTTGTTCCTCCATGACATGGACATTTTATCATATATATCGTTGACTGATTGTCCTGATAAATGAGTATTGGTTTGACTGAAGCTTCTTTTAAGACGCTGCATCTATACTGCCTCTTATGCTGAACTTGACAATGCCACGTATTTCACTTAAGCTGTTGATATTGCAACATAGGTTTGTTTCTTACGTCTCCTCCTGACAGCAGTTCCACATAATTTGAACACATACCCTGAGGTCGATCTCCTATCATTTAGATCACCAGCCTAGTCTGCATCTGAGTACCTCAGAAGCTTGGTTACCTTCTCCTTGTCATATAGTAGGCCTCACTCCTGCGTACCGTTTAAGTAACATAGGATATGTTTTTCAGATTTCCAGTGTTCCATTGTATGTTGGGAACAAAGTCAAAATCATTTCCAACAGCATAGGCAATATCAGGCAATGTCCTCACTGACAGATACACTAGGTTTCCAATTGGTGATTGATAAAACTTTTCGTTAACCAACTAGCTTTCTTTAGTGGCTTTGGTTTATCTTGCTTCAGCATCAGTTGGAGTTGATGTGGGTTTTGAATTTTCCATTTGGAATATTTTTTAAAATTCTGTGTTTTTTAATCTATACTTCCCTGATTTGGGATAAGTAATCAAGAAGTGTTGAAGTTTTCCCACATCCTTAAGGTTAACACTTTTCAATATTGTTTTAACAAATTCTTGGATACGTGTCAGAGGCTTGCTTGCCAGCATAACATCGTCAACGTAAACAGCAGCTATAAATATTTTCCTCTTGATTATTGTATGTAGATATAAGGATCACTTTAACTGCTTGAAATATACCTTTTTCAGTTGATGATCTAGAGTTTCGTTCCAACAACAAGTCGATTATTTCAAACCATAGATTTTTCGCTTCAATTTACAAACAAGATGTTCGTTGCCTTTAACTTTAAATCCTTCTGTCTGCTTCATGAAAATTTCTTCCTTCAACTCACCATTTAAGAATGCAGTGGTTATGTCTAATTGGTGTAGCTTTAGATCAAGCTGTGCTGCTAACGTAATAACAGTTCACACCGATTCAAATCTCACAACTGGGCAGAAAGTCTCATCACAGCCAATTCTGTGCTTCTGAAGAAATATCTTGAGTTACTAGTCGAACTTTGTGATGTTCCATGTTTTCGTCGGCATTATATTTTCGCTTAAACATCCACTTGCTATTAACAGCTTTTCGTTCAATTCTGTAAGATTCCATACTTTATGAGTATTTAAGAAATTTCACTTTCTATTATTTTCATTTATTCATTTTTCTCATGACTAGAAAGTGCTTCTTTAATCGTCAAAGTGTCGTTTAAATTATAAGACACGTAGACCCCCCCCCCAAAAAAAAAATATCGCCAAGGTTATTTCTTCTGCCGCATCCAATTCCCGGAAATTAACAAATTTCTTCGCCATAACCCATGTGACATGTAGCACCAAAGTCCACAGTCTGTAATTTTATTCTTAGACAACGTATGATGTGAGAAAAGTCCGACAACGTTTGAATTATCCTGCATTTTCTTAGTGAAGAACGGTTTCTTTTTCTGCTTGAAATTATCTTTAGTATCTTCACTGAGCAGTCGACAATCAGATTTAATGTGTCCAGTTTTTCCACAATGATAACACTTGCCCCCCCCCTTCTGCTGCCGTGGTGTCACGGCTTTCAATTTTAGATTTTTCATGTTACAGTCGCTCAGTTACTAAGACTCACTTAGAAACATTTCACAACTGTTCGTATCTGTTTAACCGTTCGCTTTCTACTTAACATTTTCAGCACGTGGGTTTCTACGCGCAAGAAAGAGAAAAAGGAAATAAAAGGTATACGTTATGAATTAAATAAAAATATTATTACTATTGTTAATATAATTAATTGTCGGACAAAAATCACAGTTTTACAGAATAAATTACGCGTTTGAAGATCTGAAAAAAAATATTTTTAACATTTATGCGTCGTATGCGTTCCAGTCGAATTGTTACCAGGCAACATCGGTACACGTGTACTGCTAGATGTTATAGAATGTTTCGAAATACAGTGTGTCCCAAAAAGATTTATACACACTTTAAATAATTTTCCACCAGGTGTTTGTTTTTTCTTTGCAGATTAAACTCATCGATGTTAATGATGGCAGCCAGGTTAACCTTTGAAGAAAAAGAATTCATTCTAAAATTAAAACATGAAAAATTCATTCTAAAATGAAAACATCCTAAGCATGAAAACGCTGTTGAAATGCAAATACAGTTTAGGAGTGTGTATACATCTTTTTGGGACACCCTGTACGTCTCAGCCGATGGGGTACTGGTCCATCAACCTGAAACATTCATATTACATAATATCTAGAGACCCACAACACTCTATCTAATAATGAAATACATTTCTTTGTACACAATGAATTCCATATGACGTATACTCTGTTTGTAGATTTTATGATGTGCAACATAGCGATTGCAACAATGGTTTTCAAGGCATAAACATATCGGAATCAAAAGCGGCTGCATTCTAGTGCACGTATTGTTGCAAAACAAAAATATTTTCCATGCACAATCGCGCTCGTTGCCAACTGCGATGCACATAAATTAATGTACACGTTGGAAATGAAAAAAAAAGAAAGCAAACTTGCAAATGTCTAAACGATGAGCAATTATTAAGGATTTGGCAATCTCTAATCCTTTCCCAGATAACCATATACAGTTGATGCTTATATGGTATATTACAGACGTTTCTATTTAGCTATGCCAATATGTCGGCACCTATAAATGATCTTGGCAAAGATGTATGCTATAGCGACAAAAATAATTAATATTTCCTAGTGCCAGTATCTTAACCCTCAAAACTGAAATATTGTCAATACCCGTCTTCCTCCCCCCTTATTATCTCATACCTCAACCCCCCTTTTTTTCGTACTTCTTCTAAAACACTTCTTCCTAATACTAACAACCACTTCTGTAATGTCTGACGAGGCTGTTAGATCATAAACATGGTCCAACATCTGAAACATATGTAACCAACAGATAAAACGGTAATAAAAAAATAAGACACACACACACACACACACACACACACACACACACACACATATGTGTGTGTGTGTGTGTGTATAATATAAAGCTGGATGTGTGTGTGTGTATGCGTGTGTGTCTGGTCACGAATAGGCTCCTATATGGATGACTATTTTAAAAAACTGATAACATATAATGATAGAAGAGGTATCGAGACACAGGAATGGGTATGTTTGATTCTGCAGAACGGTGGTTCATTAAAATTGTGGGGTCTGCGTTCGCGCCTGGTCCACAAAGTATGGAAATAAAAAATTTTAAATTTAAAAAAAAAAACGTTTACTAGTGTTTTTGATATAGATGTACATAAGAATACTTTGATAAGTATGTTTTAACTTAAATAGGGATGGTACAATAAAATGGTGGGGTCTGCGTTCGTGCCTGACCTCCATAGAATGAAAATAGGCACAAACTTTAATAAAGACTTTTCATATCTATCTGCGTAAGTATACTTTGATAATTATGTTTCAGTTTCAAGAAATATGGTATAATAAAATTATGGGGTGTTCGTTCGCGCCTGACCTGACCATAGAATGGAAATATGTCACAAAGTTTAACAAGGTTTTTTAATATAGATCCACAGAATATTGTGATAAGTGTTTCAGTGTGAACAGGTATGGTATAATAAATTATGGGGTTTATCTATTTAATTTTTACTTTCATCATATTTTGCTTTGGTTTTGATACCCCCAAATTCGAAGCTATCTATTTACAACCCTTCCTTTTCATAACCTATCATACTTTAATAAATCAGAGATCAGAGTCCATTTTCTGTAGGCTGTTTTTGAACCCAGTCAACTATGGGTACTTTTGCTATATATATATATATATATATATATATATATATATATATATATATATATATATATATATATATATTATTTTACTCACCTTCACTCCAAACAAGACTTTGACGAAAGGGGCTACTAACTGGTATCATGTGTAAGAAATATTAAGATGGTAGTTTACGTTGCATTTGAACTTCTGCATATCAGTACAGTTTGGGAAGCATGTAACAGGAAGAGAGATGTCATAGGGAAGAAGCTATTTGAGTAGAAAATTTTCTGACATTATGGGAACCTCAACACTGAAGGGGTGTGATTTTGTTGCTAAGCGGGGTTGTCGGGAATATGTACGTGCAATGAGTTCATCATAGCATATTCCACTGAAATACTTGTAAAATAGGCGTAAGGATGCAACGTTGCGGCGATGGGACAGGGGCTGGAGCTTAGTTGACAAAATACGTCCTATTAGATTGGAGACTCTTTTTTGGACCCTATTCAAGAGGGAGAGATTAGTGGTAGATGCACCACCATAGATGTGGCAACAATACTCCATACATGGGCGAATGGTGGCCTTTTATAAAGTACAGGATAATCTCAACTATCAGCAGTTTTCTAGTATCATAGATGGAGGTCACCTTCCTTGGAGTAGCCTTCGCAGTGTTCTCAATGTATTCATTCCAGTTTATATTTGCTATGAATGTTAAGTCGAGGAGTTTGAAGGAAAAATTCTCAGGTAGGGTGTTATTTGTTGTGGGTATTGGTGTTTGGAGAGGATTCTTGTAATTGTTAAGGGATAGCAGCTTAGTATTACTAGCATTAAATGTCACCATCCATTTATATCCCCATTCAACTACGGTCTGGAATTCAGCAATGTTACACGTCAATAACCTTACAAAGTTTATCCTTCACTTATATTGTTCCTTTTACCACTTTGCATGTCCGTCCACTTCTGGATTATGATAAGACTTGTTTCCTTATCAATTTTCTAATGTTTCTTGCAATTCCTTTCCGTATGACACTTTAGAGGTATTCCTTAACTAAGGAAGCTTTCATCGTTATATGCTCATCGATACGGTTATTGGAAGAATCCAATACAGAAGCCATCACCAATATTTCTTATGAGTTATTTCAAGCAAAATAGACAGATGGAGCCCGAGAGAGATTATGGGAGAGAGATTAAGAGAGAGATAGAGAGAGGATCTGAATGCATTCTGGTGCTCAACTTTTATTTCAACAGAATCCTCACGAGATGAAGTAAGTATTACTATATCCAATAGAAACGCATATGCTATGTGATAATCTAATACGCTTGGAAAGATTTATTTATTTATATGCGAGTTAAATCGTTCGAAGTAGAACGGATCATATTATCTACTTGTGCAAATTAACCACACAAAAAACTAAAGTATTCAAATATAAAACACCCACTTTTAAAGTTAATATAATCTTTTTTTATTATTAAATTCCCACTTGATTATGTAACCCTAAAACAATTGTCAATAACAATGGAATTTAATTTTCAGGAGTGTACATTCAAAATAGGTTGCAAATATCTGGCGCTTGAACATATTATTTTCTCATAGCATATGGGTCCGAAAGTTTCGTCGATATGATATAGCGTTGGTTCACAATGTTTATGGTCATTGATTCATTTAGATTAATGACTTAGTTTCCTTGTAGCTGATTTTGTGTTATCCTTATCGAAGGTGAATAATGACTGTAATCTACGTGAATATATCGTTTACTAGTGTTATCTCTCCTCGTATATATACATAGTCGCTCAAGGTGACAGAACTTTTTAAGCAAAATCAATTGGAAATTTGGGTGAGGTGATTTTCATCACATTTAAATCAATTGTGCATGCAATTATTTATCATGTCTTGTAAGTGGAATGTGGGAGAAAACTCAATCTTAAAAATGAATGTGGTTACTTTACGCCAGTAATTATTATTATTTTTTTTTGGGGGGGGGGATTTGTCTGAAGAAAAATTTGAAGTAACCTTGAAGAATAACTATAGAACTTATTTGTCAACTCGAACAGTTTTGCACCATGTTCGTCCGAAGCCTAAAATCAAGATATTATGATACTATCTGCCTGTTATCCTTATACCAAATGTAATCAAGAACCATTACATTACCTTGATTACATAAAATGTATAAAATTAAGACTCACAGTAAAAGCACCATATAAAACAATTGAAATTCAGAGAAAATCACTTAATTCATGTCTAGTGACTATAGTTCAAATTCATTGCAAATCTGGAATGTTCGAATCACAAATGAGTTGTGATTATGTTATGTTTGCTAAACTACATTTTGAAATATTCGAAAGAAATTGGCTAATACCAACGATTAAAATTTCACAAAAATTCGAAGGTATCTGAAATATATAAATATATAAAAATAGCTTAACTATTTTTATCCCTTTGTATGAAACAAATTTATACTAGAGATAAGCCAAAATTAGATCAAAATTCAAAATGATCAGTTAAATAGTATTAGGGGTGAATCCTATACACGCAGATATATAAACATATACGCATTCCTAGCGTTTTATAAATAGATACTAGAAGGAGCCAATATACCGGCTTTTCCCAATGGAAATATGGCCCAAAGCCAGAACAGCTACGGTGAAGCCCTCTCCCATAAAACCAAAAATACTCATGGTTATCTAGTGCATTATCGTATGTGAATCACGCAAATTACTAACCATGATTAAACAACAAAAAAATATTAACACAGAGAGATGGCGGTGGTTGCTAGTGTTAGCCATTGTAAGTTCAAGAAAACAGTGGGCTCTGGCAGGAGTGGCCAAAAGAAAAGCATCTGGCTTCTACTGTCGTGCATTGACTAGCAGTGACAGCTAGTGGACTCTACTGGCTGTTATTGTTGGCACTGGTGATTACTGGCGATTAATCTTGCTTTAGGGCGGTTACTTGACTTTGTAATTGTCTGTCGGTGCATGCATACTAAGATTCTGAAGTCGATCCGGCTATTCAACTAATTCTATTCCAGAATATACGTTTATTTCCACTTAAGGTGCAAGCGTATGTGCCCTTTAAAGAAACTAATAATCACATTTGTAAGATCGAAATACTTCTTAAAACGCCCAATTAGGTTTTGTTACTGAAGGTGAAAAACTGCTCACTCTAATGATGTCATGATGTTAAGCAAAGTGCAAACCGTGCCTATAATACGTATCTATGTACGTAATATATTTTGACCAGTTCTAATGATTCGCAATAATATTTAGAGGAGGAACTGAAAGAAATACTGACGCTTTTAAACGGTCGAATAGAAAGATACATTTCTGTAAAACCTTATAATCAATTAATAGCGTGGCTATTAAGATTAACGTAAGAAATTGTTTAGAAGTTTTACGTAGAAGCTGAAAGAAAAAAAGAAGGAAAAGAAAACGTAAAAGAAAAAAAAAGACGAAAAAAAGAAGTCAAAAGAAAGAAACAAAATGAAGAATATGACGAAGATGATGAGGAAGATTCTGAGGAAGAAGAAGAAAAAGGAAAAGACAACAAAAAAGAAGAAACGGGGGAAGAAGACGTTTACAAAGAAAATGAAGATAATGAAAAAAAAAAAAAGACTAAGAAGAAGAAGACGGTGAAAAAGAAGCAAAATCTGAAAAAGAAGAAGACGATGATGAAGAAGACAAAGAAGAAAAAGAAGAAACTAAGATGTTACTGAAAAAAGAAGTAAAAAATGCCAAGAAAGTAGGAAAGACAACCAACTGGCTGATGGCCAGTTCTATACAACGTGTGTGTTTACCTACTCACCGTTACGAAACAATAAATATGGGCCATGGCAATTGTCATGAATGTAATTTATAAAAAGTTAATGCACGTTGATTTATTATAAAATATAACCGGAATATTTAAGGAAAACTTGTAAAAAGGATAATTTATATATTTGATATGAGGAAAGTTTTTGTTTCGTGGTAACGTGTCTGATAGCGATAATGAGGAAGGCGTTTTTCGTGTTCGGGAATAGTATTCCTTTAATCGAAGAACGACTGGTTCTAACGCTAAGGTGTTTGTACGAGTGCCATTCCGTTATTCTGCTGAAATCAGAATAGAAAGGGAGCGTTTCGTATTGGCTAATGGCAGGCGAACGTAATATGTATGAAACTAATGCATTAAAGTAGTGGAATAATGAACCGGTGTCTTGTAGCTAAGTATTGCTGTGAATAAAAAATCGGTGTTTTAGAATTTTTTCTGGGAGGAAAATAAAGAGGAAAATATTTGCTACTACCATGAGTTGGAACAATTACATTGAGAGCATTACCAGAACCGCTGCGAAGAAGGTAGGTTCTCTCTACCATGCTAGAAAGCTACTAACGCTCGAAAGTATCCTGTACCTCTATAAGGCCACCATTCGCCCATGTATGGAGTATTGTTGTCATATTTGGGCTGGTGCATCTGCTACTAGTCTCTCGTTTCTAGACAAGGGTCAAAAGAAAGTCGCCAACCTGATAGGTCCTGAACTGTCATCTAAGTTTCAGCCTCTGTCCCATCGACGAAATGTTGCATCACTTTGCCTATTCTACAAGTACTTTAACGGTGAATGCTCCGACGAACTGCAAGCACTTGTACCCCTTCGACGTAAATACCCCCGACAAACCCGACAAACAGTTAAATCCCACTCCATTACCGTAGAGATCCCTAGATGTAAGAGAGCTTTCTACTCCAGCAGTTTCTTCCCCAGAACCGCTGGACTTTGGAATTCCTTGCCAGGTTCCTGCTTCCCCAACTGTACTGACATGCAGAAGTTCAAGTGTAACGTGAACCGACATCTTGCTGCCCAACTCTCCACATAGTACCCCTGTAGCATATGTCCCTGATAGTAGCCCCCCTACATCAAAGTGGCTACGTGCCTTGTTTGGGTGAAAATTGAATTAAAAAAACACATCACGCAACAAGTTCCGACAAATTCGACTTGATTCATCAATCTAGTCGCCTTCTATAATAATTTAAATGTTTTTTATAGTACAATTTCATTGGTGTTTATAATACTTCTCACTTTCCGATGTGGCTTCTTTATTGGAGTCATTTTTTTCTGGAGAATTCTATTACGCTCTACACAAAACCAGAATTTGGTTAGACTACATCTATAGAATATGATAAGTTTAAAGTGACATTCATGTATTTTTGCCATTGTTGAGATCGACTTGTGATATGATGCATTGTGTTGACAAAAGAATTTTTTTCTTTATTTGTGATTTCATTCTAAAAATAATTTATGAACAAAGCACTTTAAACATTTCAAAATACGGAGGCCGAATCTTTGCCGTCTGGTGTTTGCGCTTTGGACTTGCTGTTCCCGACTTAGCTTGCTATCAATTTGACCCCGGAATGAATTAGGGTAATCTATGTTGATCTATTTCCTTATTTTTGTTACGACGAAACAATTGTAAATAACGCTCTAATTCGTCAAAATTTTTGTTTTTGAATGAATATATGAGCAAACGCGCAACTCACTTTGAACACAACTTTCTCATCGACTAATGTTCGTGCAAAATACATTGCATTTTGATATTTTCGACTCTTCCACTATCCGACCATATCTCATATTTACAATCGGCCAAAGCCAGTTTATGCACTGAATTGAGAGATAGCGGGGAGGATTTCAATGTAGACTTAGAAAATAATCCCATTTATATAACTTTTTTTTTTACACAGTGATCACCACTTATCAAGGCCCGGAAGCCACTCAGGGATAAGGGTTATTGCAAGTACATTACATTAGTGTGGAGATTTGATGAAGTGTTTACTTAAGGGGTCGGTTCATTAGGAATTTGTTAACGTTGGACTTGAAGACATCCAAGTTGTAGTCTGGTGGGAAGCAGGCAGACGGAACAGAGTTCCACGGGCGTGCAGTTCTAAGAAAGAAGCTTTGTTCATGGGATCCACGTTTTGATTTAGGCACAGATATAGAGTGGGGGAAATTTTTGACAGTGGATTCAGCTAGACGGGTATTTTTCGTGAAAGATTGGCAAGGAGGGACCAGAGATTGGAGTTCAGACGAGCACCTGCCATGGAAATAACGATAAAACAAGGACAGGCTCGCAACGTCTATTCTGTGGGAGAGAGGTTGCAGGGTAGAGAAAAGGGCATCCCCCACTAAGCCACGAAGTCTATTTTGTACTCTGTCAAGGCAGGATATGCTGTTTTTAGCAGCTCCTGCCCAGATATGGCAACAGTATTCCATCCTTGGGCGTACTTGGCTTTTATATAGATAGAGTATTGCATCAGTAGTGAGATATCTTCTGGAGCGGTTGAAGGATCCCACCATCTTTCTAGCGACCTTGGCAACAGACTTGATGTACGTGTTCCATTTCAGATCAGGAGTAAAGGTCAAACCCAGGAGCTTGTCAAAACACGGGGCCTCACCCAGACGAGAGCCATCCATCACAATTGATGCCAGATGGGGATCAGAGCGTTGATGATGTAAGGAGAGGAGTTTGGTTTTGGATGCATTAAAGGTAACCAGCCACGTCTTCCCCCACTGAACCACGCGCTCGAGATCAGAGGAGAGAGAATCAGAGAGAACTTTGCCATTTACAGCCTTTGATGTGTTGCTGTAGATGGTCGTGTCATCAGCATAGATGTCAACGAATGATTTAAGTATGTGTTTAGGGAGGTCATTTATGTAGATCAGGAAGAGAGTTGGGCCCAGGATTGACCCCTGAGGGACTCCAGCATTTATATTGCAGGCCTCCGATTTTTGTCCATCTACCACTACTCTTATGAGCCTATCGGAGAGAAATGATTTAATGATTGAGAAAAAATTTCCAGTTATACCGTAGCTGGAAATCTTGTAAAGTAGACCCTTATGCCATACCTTGTCGAAGGCCTCTGATATGTCAAGAGCAATTGCCCTAGAAAGGAAGCCTTTGTCAAGAGATTCACTAATCCTGTGGGATATAACCGTCAGCACATCTGCGGTAAATCTTGCAGAACGGAAATCATATTGTGTGTCACTAAGAAGGTTGTACCTGCTGAGATGGTTGACTATTTCTCTATTTAATATGGATTCTAGCAACTTACTCATAACACACAGGAGACTTATTGGTCTGTACTGAGAGGGAGATGACTTATCACCTGAATTCTTAAATACAGGGCAAACTGATGAAGTCTTCCAGGGAGTCGGAAAGCACTTCCCCTTAAGGCAGCGCTTAAATAGTTTCGTAAGTATGGGAGCAAGTTCTGCTTGAAGCTTTTTTAACACTATAATTGGGATGCCATCAGGGCCAGTTGCTTTACTGTTATCTAGGTTCTTAATTAGCTTGACGACCTCATGCACGGATATTTGTATGTTACCTAGCTTGTTCTGTGTTATAGGAGGAAATATGGGGAGTTGATGGCCTTCGTCGCATAGGGTAGAATTAGCTGCAAAGTTCTTTGCAAATAGTTTGGCCTTGTCTGACGCTGACGCGATGACCTCTGGTCCATTGATAATGGTTGGGATAGAACGCACACTTCTGTTCAGGATCCTATTTGTTATTTGCCAAAACTGGTGGGAACCAAGCCGCTGATCAGCTACCTTGGATTTAACAGACTGGGCATATAGCTCTCTAGCATTTTTTATTACTCTTTTACAGTGGTTGCTGGCGTTCCTGAAAGCAGCTTTAGTCTCAGTGCATCTATTACGTTGGCAGCTATGGAAAAAGTGATTTCTGTGCGCGATAGCAGTAGCACATTCTGGGGAGAACCATGGCTGGCTGTTAGGTTTTTGTTGGAATTTTTTAGATGGTATGAATTGGTCTATGCCTCAATTAACCATTCGGTCAGATCTGATACTATAGAGGACACTTCCTTTTTAAACATGGAGTGCAGAGGTAAATCAGATATGAATGTACGGAAGCTATCCCAATCAGCCATAGAGTACCGGTATACAGTACGGTGGAGGGGTACGTCTTCTTACATTTCGTTTTTATCTTAACTGATACGACGGAGTGGTCGGAGGATCCTAGAGGAGAATGAACGGAACATGAACATAGCTCAGGGGAAGTTGAGAGAAAAAGGTCTAGGAGGCTTGCATATTGACCGGGTGTATCGGGCACACGGGTGGGTTCGCGAACAATCTGAGTGAGGTCATAAGCAATGGCAAAATCATGACAAAACCTCCTCTCATCGTCTGTCTTATTTGAATGGGTCAGCCATTCCACGTTATGGACGTTGAAGTCACCACAGATGTGGATGTTAGCTGAGTGATGTGCAGACAGTATGTGGTCTATTTTCTCAGATATGCTCTTAAAGATAGTAACTCCGCTGTTGTGGGGCCGATAGAAGGCAAATATAAATGCAGTGGTGTTAGCAAGTGCAACCCTGAAGCACATATAGGGTAAATTAGGATCTTCTCTAGAGATATCCCTGCCACAGGGAAGCCATCCTTAATGTAGGCACATATTCCATGCCCATGGCGATCTTGACGTTTATTATTTTAAGCAAACATCAAACCTTACAATAGCTACAAATATCAAAAGAATAAAGACAACTGCATATCAAAATAAACATGTAAAAAATGAGACTCTGTAGACTTAGAAAAGTATATGACAACCCCCAAGGAAACCAATCTCAGAGCTTATCGGACCCATTAAACTTTTTTTTTTTTTAATAAAATCCACAATTCAAACTTCTCAGTTCCACCAATTTATTTCTTACGTTCTTTTCCAAATTTTGGTCATTCGATCTGCCTTTCTAATGAAATTTTAATATTTGAAGATTCGAATATCTTGAATGCATAGGTTTGCCTTTTAATGCTAGTTTAGATGCTAAATTAGAATTTGTAGGATTTTTTTTATGTTTTGCGTGTGTTTTTAGGTAATTTTAACAATTTATATATATATATATATATATATGTATGTATATGTATATATATATATATATATATATATATATATATATATATATATATATAAACTGATTTTGTTAGTGTAAGGAAAAGTCTCTACCATACTCCTTCGTCAGTTTTTGACCTACACACACATTTTAACATTTTCAAACAGCTACAATATATTGAGAACAATATAATAATCAGTAGAGAATTGACTGTATAACAAATACGAAATCTTCCAAAATTAAAACATCATAGTTAGGTTATTTGACGACCGGGAAACGCTGGGAGACCTGCTAATATATATATATATATATATATATATATATATATATATATATATATATATATATATATATATATATATATATAATTATTTCCACAGCCAAACAACGTCGCAGCTTACAAGAGCCATGACAGCCAACAAACCAGAAGTCCAAGACTCGAGTTTCACCCTCATTTGGGCTCCCGAACTCAGGATTCGAAACCCAAGCCTCTTGCTAGTACTAGCACAGAATGTGCTACGATGAATTCACTGCAGGTCGTCATCTTCCCCTTGGACTAGCCTTAAGCTTAGAATTCCCTCTCTACTTCTCTTTTTTCCAATTGTGCCAACATGCAAAAAATGTAAATGCAATGCGAACAAATATTTACCACAAATTCCTGCCACAATTTCCAGTCACGTTGTCTTCTATAAATCTACTTGCCACCAGTGTCATTAAAAATCATCTTGTTTGGGCGCATTACACTAAAAAGTAATGTCATCATAAAAATTCTAAAGAAACTGAGCTAAAAGCATATATTAGTTGACACTATTTTAGTACATTAACTACAATGTCGTTACCCTCTATAAATTTACTCCCGAATCATTAATTACATATTTTCTCGTTAATGAACAAACAAAACTTTGCCATGTACAAAAAATATAATATATTCATATTAAATACATTTTCAAAGATTTTATTTATGATTTGCATATTTAATTATTAACTAACTTTTCGCTAACCCCCCCCACCAAAAAAAAAAAGCGTTTAAAGCACTTTCTTGTTCATACATTTCACCGATCAAAGGCAAAACGTAATGGATCTTGAAGTAGCCGATCTAAAAGCCCATTTTGCTGAGTTAACCAAAAAACATTTTTAAGTGCGTCTGAATACTTTTTATCTAATTATACCGTAATGTCGGTTCATTTAAGTTGTCTGATCGTGCAGTCATATTAAATTAATTAAAAGCCAAAACATCATTCGCTTCGACAATCATGGACGTTCGATAATCACAATTCAGGTTTTCATATATTTTATTATGATTCAGACTTTTTAGACGAGGATTTTGATAATTTGGATTGTTTGGCTTATTTCGACTAACTGTTCTCATCTTGGTTCTTATAAAATGGTTGACGATGTAACCTCAGCTTTTTATCATTTCAATCTTGTGATTCCATAGTTCGAAAAGATAGACTTGAAAAAGATCGGAGTTTACATCGAAATGTCATGAGAATAGTAGTCCGAATACTCAAAATAATACATATATTATTGTGGACAATGCATGTTTGTCTGTAACCGAAACTATGTCGCTATATACACGAGAATAATTGTTCGAACGTTTATTTCACACAATTATAAATGTAAATTTGAGTGGTGCATTTTAGTGAAATAGAGACAAAAATGGACAGGAATTCAAAGGAGGAAAATAGATACACGTGTTGACTGATGAGGAGAACTCTTTATTGAAAAAGGGGAAGAACAAAAAGGGATTATGGGATATGGGAGGTAATAAGGATACAAGAGTTATCGGACTTTCAACACCCCCGCTTGCTCTTAGAGTGTGAGCGTATTTTATTTTTAATTTATTTACTTATTTGTTTATTATTATTATTATTATTATTATTATTATTATTATTATTATTATTTTTTTTTTTTTTTTTTTTGGTGTTTATAAAGAAAGAATACGCGTATATATAAGAGCATCAAATCGGCAAAAAAACGAATTTAAAGCCCGAATAAAAGTGGTTTGAATTTTTCTAGTTTTGCTCGGGTTGGGGGTTTGGTCATGATGTCTGCGAGCATATCTGTTGTGGGGCAATAGATAATTTTTATGTTGCCGTTGTTCAAAACGTCCCTGACGAAATGGTATTTTATGTCTGTGTTTGCATCTTTGTCGATGCACTGGGTCTCTAGAAAGTGCTATAGCGCTTTGACTGTCCTCGAATATTTTAATGGGTGTGTATTCCTTATACCAGTCACTTTCTTTTAGTAATTGTGTGAGGTACATACCTTCTTGGGTTGTATTTGCTAATGCCACATATTCGGCTTCGCATGTGGATAACGCTACCGTGGGTTGTCTTTTTGACTTCCAGGAAATGGGTGGACCGCCTTTTGTTAGGCTGAAACAGTATCCAGATATACTGTGTCTGTCGTATTGGTTTGATGCCCAATCGGCATCGCTATACGCGAATAACTGGAGTTGATCGTTTGATTTTGTATAGCATATTTGGTGTTGCATAGTACCTTTTATGTACCTAAGTACATGTTTGGCTGCCGTCCAGTGCTGCTCATGCGGTTTTGATAAGTGTTGGGACAACTTGCCGACGATATAGCTTATATCTGGTCTGGTACAGATCACCAGATAGATTAGGCTGCTGACGACTTCACGGTACTTTCTGGGGTCGATGAGGTCAGAGTCATTTTCGGTTAGATCACACTTTAGTTCACATGGAGTTGTCCTGGGTTTGCAATTGGTCATATCAAACTTTTCCAGTATTTTTGTGACGTACCGTTCCTGGCTCATCAGTATACGACTTTGAGTTATGTCGAAGTCTATCCCTAAGAAATGCCGGAGTTTTCCAAGGTCCTTCATCTGAAATTCGGACATCAACATCTGCTTGCTGGTGTTGAGCGAATCATTATTATTGGCTGCGATAATTAAATCGTCGACCCATGAGATGATGGTGATTCGTTCCTCACTGTTGTGTCGCATGTAGACACAATGATCCACTCTATTCTGAATGAAACCATTTTTGGTGAGGTGGTCATGCAGGGTTTGATTCCAATTTCTGCCCGATTGTTTCAGTCCATATAGAGATTTGTTTAACATGCAGACTGGTTTCTCGCCCGTTTTCCATCTCACTTCAAATCCCTCTGGTTGCTCCATGTAAATCTTATGGTCAATTGGGGCATGGAGGTACGCCGTTTTGACGTCCATTTGGTGTACGATGAGATCGTATTGGATAGCTACTTGCATTAGTATGCGGATTGATGTGATGTCAGCTGTTGGGGAGAAAGTCTCTGTATAATCTACCCCCTTGGTTTGGTTGTAACCCTTTGCAACAAATCTTGCTTTGTATTTCGGGGATCCGTCAGGGTTTTCTTTAATTTTGTATACCCATCTACCGCTGATTGTTGTTTTGCCTTTGGGTAGAAGTGTCAGCTTGTACACGTCGTTTTCTTTCAAGGAATTGATTTCCTCCTGCATTGCTTTGATCCAATGGTGTGCTACTGGGGAGGTCGTAGCTGCTTTATATGTGTGTGGTACACCATGTGCGACTTTGTAGCAGTAGTCGAGATTGACAAGTGTGTGACCACTCTCGTCTTGAACTGTCGTTACATAGTCCTCTAAGTAGCTGGGCATCTTGTGTTCCCGCTCTGGGTATCTGCGTGTATAACTGCTTTCTTCTATGATATTGAGTGGTTCATTAACACTAGGCTGTTCTCTGTCTTCTTTCGGTTTTAGATTTTTTGTCAAATCTCTTTGGAGGAAGTCCTTATCATTATTGCTTGGTGGAGAAGTTTGGTTTTGTTGTACGTCAGAGTTGTTGATGAATTTTACTTGTCTGTGTTTATACACTTTCCCACTTTCAGGGTGGTAGATTAGGTATGCTGGGCTGTTTCTGTCGTATCCGATAAATATCCCTCTCTGACATTTTGGGTCCAGTTTCCCTCTTGTGTTGGAGTAGGTGTAGCACACCCAACCGAAGATGTGCATTTTCGAGAGGTCGGGTTTCCTCCTCGTTATTTCGTAATATGGAGTTTGTTTCAGGCGGTTGTTGAAACACCTGTTTCGTATAACTGCGGATGTCATGACAGCATAGGTCCACAGGGTTTTGGGTAATCCACTCTCTATGATCATGCATCTCGCCATTTCGAACAGTGTCCGCCAATTTCTTTCGGCTGTTCCATTCTGGTGAGGTGAGTACGGTGCTGAGGTCTCATGTTTAATTTTGTTTTTGCGGACTAATTTTCTGGAAATCGTTCGACTTAAATTCTGAGCCGTTATCTGTCCTCAGTATTTTTATTTCGCCGTAGGGTGAGATATCCGCAATGAATTTTTCGGCGGCGAGTGTGGTGTCACTTTTATTTTTAATAAAATATACAAATACAGCACCGGAGAAATCATCGGTGAACGAGACAGCGTATCGGTTTCCGTTTAGGTCTGCCGGGTTTATAGGGCCGGCTAAGTCCGAGTGAACTAGATGTAGTATGCTTATTGCTCGTTCATCCGGGTGTTTGTTTCTGCTTTGAGGGAATTTTCCTTGAATGCAAATATTGAAATTTCTATTGTTTGCGTTTTTTTGGTTTTATTTGCATTCCACGAACTACAGCGGGTAGTTTCGTTACGTCAGGCCCATAACCTGTTGAGTGGTGCATTTTAGTGAAATAGAGACAAAAATGGACAGGAATTCAAAGGAGGAAAATAGATACACGTGTTGACTGATGAGGAGAACTCTTTATTGAAAAAGGGGAAGAACAAAAAGGGATTATGGATATGTACAGGGAAAAGGGAGGTAATAGGGATACAAGAGTTATCGGACTTTCAACAGTCCGAATACTCAAAATAATACATATCATATTATTGTGGACAATGCATGTTTGTCTGTAACCGAAACTATGTCGCTATATACACGAGAATAATTGTTCGAACGTTTATTTCACACAATTATAAATGTAAATTTGAATCATCAAGAAATGCTAATTCACTTCGTTTACTTCATTCACAATTCATGTTATGCAACAAGATGATGATGCTGGTATTTGGTTTGCTCATCCTTTAGAATTATAGAATTTCATTAATATTTACAATTATTTCTGATCTACAATCCTTTGTTTCACGTAAATATCAATAATGTGCATGCGATGCAGTAAGAACAAATGAGCAACAATTGTAATTCATATTAACTGTTTTAGTTAGAAGAGAAATTCATAAATAGCAAATTAGATACTAAGATTAAGGTGGACTTTTCAAAAACGAAATTGACGAGGTATTAACACAATTTTCGATTTTTTTATTTTGTGGTATTTTTACGAAACAAAAGTAAATAATTGTTTGGAACGCCGTTAGTTTATTGAATGAATTGTTGAATTTTATGATTTTCTCGTTATTTTATTGATTAGTAGAAAATTGGAAAGGCTTCCATTTGCCGTTATATGCGAGAAATACAGTAGGAAAGTGCGGTTCAAATAATACACAATGATTTCTAACGATCATCGAAATAATAATAATAATAATAATAATAATAATAATAATAATAATAATAATAATAATAATAATAATACACAATGATTTCGGTAAATTTTCAAATTAGGTCCACCTCCACAATTTTCTTTTAAATGACGACTTTTATAAGTTTTCCACTCGCATAGAAATTTTGCAGAAACAAGAAATTATCGAGATATAATAAGTTGCATTATGCATTGTATTCTTTGGCGGACATCTTTTTACGCGCGTCAGCGCGCGCAATAGCAAATCTACTCATATATGACTGACACTGCACGCGGGTAAAAAGATGGCCGCCAAAGAATACAATGCATAATACAACTTTATATATTTCGATACCTACTTATTTCTGCAAAGTTTAAATGCGATTTTCGTATTTAGCATAGTCGAAAACCTTTAAAAGTTGTCATTTAAAAGAAAATTGTGAAGGTGGACCTAATCTGAAAAAAATACCACGTTTTCTAACGATCATCGAAATACTACTACTACTACTACTACTACTACTACTACTACTACTACTACTAATAATAATAATAATAATACAATGATTTCTTACGATAATCGAAATAATAATAATAATAATAATAATACACAATTATTTTTAACGATCATCGAAATAATAATAATAATAATAATAATAATAATAATAATAATAATACACATTTATTTTTAACGTACATCGAAATAATAATAATAATAATAATAATAATAATAATAATAAAAATAATAATAATACACAATTATTATTACCGATCATCGGAATAATAATAATAATAATAATAATAATAATAATAATAATAATAATAATAATAATACACTAGTATTTTAAACGCTCATCGAAATGATAATAATAATAATAATAATAATAATAATAATAATAATAATAATAATAATAATAATAATACACAAGGATTTCTAACGAACATGAAAATAATAATAATAATAATAATAATAGTAATAATAATAATACAATGATTTCTTACGATAATCGAAATAATAGTAATAATAATACTACACAATTATTTTTAACGATCATCGAAATAATAATAATAATAATGATAATAATAATAATAATAATACACAATTTTTTAAAAAGATAATCGAAATAATAATAATAATAATAATAATAATGATAATAATAATAATAATGATAATAATAATACACAATTATTGTTAACTGTAATCGAAATAATAATAATAATAATAATAATAATAATAATAATAATAATAATAATAATACACAATTATTTCTAACAATCATGTAAATAATAATAATAATAATAATAATAATAATAATACATACTGATTTTTAACGAAAATCGAAATAATAATAATAATAATAATAATAATAATAATAATAATAATAATAGACAATGATTTCTAACGATAATTGAAATAATAATAATAATAATAATAATAATAATAGTAATAATAATAATAATAATAATAATAAAAATAAAATTAACAATATACAATGATTTCTAACGATAATCGAAATAATAATAATAATAATAATAATAATAATAATAGACGATGATTTCTAACGATAATTGAAATAATAATAATAATAATAATAATAATAATAATAAAAATAAAATTAATAATACACAATGATTTCTAACGATAATCGAAATAATAATAATAATAATAATAGACAATGCTTTCTAACGATATTAATAATAATAATAATAATAATAATAATAAACAATGATTTCTAATGATCATCGAAATAATAATAATAATAATAATAATAATAATGATAATAATAATAATAATAATAATGATAATAATAATAATAATAATAATAATAATAATAATAATAATAATAATAATAATAATAATAATAATAATAATAATAATAATACGATAATGATCATAATAATCATAATAAAAATAAATACTGGGACTTTGGAGAGACTTAGGTCAACTCAAATTCCAGTACAAACCAATGCCCACTACCGGCGAGAAATCATTGGTAAGCGGCTGTTGCGATGATGCAAATTCATTTGCAAATGCTATCGAAGGAGGTGGAGAGAACTGGACGTCTGGGGAGACTTGTTGTCACTCAGCCTCCAGAGAATACCACAGGTTTCCAATCAGATTGTTTGTTGACTTGTGTGAAAGCTCCATGTGAGCCAATATTAATAATAATATTATTATTATTATTATTATTATTATTATTATTATTATTATTATTATTATTATTATTAATAATAATAATAATAATAAGAAGAAGAAGAAGAAGAAGAACAACAACAACAACAACTAGCAGGACCTGTGGAAATTCCACAGCAGCATTTTTCACATGTAATATATTGTTGCTGGGCATGCTGTGAGTGTTCTGTTCAGCATGAATGAAGGCACAATCATATTATTCTAGTTTTTTTTATTAAAACTGTTTTGCCCCCCCCCCCTTACTAAAATAATAACTTTGATATATATCCTGGGCTGATTATTTTATTACAAACACACCGGTCAATTAACTCACATTTATCATTTTTTCATAATTATTGAATATGTTACTGTGTTCGACAATAATTTTTCATAATTTCAACCCACATCTCTTTAATAAAATATTAAATTTGATATATTGTATCGGCTCATTATTGTATAAAAAAACACAACTATCAATCCACTAACATTTCATCATTTTTAATAATTCTTGGATATGTTACGAATTTCGACAATATTTTTTATAATTTAAACCAACGTTGTCGCCCAACCTTACAAAAATAATAACTTTGATACATTTGCTGGGCTGATTATTTCATTACAAACACACTAATCAATTAACCGCCATTTCATCATTTTTCATAATTCTTGGGTATGTTACTAATTTCGACAATCATTTTTTATGATTTATACTCACATTATCGCCCCCTGCTTAATAAAATAATAACTTTGAAATATAGTCTGGGCGTATTATTTTATTACAAACACACTAATGCATGAAATCACATTTAATCATTTTTCATAATTCTTAGATATGTTACTTATTCAGACAATCATTTTTCATAATCTTAACCCACATTTCGCCGTTTCCTCTTAACTAAATAATAACTTTGATATATTGTCTAGGCTGATTATTTGCTTGCAAACATACCAATCAATTAACTAATATTTCATCATTTTTTTCGTAATTCTTGGATATGTTACTAATTTCGACAATAGTTTTTCATAATTTAAGCCCACCTTATCTCCTCCCCCTTTACTTATATAAGAACTTTGATATATTGTCTAGGCTGATTATTTTATTATAAACACACCAATCAATTAAATAAAATTTCGTAATTTTTCGGAATTCTTGGATATGTTACTCATTTCGACAATTATTTTGAATATTTTTAACTCACATTATCAACCCCCCACTACAAAAATAATGATTTTGATATATTATCTGGGATGATTATTTCATTTCAAACACACCAATCAATTAACTCACATTTTGTCATTTTTCATAATTCTTGGATATGTTACTAATGTCGACAATCATTTTTCATCATTTTAACCCACATCATCGCCCCACTTACTAAAATAATAACTTTTATATATTTTCTGGTTTGATTATTTCATTGCAAACATCGTAATGCATTAAATAATATGTTACATTTTCATAATTTTTGGATATGTTACTAATTTCGACAATTATTTTTCATAATTTAAACCATCCTTATCGCCCTCTCTTACTAAGATAATGACTTTGATATATTTTCTGGGTTGATTATTTTATTATAAACACATAATCGATTAATCTTTGTTCATAATCCTGGATATGCTACTAATTTCGACAATAATTTTATAATTAAAAACCCACACTATTCCTCTCCTTCCTACTTATATAATATATTTGATATATTGTTTGAGCTTATTATATCATTACAAACACACCAATCAAGTAACTCACATTTCATCATTTTTCATAATTCTTGGATGTGTTACTAATTTCGACAATAATTTTCATAACTTTAACCCAATATGTTGCTCCCCCTTACTTAAATAATAACTTTGATATATTGCCTGGGCTGATTATTTAATTACAAACAAATCAATCAATTATATGTTTCACCTATCTTATCCAATCCCGGGTGACGCCGCATATTCTGCTAATATATATCGTTCACCTATCGCATTCGATCCCGGGCAACGCTGGGTATTTTGCTACTATATCTTTTGCACATATCTCATTCAATACTGGGCGACGCTTTCTGATAGTATATATTTGCACATCTCATTCAATCCCGGGACTGACTTCATATCCTCCATCCCACTGTTGAAAATATACATTAAATAAAGTAATGTTATAATCGTAAACTGTTTCAGCCATTTCCGGGACTGATTTCATATCTCCAACCCACTGCTAAAAATATACATGAAATAATGTAATGTCTAAATAGTAAACTGTTTCAGCCATTTCTGGAACTGACTTATAATCCCCAACCCACTGTTGAAAATATACATGAAATAAAGTAATGTATAAATCGTAAACTTTTTCAGCCATTTCCGGGACCGACTTCTTATCTCCTATCCTACTGTTAAAATATACATTAAATAAAGTAATGTCCAAAACGTAAATGGTTGCAGCCATTTCCAGAACCGACTTCATATTTCCCACCCCAATGTTAAAAATATACATGAAATAAAGTAATGTGTAATGCGTAAACGGTTTCACCCATTTTCGGGACTGATTTAATATCCCCCACCCCACTGCTTAAAATATACTTGAAATAAAGTAATGTTTAAATCATAAACTGTTTGAGCAGCTTTTCGAAAGTAATACATAAAAACATTAACACAGTAAGGGTTTAGGCAACCATTGCCTCAACATGAATTTCTGAGTGTAGTATCAGTTTCAGCATTCCAATGACTTAAATCCCCCCTTTTTAGGTCTTGGGTAATGGAGGAGAAATCCTTCATTACTGATACAATTTTTATTTTTGTTATTGACCAGAGTGCCCCTTTTGGGGAGCTGGTTTCACCCTAAACTTTTAACCGACCTCATGTCCAATTCCGCCCCTGTAAACAACAACAAACAAAAAAATAATCAGAACGGACATTTTCCAGGGCATTTTATAATTAATCAGAGGTGACATTTCCAGGGCATTTTGTAATTAAATCAGAAATAACTTTTCCAGTTACTTTTTTTAATATTAAAACTTGTTACATTAAACATAGTACCAATTCACAATGCCTCCTCACGGGGCAGATTTAGACACCAGGGTCGTTTTTTAACGTGGAGAAAAAATTGTCTTAGTCGTAAAGGATTTCTCTTCAACTGAGAGAGAAGAAATTGAAATGTAACACCTGAAGAACAGATACTGCACTTTGATCTTAACCAAAAGGCCAAGAAAGACAAATCATTTTTGTTAGCTTTGCCTCAACAGCGACACCAATTTATTTATTTATTTTATTTTTTATGTTTATTTTAATTTCCTTTTCAAGGGTGACAAGGTTTATTGAGAATATTCCACTTTTTGGAATATTCCACTTTCCTTTTTTAGGGATGCACAGCATGATAACGGACGGAGCGATACGCCTAATAATAAAATGATAAATACACAATGATTTCTAACGATCATCGAAATACTACTACTACTACTACTACTACTACTACTACTACTACTACTACTGATAATAATAATAATAATAATAATAATAATAATAATAATAATAATAATAATAATACACAATGATTTCTAACGATAATCGACAGAAAAAGAAAATAATACAAATCTGGTGTGACTTGTTACTCAGATTCCAGGAACATTAGCTGTTGTTACCAGTGAACGACCACTTATAATAACTTGCGTTAGATTGTCAGTAAAAAAAAAAAACAATATGAAGAATAAGATGTACTTATTGTGATGAGTGTAAGAAAGGAATTTGTTAATTAAATTGAGAAAATTAGGATTTACTGTAATGTTGGAATACTTCAAAAGACTGCCTTGTTAGTAAGCACCAGAGTCTTGCTGAAAGTGTTGGACAACTGAGAAAAAATGCTGATAGCGTATGGTCATTTGTTGTGATCTGCCTATTATGAGTATAAAATTGGCTATAACAACAGTCAGACACAAATGTGAAGGCAGAAATAATAATAATAATAATAATAATAATAATAATAATAATAATAATAATAAATTCTGAATTAGTTTATGAACGTCTCTCTGGAAAGGGATGGGATTCATTTCCAGAGGATTTCTCTTAATCCCGGCTTCAAACCAGGAACTTCAAAGATCGAAGGTTTTCCTAAGGATGTTGGTGGTACCTATAATTGCAGAGGGTTGAAGGCCACCTAAAACATCGGGGATTTGTAGTTTTTTCAATTGTCCTTCCAGACGACTTGATACTACTCCTAGTGTAATAACTACGACCAGGATTATTTGTGTTTTAACCCCATCCAATGGAGCATAATTGCTCCACTTCTCATTTTCCTTCTCTCCCACATTCCTGTCCCAGGGTACTGAGAAGTTTACAATCTTCCAGTTTTTTTAAACCTTGTCAATGACGACCAAATCTGGACGATTATGTTCCAATTGCTTGGTAGTTATGACACTTTTGTCCCACCATACCTCTACCTTGCCATCCTCACTTGTTCTCACTTCATCAGGAACCTCCTCAAACCATTTTCCAGTACACTTCACCCCCAACCCTCTTACACACCTCCCAATATATCCGGAGTTCCATGCGATCGTGTCTTTTGCGGTACTCTCTCTGGGCCAGTCCACTACACCCTGCTGCAAGGTGCGCAATTGACTCTGAGCTCTTACCACAAATCCGGCATTCTGCAGCAACTTCCTCTCCTAGAACCACTTTTTTGAACAATCGTGTTCCTAATGCCTGCTCTTGTGCTGCACAAACAAAAGCTTCAGTACTCTTAGCCAGATACCCAGCTCTAAGCCATTGCCATGATCTTTCATCAGCCACTTCTGCTATATCCTGGAAGAACATTCCATGCATTTTCTTCCTAGCCAGTTTGTCTGTCCTTTCTCTATCCATACGTTTCACATAATCAGCCTTGGTCTCACATACCTCCACTTCATTGGCCATAACCTTAAGCATCCACTCTCCACTTCTAACCACATGCTCCTTCAACGACATCTCCTCGGTTCTAACACAATCTTTTACAATTTTCAATCCTCTCCCACCATCTTTCCTCTTTTGATACAGCCTTGCTACACTACTTCGAATGTGAAATATACCAAATATTGCTAAAACTTTTCTTGTTTTGATATCCATGGCATGCAAATCCTTGTCAGACCATTCTAAAATTCCCGCACTGTATCTCAAAACTTTGACTGCCCATGCATTTACTGCTTTCATTAGATTTCCTCCATACAGTTTCGACTTTGCAATTAGTTTCACTCTTCTAAGATACTCCTTCCTGACTTTTTCTTTCATTTCCCTGTTCATGATGCCTACCCCCTCCAGCACTCCTAAATACTTATATCCTGTATCTTCTATTTCTTTCATGATTTCTCCATTTGGCAGCACTATTCCATTCGAATGAACCTTTACTCCTCTTTTCATCACCAGCACCGCACATTTACTAATCCCAAACTCCATCCCAATGTCTCCTGATTATGTCCCCACAAGTTCTACTAGTCTCTCCATTTCCTACCGAATATTTTCAAATCATTCATAAACAGTAGATGGTTGAGGCGTCTATCACCAGATCCAAAGTTATACCTCAATTTTTCTCTCTTCGAGAGGATGCTCAGTGGCATCATTATCATTACAAAAAGAAGTGGCGATAACGAATATCCTTGAAATATCCCACGTTTAATGTCAACCTGTCCCATCTCCTCTCTGTTTGCTGTCAGCACCGTTTTCCATTGAGCCATACTTGTCTCCAAAAGCCCTAACACATTCTCAGCAACATTCATCATCAATAGTATTTCACGTATCCATGAATGAGGAACCATGTCATAAGCCTTTCTGTAATCGATCCATGCTACGCTCAGATTTCTCTTCTTCTTCTTCGCACCCTGCATTATTGAGTAGTTGCTCTTTAGTACCTCTCGAGCCTTTCCGGCACCCCTTTTGTTCGCCAGGAGAAACACTATTACTCTCTAGATGTTCATAAATTTTCTCCGCAAATATTCCAGTCAACAGTTTTCACATCAATGGCAGACATGTAACTGGTCTATAATTATTGGCATCTGTTCCTTTTGCAGGATCTTTCCTAATCAGTGTTGTTCTTCCCTTCACAAGCCAATCAGGGATATCTCCCAACTCTACAACCCTTTGCCGAGCAGCATCTATAGGTGGATAAAGGCATGGAAACTGTTTAAACCAGAAGCCCATCACTCCATCTGGACCAGGTTCCTTCCAGTTTGTCATCCTTCGTATGCCAGCTTTAACGTCGTCGATGATTATCTCAACGTCCTTCATCTGCTGCATTTCTGATAGCCTTTCTCTGACCTCTCCCAACCAGCTAGCCTTCTCATTATATCGCCAATAATAATAATAATAATAATAATCATAAAATCATAATAATAATAATAATAATAATAATAATAATAATAATAATAATAATAATAATAATAATAATATCATTTGGTAAAAAGTAAATCTAGAAACGAATGCTTTATTTCTGCTGTACGTAACAAATGCTTGTAAAGTATACATAAAAAGTAGATTAATCAATAATCGAATATAACATTCGGTGTGATCGCATTGTCAACATCGTCATGAGAAATTCCTCAATTTATACGGAAATGATCTGCAATCGATTTGTATGAAAATCACCAACACTTGTATGCTGTTTTGGTACGCAGTGAAAAATTTATGGAAACATTTGTGACATTTGGTCTCATGCAGGAGTCAGGCCGAAATGATTATAAAACAAATGAAAATGGACAGATGATGATGATGATGATGATGATGAGGAGGAGGAGGAGGAGGAGGAGGAGTCATGCTACATACACGTCACCAACAGTTAGAGTAATTGGGGCAGTGAGTTTCATAAGTTAAAGTGATAATAAGCTACTTGAAAATATCTTTGGCATTATATGTCATAAAGAAATACAAAGTATTTTTTTATAAGTGCAGCTCATATCCTACGAAGTTATTTGATCATACAGACAAAAACAACAGCCTTGATTTGTAGACACAATTGTACAGCGTTATATTTGACCTAGATATCTTAGTGATACACGGACATAGATGAATATGTAGTTGATGCCTAAAACATCGATTTGACAATACATATATCAGAACAATATAAAGCAGATTCGAATCGATAATGCGCAAGTATAGCACGATAATTCAGAAGTGTTTCATACCGTTGTAAACATATCCCGATGATTTATTTTGCAGATAACAGAAGAACATTGAGTATTCATCATTTGCGCAACAAGGATGCACTGGACTTCGATGAAATTGAACAATATTGTTAAACTAATGACACGTTAATCCGGATTAAATACCTACAAATTTGTCATCCGTTTTCCTCTCATCGTGGTTAAATACTTCTGTTTTCAGTGAACTATTTTTTTTGGTTTTATCAAAATGAAGGTATGAATATTTCATGAGGTTGTCTTAACGTAAGCTGACAAGAGAATAGTTTTATGTAGTTTACAACAAGATGGAACTATTATGTCTGTTTATTATGTTTGCAGAACGGAAGAGAACGGCGACAATTATACGTGCCAAACTTTCTCGCTTTTACCTTAATTATTTCGGACAATACGAATTGGAAATACGAACGGTGTTCATTAAAATTGACATTGTGAAACAAGTTTGGGCTTCTTGCCTGCCTCTCGATGAATGACAAGCAAGGGCTTCATACAATTTAGCTAGGTCTAAGTGTTAGCAAATACATTTCGGCGGATAAATTTGTTCGTATGAATTGTAATATTAGCAAATGTCTGCGTCTCGTCGCAGGTCCGCAGTTTTGCTAGCGTTATTACTATATTATCCAGCAACGTATTATGGCGTAGTAAAGTAACAGGTTTATAGAAATTAACGATAAAAATGATTTTTGTCAGCGACAACATTTGAGGCATTCGTTATGTATCAACGTTTACACCATGATTTGCTTTACATTTTAACTTGAGACTTTCTCGAACATTTTTTCGAACACCAAATCCATATAAATGTGAAATCAGAGATTTGTTTTTCAAATTATTTTAAATATAAATTAATTTAGTATCGAATATAGTTTATTAATAACTCAGCAACATTCTCGTTTGGTAACATATTAAATAGAACTTATGTATTAATATTTCAGGATTTATTGACACACGTATTGAAATTTTCAAATATAAACTTCTATTAACTTACTTGTCATCTCATAAAGAGATTAATAAATATTGCACATCATGAAATTACAATCATGATATATTAAAGGCTCGTCGGCTTGTCATATATTTTATTTTATTTTCTGAAGAGAAGTGTTTCATTCAACATGAACCGCTCGGCTCCAAGTGCACGTGTTAAATAATGACGCGTACATTGAAATTGTTATTAACCAAATTTAAGTCTAACTTCTTTTATCGTTGCATAATACTAACATTGTTTAAAAACATATGAAACTGGATTTCCCATTAACTATGCGTAAAATGGCAACTTGTATTCAATTAATTATTTACAATAAACTCTTCCCGATTGTCATCGTATTTCGATATTATATAACAAAAATTGGCTAATTATGCTTTGTTAATTTTGACCTGCATATTCATTTTTTCACAATCGACGCAAATGTTCACATTTATATTCTGTTCAATATTTCTTAACGCATTCATTTATTTAATCAAAATTCACTTTTTCTTTTTACTATTTTTATTCATTACTTTAGTATTCTTCGCGCATTAATATTTTCAAATATTTATCTCTTTCATTGTAAAACCTTCGTTAAGAAATCAGTAATTATTTTCCCTCCTTCCACCACTCCATCCACAAATGTCTTCCTCAATCAATGCATCTGAATGAAGTGTGTTCAGATGTTGCCGCGTTTAATTAGTCTTTCCGTTTTCTCAACAATCAGTTTTAGTTTTGCTTACATGTTTAAGTTGAATATATTTAGTGACCAACGCATGTCATTTTTCGATGTTTTAATGCATGCGTTAATTTTTGGATTTACCTTTTCGATACGTTAATGATATAAGAGTTTATTTGCAAATTAAATATTAAATTTTCTATTGTAGAGTTCTTAGTTGCTTTTTTGTTTGTTTTACATAAATTAAGTCAATAATATTTTACCATAATTCTTTGGGTCTCATCCCTTTTCCCAATGTCGTTCCTTGCCAGTTCTGAATGTTGGTTGATATTTTATTCTTTAATTCACTCATGCAATCACAATAATTTCATTTAATGTTGTTTACAAATTTGTCCATGCTTTTCATAAAATATCTTGTGTAGGTGTACTCAATTCCTATTACTTTTCAAACACTGAGAGGAATTCTTTACGAAATGTATCTAACAGTATAAAAATTAAACTCACCAAACAGAATTTTGTAATTGAAATTCATAGTGAAACTAATTTGAATTAAGTGCAGTATGAATATACAACGGAATAACCCACACATAGTAAATATAGGTAAAGTCAAAATCCAAGCATTTAAATATTTCAATTTCACACACACACACACACACACACACACACACACACACACACACACACACACACACACACACACACACACACATATATACACATATATATATATATATATATATAGAGAGAGAGAGAGAGAGAGAGAGAGAGAGAGAAAGACAGACAGAGATAGCTCTATGAATATATACATATTTTACTCACTTTACAGTGAAGATAATAGTGTATCATCACATAAAAGTAAAAATATGCCTTCTTTTAACTCTGGATGAAACTTTTTAAAATACTAAGATGATGCGGAAAAGTAAATGCCAAGTCAGACACCCCACACAAAATGATTCTAGAAATAATGCTTTATTCTTAAGCATCAAGGGCAAATGTTCTTTCCGACAAATGTAAGTCATTAGAAATACGAACATAAGAAAATAAATTAATATTTATGATTTCATTTGTGCGAACGAAGAATACATTTTTTCGTTGACGGCATGTGTACACTTTAATATATCTATATACTAGCATTTCAGCTCGGCATTGCCCGTGTGTTTGGAAGTGTATGTTGAGCAAAAAAAAAAAAGTGGCAGTAGAAAGGCAGGCTCGAACCCGTACAGTGAAGGAGGAAAAGGACGGAAAAAAACGTGATGTCTTTGCTGTTACGACCACTGTCAAACCAGGAATGACGTAGGTTTAAATTAAGGCTAGAAAATCGAAAAGAGGGATGATTTTCGAAATATCGGCTAAAAAAGCGACCCCTCCCTGTAGAAAAGTGCCCAACTGAGGGTAAAGAAATTAATGTTTTTAGCCAATTTTTCGGTATTTTTCGTCTGAAGGGTCGAGCTTCAAACGGTAGTCATCTTGTGAAAATCCGTTGCCTTTGTCGAAAGTTTTAGGCAAACATGCAAACATACATACATATATTTATATATTGATAACTCAAATTTTCCACCCAAACCGATTAAAAAGCTTGCCCTATGTCTGAATACCCTTTATGTCAAATTTCAAATGTTTAGACTAGAAATTGTCTGAGAAATTTGGTAGAGACCGCAGAGGTCAAATTTTTTAAATTTTGACCCCTATTATGACCCCTTAACCTTTACTGTTTTGGGCTCAAATCAAGATCCATGTTCAAGGAACATATATCTAAAATTTCAATTGTTTATATCTAAAATTGGCGGAGGAGTTTGGTCGAGTTCTCAAAGGTCAAATCGTTGAACTTTGACCCCTTAACAGCCAAATTTCTGACCGAAAACGGATTACAAAGATTTTCCCAAATCTCAGTAGCCGGTATATCAAATTTCGAGTCTGTAGATTAAATTTGACAGAGTTATTGCGTAGGGAAATGTACATAGACACACAGGCACACACACAGACATCATTCTAGCCGATGGTCATTACACTGCCAGCCACAACAAAGTATGTAGATACTGACATTGGAAGATCTGTGGAGAGATGCAACTAGATAGGTCGTCGAACATCTGGGAACATGAACCACCACCGATAACATCAAATGGAAAAGTGACAGTGTTCTATGACAAAGACATACAGGCAGGCAGATACATAAAAGAAAAGCCATCAAGCCAGATATAGTAATATGGAACAAGCCCGAAATGACTGCACTCATTATCGACGTCACAGTTCTAAACGACTTTGGCCTTAATAGAGCAGAACGGGAAAAGATAACAAAATATCAGGACCTAAAAAATTATCTAAAAACAACATGGTCTCTGAAAGAAATAAACATTATACCAGTTGTGATAGGAGCAACTGACCTAATAAAAAATCACCTTCATAAATACTTAGAAGCAATCCCTGGAAAACCAAACTATAAGGAAATACAGATAGCAGCCATAAAGGGAACAGTATCTATCCTTAAAAGAGCCCTCGGATATAAATTTAAACTGTAATAGAATCAAGTGATCCAAACTAACAAAAGTAAAATAAAAAAAAGAAACAGACACGTTCACTTTTATAGCTATTCTAGCAATTCAGCCCGGCTTTACTTGGGTCCTATGTACCATTCATAAATTTATGTGCATATGTATATATTAAAAAGTGTGTATATGTACGGTAATGCCTTTCTATATAATAGGCCCCTTTAACTTCCATAGAGAAATATTGGTTGAGACCGCAGAGGTCAGATTTTTTTAACTTTGACCCCAATTTTGACCCCTTAACATTTATTGTTTTGGGCTCAAATTATATTAAAATGTTGGACCCATGTCCAAGTAACCCACATCTAAAATTTCAAGTGTTTAGACCCAAAATTCGCGGAGGAATTTGGTAGAGTTTGTAAAGGTCAGCTCTGTAAACTTTGACCTTTTACCAGCCAAACTTTCGCCCAAAAACTGATTAAAAAGCTTGCTGTATGTCTGAATACCCTTTATGTAAAATTTAAAATTTTTAGACCCAAAAGTGACTTAATAGTTTGCTAGAGACCGCAAAGGTAAAATCTTTTGGACTTTGACCCTTGGAAGCAAAATTTTCTGCAAAAAACGATTAAAAAGCTTGCCCTATGTATGAATACACTTTATGTAAAATTTCAAATGTTTAGACCAAAAATTTATTTATTTTTTTTTAATTACATTTTCACCCCAAACAAGGCACATTGCCACTTTGGTGTAGGGGGCTACTATCAGGGGAAACAACTACTGGGGTACTATGTAGGGAGTTGGGCAGAAAGATGTCGGTTCACATTACACTTGAACTTCTGTATCGGATTTAGCTGCCTGTCGGGTTTGTTAAGGGTGTTTACGGTGTGGGGCACAAGTGCTTGCAGTTCGTCAGAGCATTCACCATTAAAATACTGGTAGAACAGGCAGAGGGATGCAACATTTCGTCGATGGTACAGGAACTGGAGTTTAGATGACAGTTCAGGACCTATCAGATTTGCGACTCTCTTTTGAAGCTTGTCTAGGAGCGATAGACTAGTAGCAGATGCACCAGCCCAAAGATGACACCATACATGGGCGAATGGTGGCCTTATAGAAGGATACATTCAGGTGTTAGTAGGTTTCTAGCACGGTAGAGAGAGCCCACCTTTTTCACAGCGGTCCTGGCAATGCTCTCAATGTAATTGTTCTAATATTTCCTGTGAAGGTCCAAGAATAGACGCTTGAGGTACTTCTGCATTTATATTATATTGTTTGGATATACGACCGTTAAGGACAACCTGGATTTTTCTCTTACCTAAGAAGGATTTAATTATGTTAAGTATTCTTCCAGTGATACTATATGCTCTAATTTTCCTGAGGAGACCCTTATGCCATACCCTGTCAAAAGCTTTAGATATATCTACAGCTACCGCACTACCCTCCCCCCACTTTGTCCAATTTGGTAGAGACCGCAGAAATCAATTTTTTAAAACTTTGACCCCAATTATTACCCCTTAACATTTATTGTTCTGAGCTCAAATTGAATTATCAAGTTAGATCCATGTCCAAGGAACGTATATCCAAAGTGTTTAGATCCAAAATTGGCGGATGAGTTTGGTAGAGTTTTCAAAGGTCAAATGTTTAACTTTGACACCTTAACAGCCAAATTTCTGGTCAAAAACCGATTAAAATTTTTCCCAAATCTCAATATTCCGTATCTAAAATTTGGAGTCTGTAGATTGAAAATTGACAGAGTTATTTGGTAGGGAAATGTACACAGACAGACACACAGATAGACAGACATTTTCACTTTTATAGATATATAGATATAGATAGATTTGACGCAATACATAGTAATGACTGAAAAAGTTAAAAAAAAAGACTCGTGCGCCACCACCGAGAATCGAAACCAAAATGTTCAGCTCACGATTTATTTTTGCCACTATTGTCAATGACTTGGATATGAAGACATTTATAACACAAGGCTAAAAATTAAAACATGAACCAATACCTACTACATTATGCATTCGTAATGTCGGCGTTCGACCTTCACCTGGCCAATTTCTTTTTTTCACACTTTTGCACCGATTTTTCCCCGGATAAAACCCAAATATAAAGTTTCGCATGGATTCAAATACCTTATATATAAAGTTTCCTGTCTGTAGACCAAAAACTCTAGGAGGAGTTTGGTAGGCAAAATTTGTTAAACAAAAATATGTACGTATACATAAATATATATGGAAACAAATTTGTGCTTACTATAAACTTTTTACCCAAATATTATTAATATATATATATATATATATATATATATATATATATATATATATATATATATATATATATATATATATATATATTATAATTAAACGTAATAGTTAACTAAAGAATAAGAAAACCGAATAAACTAATAGGGAATTAATTAAAATGAATGTCTAAAAGAATATGCAAATAGACTAGATCTTTTGCTAGTGAATGCAATTCCACAACTCATTTATAAGTAAGTTGTATTTTCTTTTTAAACAAACCAAAAAGACCGGTTTCCTGTCTTTTCTGTTTAGCCCTTTGGCTGTCCCCGACATCCAAAGACCAGCTACCAGACCCCTTGGGTCTGGTTAAAACTTTTTTTTTTATTGTTCTTGTTTTTTCGCCTCCTGTTGAAGCCATTAACTGTTTTTCCTTTTTCGATATCTTTCAGGTTGTCTCTCTTCCCTGGCTCGACTTAAGCAGCTGGCCGCTCTGTGTCTGAGGTGATTGGAGTCAAATCCAATATAATCCTCAGCCAGGCCAAATCGGCGGGTCTGAGCCGGGGAGAAGACGCAGATAGGGAGGGTAGCTGGTCCGGACTCCAGTGCGGAAATGCCTAGTCCGGGGTCCAGTTCCCAGAGGGGGGCTTTGATCAATCTGGGGGCTGGATCAGGCCCAGAGAAAGTCTCACCACCACCGCCACGTGGTCCGGATCCGCTCCTTTCCCTAGCCCGGGTTCTGGTGGTCGTGTCCCTGACACGGTCACCGGTTCAGGCTCAGTAAATAGACCCATAGGTGCGGCCGCTGCTGCCCCCCGCACTAGACCCGGTGCTGGCCGGTGGCGGCTCCTGGACTATTAATAACACTGCGGTCCCCGTCAGTGGTAGGCTTAGGCCAGCTGGGAGATGTGATCCAGCTCAGTGGGATCGGCAGAGAAAGAGGGCTTTAACTGTTAGCCCTCCCGCCCATAGGAGGACAGAACTCCTAGGGATGGGAATAAAACCATCCACCTCTGCCAATTTCTCCACTTTGAGAACCATCGACCCGGATCAGGCATTTATGAACGCGGTGCCGGAAGACCGGGAAGAGGCCATCAACATCACATGCTCTCGCTGCTGGAATCACAACTTAACATCACATTGGGTGACGATCTACGGTGCAGCAGTGATGATAGCAGCCAGGATGAAAGCAAGACCAGACTGCCAGGACAAGCGAGAGCATCCCGTCCCAGGAGCAAGAAGGGGGCTGCTAGGATAGACATCAAGAGTGGGGCAGCAAGTACCACAGCCATGAAGAAGCCGGCACCTGTCCCCAAGCCATCGTTCCCAAAGGAGAAACCAGCGGAGTGGCCAGCATTGCCAGGGAGTTCGCAGGCGCTGGATTCCTCTGGCTCAACTATTCCCCCTTGTCAGAGGACTCCTCCATCCCCAGAGTCGCACCACAAACGGCCTCGGCAGTGGTAAAGTAATGGGGCCCTCAGTCTCAACTCACCCCCGAAGATTACCGTCGGTTATTCGACTCCAAATACAAGGAGTTGACCGATGTTAATATCATAAAAGCAGTGCCTGGAGCTGTGGAAAGACTATCGAACAGGATAGTATCGTTAGACACCATAGACACCAAAAAGAGAGCACTGACCGGGGTTTCCAAAGACAGCATAGCAGAAATTCTGGGGGAACTCAACATCCCCGCAACCTACATCTGTCGTCATAGCTATACGATGTGGGATCTCCTGCTGCCGAGAGAAGATGCCATCAAAATATTTAGGTCGGAGCTAAGGTGGAAAAACCTCCGCTTTAAACCTGCATATTTGAGCAAAACGCGGACCAACGTATCAATCTTGGGTGTTCCCTGCTTCCTTGGCCCTGAACAATTAGGGGCATTTATGAACCAATATGGGGACGTTGAATCTTTTCTCCCAGTCCGTTGTTCCCGTAACATTATGGTAGGAGACTACAATCTAAAAATGACTATTACAGTAGAAGGTCGCATGCCCCACTGCTGCAATTGTCAACAGCAGGGCCATATGGCACGGGAATGATCCAAAAGAAACGCTCAGCCTGTGGTAGTAGTTGCAAAACCGTCGGCGGTGGTACCAACAGCCCCTGAGAAGCCAGCTGGAGGGGGCACCTCAACAGCAGAAGCAACAACGGCGGATGACTGGACCAAGGTGGCAAAGAAGAACTGAAGAGCCACGAAGACCCCACAAAAGAGCGACCCCTGGATGTACAACGTCGGTCGTTTCCCTCCCCCTATTATTTTGTCCGTAGTTGTGTCCATTCACTCTTAGGAAGTGTTCCCTTGTTTTCGGCTGATACCGGAAAACAGAAAGCATTTCAAAATTAAATAGGTAAGGATGGGTCCTCATTAACACATTCATCGCTTAACGTTTTATTTGGTTCATTCATTTTTTATTACTGTTGTTTTTCTTTATTTTGGGGTGTTTTAAGGCTCTCATTATCCCCGCCCATCACCCGCATATATCATAAGTATCACCATTCCATCTTTCATATATCATACGCATCACCTTCATTGTTTCATTGTAAATAAAAATCATAAAAAAAAGAAAAAAAAAGCTAGTAAATATTATTCATGTCATCTGGGGCGTTTAAGTCGATCCAACCCCTAGAGTGAATGCAGTATCGTGGTGACTGCAACTAGTTATAGGGAATAGACAATGTGGACGACCCCCGGCCTTCATGCACTCTTTTTTGGCCTTATGCCACATTTAAAAAGAATCATTTACATATTTTATATAATTTTCATCAAAAAAACTAAAAAAAAAACGATTTTATAGGAGTACTAGCATTTCAGCTCGGCGTTGCCTGGGGGTTTGGATGTGTATGTTGAGCCCCCCCCCTCCCAAAAAAAACACAACACAAAAAACAAAGTGGTAGTAGAAAGGCAGGCCCGAACCCGTACCGCGAAGGAGAAAAAAAACCGGGAAAAAGACCTGACGTCTTTGCTATTACGACCACCGCCAGACCGGAAGAGACTCATGTTTAAATTAAGGCTAGACAATCGAAAGAAGAGGATGACTTTCAAAAATATCGGCGAAAAAAGCACCCCCCTCTATAGAAAAGTGCCCAGTTGAAAGTGAAGATATTAATGTTTTTAGCCAATTTTTCGATATTTGTCGTGTGAAAGGTCGGACTTCAAAATGATAACTTGGTAAAATCCGTCGCCTTTCACTAACGTTTAAGGCAAACATGCAAACATACATATACATACATTTATATATTATTAACTAAAATTTTTAGATCTAGACCGATGAAAAAGCTTGCCCTATCTCTGAATACCCTTCACCCTCTGAATTTCAAATGTTTAAATCAGAAATTGTCTGAGATCGCAGAGCAAAAAAAAAAGGTCAATTTTTTAAACTTTGACCCCTATTATGACCCCTGAACATTTATTGTTTTGGGATCAAATCAAGTTATTAAGTTAGATCCATGTCCAAGGAACCTATATCTAATATTTCAAGTGTTTATACCCAAAATTGTCGGAGAAGTTTGGTAGAGTTCTCAAGGGTCAAATCGTTGTACTTTGTCTACTTAACAGTCAAATTTCTGGCCGAAAACGAATTACAAAGACTCCAAAATCTCAGTACCCTGTATATCAAATTTCAAATCTGTAGACTTAAAATTGACAGAGTTACTGCTTAGAAAAATGTTTACACACACACACACACACACACACACACACACACACACACACACACACACACACACATACACACACACACACTTTTATTTCAGCCCGGCGTTTCCCGGGTGTTTGGAGGTGCATGTTAAGGAAATTTTTGTTTTTTTAACTTTGATCCTATTATGAACCTTTATTTTTTTTTTTTTGGCTCAAATCAAGTTATTAAGTTAGATCCATGTCCAAGAAACCTATATCTAAAATTAGAGTGTTTATATCCAAAATTGGCAGAGGAGTTTGGTAGAGTTCTCAAAGGTCAAACCATTGCACATTGACCCCTTAATAGCCCAATTTCTGGCCAAAAACGAATTACAAATATTTTCCCAAATCTCAGGACCCTGTATATCAAATTTCGAGTCTGTAGACTGAAAATTGACAGAGTTATTGCGTTGGAAAATGTACACACACACACACACACAAACACACACACACACAGACACGTTCGCCTGTTGAATGTCGAGCAGTGATCCGGTTTTTGTATTTGAAAGGACGCACACCACAGGAGACTTTTGATGAAATGAAAGAAACTTATGGTGATTATGATCATATGACCTTATCATCGTGAATTCAAACATGGCCGGAAGTCTGTGGAAACAGCTCCCAGACCTGATCGCCCCCCTTCTGCCATTGATGAGGCATCTGTCCATCAAGTTGAGGCTGCCATTTTGGAAGATTGGCGCATTACTATTCGCCAAATAGCCCAAGATATCAAGATTAGTACAGGGTCTATCATTCATGACCATTTGCATATGCATAAGGTGTCTGCCAGATGGATTCCCAGGTTGCTCACACCATTCCAGAAGTGAGAACGCGTTGAGTACTCGAGGATGAATTTGGAAATGTGCCAAGAAGATGAGTTAAAGGTTTTCAAAAGACTGATTACACAGGATGAAACCTGGGTCCATCACTATGATCCAGAGACCAAAGTCCAGTCAATGCAGTGGAAGCACTTGGACTCACCACCTCCAAAGAAGGCAAGGGTACAGCCTTCCACTGGCAAGGTCATGCTCACAGTCTTCTGGGATTAGGACAGAGTAGTGATGACAGATTTCCTGCACCACAATTACAGGCTCCTATTATGCTTCACTTTTGAGGAAATTAAGGGAAGCTATCAAAATCAAGAGGCGGGGCAAGATCAGCAAAGGTACCTTCCTCCTGCAGGACAACACTCCGATCCACAACTCGCATGTCACCAGATCAGAAGCACGGGCGCGTAGTTATAAAATCATTCCCCATCCTCCCTACTCTCCTGACCTTGCACCTTCTGACTTTCACCTCTTTCCCAGCCATGAAGTTGTTTTTGAAAGGAAAGCGTTTCCCAGATGATGCAGCCTGTATTCAGGAGGACCAACCCGGGGAGTTCTACAAAAACGGTCTCCAGAGTTGCATCAAACGATGGGAGAAATGCATAACTCTGGGTGGTTCCTATGTAGAGAAAGACTAATAACTGTGCCAAGTTTTGTTGCTCTATTGCTATGGGAAGTGGGTCAGGGGTATTACTTATTGCACGCCCCTCGTATATAAAAGTGTGAATATGTAAAATAATGCCTTTCTGTACAATAGTCTTCCTTAACTACTATAGAGAAAAGACAGACAGACATTTTCACTTTGATAGATATATAAATAGATAGATAGATAGATAGATAGACAGACAGACATGTTGGATGCAATATATAGTAATTATTTAAAAAGTATATAAAAAAAGACTCATGCGACATCACCGAGAATCAAAACCAAAACGTTCAGCTCATGATTTACTTTGCCTCTTCCGTCAATGACTGGACTATGAAGCCACGTTTACTGCAAGGTTAAAAATTAAAACAGGAACCAATAGCTACTATGTTATGCGTTTGTAATGGTGGCGTCTGACCTTCACCTGGTAAATTTCATTTTTTTTTTAATTTTCACACTTTTGCACTGATTTTTCCGGGCTAAAACTCAAATATAATGTTTCGCGTGGATTCAAATACCTTATATATGAAATTTCATGTCTGTAGACCAAAAACTCTTGGAGGAGTTTGGTGGGCAAAATTTGTTAAACAAAAATATATCCGTATACATATATATATGGAAACAATTTTGTGTTTACTATAAACTTTTTGCGCAAATATTATGCAAGTATAAATCATGTAGAATATCTGCATTAATATAATTAAATGTAATAGTTAACTAAAGATGATCACCCCATAAGAAAACCGAAGCAACTTAAAATGAATGTTTAAAAGAATATATAAATTAGCTAGATCTTTTACTAGTGAATACAATTTCACTACCCATATCTATCTATCTATCTATCTATCTATCTATCTATCTATCTATCTATCTATCAATAAAAGTGAACGTGTCTATGTGTCTCTGTACATTTCCCTACGCAATAACTCTGTCAATTTTTAGTCTACAGACTCAAAATTTAATATACAGGGTTCTGAGATACGGGAAAATCGATGCGATCGGTTTTCAGCGGTTCCTTAGACATGGATCTAACTTAATAACTCGATTTGAGCCCAAAACAATGAATGTTAAGGGGTCATAATAGGGGTCGAAGTTTAAAAAGATTGACCCTTTTTTTTTGGCTCAGCATATACCTCCAAAACGCCGCGCCTCCATGCTAGTATATCTATAAAAGTGAACGTGTCTGCGTGTCTGTGTGTCTTTCTTTCTGTCTGTCTGTCTGTTGACATTTTCCTTCGCAATAACTCTGTCAATTTTTAGTCTACAGACTCCAAATTTAATATACAGTGTACTGAGATTTGGGAAAATCGATGCGATCGGTTTTCAGCCAGAAATTTGACTGTTAAGGGGGTCAAAGTTCAACGATTTGACCTTTGAGAACTCTACTAAACTCCTCCCACAATTTGGGGTCTAAACAATTGAAATTTTAGATATAGGTTCCTTAGACATGGATCTAACTTAATAACTCGATTTGAACCAAAAAGAATAAATGTTAAGGTGTCATAATAGGGGTCAAAATTAAAAAAATTGACCGTTTTTTTTTGCTCAACATACACCTGCAAACACCCGGGCAACGGATGGCACCATTGCTAGTATAAGAAATTTTTTTTTTTTAATAATTAGAAAAGAGGGGGTTTAATATGAATATCAATACACACAAAAGAAAAACAAATTCATACGAGTATAGATGGATAATAGATAGATATAGATAGATCTATAAAATTAAAGTATCTGTCTGTCTGTCTGTCTGTCTGTCTGTGTACATTTCCTTACACAATAACTCAGTCAACTTTCAATATACAGACTCAAAATTTGATTTACAGGGTCCTGAGATTATGTAAAATCTTTTAATCGGTTTTCAGCCAGAAATTTAGCTGTTAATGTATCAAAGTTCAACGATTTGACCTTTGAGAACTCTACTAAACTCCTCCGCCAATTTTGGGTATAAGCACTTGAAATTTTAGATATAGGTTCCTTGGGCATGGATCTAACTTACTAACTTTATTTGAGCCCAAAAGAATAAATGTTCAGGGGTCATAATAGGGGTTAAAGTTTTAAAAAAGTTTTACCTCTGTGGTCTCTACCAAATTACTCAGATAATTTCTGGTCTAAACATTTGAAATTTTACATAAAGGGTATTCAGAGATAAAGCAAGTTTTTTAATCGGTTTGGGTCGAAAATTTGAGCTACAAATATATAAGTCTATGCATGTCTATTTGCATGTTTGCCTAAAACTTTCGATAGAGGCAACCGATTTTCACAAGATCAGTATCGTTTGAAGCTCGACCCTTCAGACGAAAAATACCGAAAAATTGGCTAAAAACATTAATTTCTTCACCCTCAACTTTGCACTTTTCTACAGGGAAGGGTCGCTTTTTTTCGCCGATATTTTCAAAAGTCATCCCCGTTTTCAATTTTCTAGCCTTAATTTAAACCTATGCCACTTCCAGTTTGACGATGGTCGTAACAGAAAAGACGTCATATTTTTTCATTTTTTTTCCTCCTTCGCGGTACGGGTTCGAGCCTGCCTTCCTACTTCGACTTTTTTTTTTTGCTAAACACACACTCCCAAACACCCGGGCAACGCCAGGCACCGATGCTAGTATATATATATATATATATATATATATATATATATATATATATATATATATATATATATATATTGATATGAATGCCCCTCAGTGTTGAACGACGAAGAAGGATTACGTAACAAAAAGAAAAGTGGAAAATAATTTTGGTTCTCTGGTTCGAATGCATGCAGTATATCGAACAAGAGGGGAGGGGAAGACCTTTCTCAGACCAGTGAAATAAAACAGAACACAGTGAGAGAAAATGGAGGCAAACGCGGTCTTAAATTTAAGTCAACTTTATTACAAAGAAAATAATAGGCTAAGGGAGGGGATCTGGAAAAAGAATTAATTAAACAACAAAAGAAGAACAATCATGAGGGTGGAGGTCTTATGCTAGTGTCCAAAAATGCCGACGGAAAATACATCAATGAAAAACAATTAAAAAAAATGGTAAAATAAACGAGTCGCCGATATGTCGCACGAAGAGGTATATAGAGAGGGAGGACTTACAGTTCATATTTTTCTTATGTGAGGCTTCTTCGACAGTCTGTTGTTTTAGGATTCTTTTTTCTTTTTCTTTTGGACAGTTGGTTCAAACAGATGTCTTCAACAATCATTTCTTCGTTAGTCCATAGCTTGAAAACATATCTGTAAGGTTCGCCATTTCCTCGTCATTTTACGGTCTGCATTATTTCCTTTCGTTCGCTGTTGGTGTGGAATTCTTCCCCAGCATTATCTCCTTTGACAGTGTCAAGTCGTTTCTCCTTTTTTTCTGTCGTTGTTGGGTGGAAATTTTATATGTCCGCCCGGATCGGCGGGTCGGCAGAGTCTGTACGAAATGTCTTTTTTCTCTCTCTCCCTCTCTCTTTTTCCATCCATATTTCACTTGTCTTTCCTTTTTCCTTCTTTGTTCATTTTTTGACGCTAAGAAACCCGAAACCGAGCGGGGTAATAAAACAACGGATGACGTGGCAAAAATCGCTGACTCATACTGAAGGGGGTGGGAAGTGTTAATATCGGTTGAGCGTTTTATCCAACTCTTTTCTCCTTTATCTCTTTCTTTCTCTCTTATTGCTTTAGTGGCAATTAAACTAGAACAAAGTGAAAAGGCTAGATGCATTCTTCGTCTGCTAAAATAAGTTAAATTTAAAGCTTCCTCTTTTAACCACATAATCTTGTTTTAGGATTATGTAACATCTCCCCACTAAAACAAGTGAATCAGGCTCACATGTGAGCCCATTTCACGTAATCTCGACAAGCGGCGCAGGAAATATTACAAATATTTTTATAGATTTCATTCTCCATTGTAAGATATTATTTACCGCCTTGCGAAACGCTAAATTAAATAGGATTGTCTTCAAAGGTTCATCTGACGGAAGGCATTTGCCCCAATCTTTATGTGGGCGTAAATTACAACTTCTTACTTTATTATTACAACTGTCACCATCCTCGTCATTTTCTTTTGGTTTACTCTCGAAATAGTCGTCATCTTCGCCATATACTTTATATCTATCATATGGTTATCGTTACTTTCGTCGTTTAGCGTATATTTATCACCATCATGTTCATCGCCGTTGTCGTCATTATTGTCGTCGTCGCCGTCATCATGGTTCTCATTGTCACTTAACCCTGTCTCTTTTTTTTACAAGGTGGTCGCCACTTATCAAGGTCCGGAAGCCACTCAGGGATAAGGATTATTGTAAGTACAGTACAGTGTGGATATTTAATAAAGTGTCTACTTAAGAGGGCGGTTCATCAGGAATGTGTTTACGTTGGACTTGAAGACATCCAAGTTGTAGTCAGGAGGGAAGCAGGCAGACGGAACAGAGTTCCACAGGCGTGCAGTTCTAAGAACGAAGCTTTGTTCTCGACTAAAACATCAGTTAACTCTCTACCGAAAGGTTGCTCTATACATCTCTGAGGATATGGTCGGTCCCAATTTGCAGCAGGCATAGCATCAGTCATCGCTCTGGCCGTGTTAGTAGTAACCGCCGTACTAACAATATCACTGGCAGCAACTGTAGTAGTCGTCATAGCGACACTAGTAGAGGTTATTCTCTGTTGCTTCTCTCGGTCAATCGGGTGAACTATTTGTTTTTCATCCCCAGTGGAGAGTTTATCGTAATTTTTGGCTATACAAGCACGACAGGGAATTTGTGAATTTCTCCCAACACTACCCGTATTCTCACTATCCTTTTTAAAATTTCGTACGTCATTCTCAGTACCAGACTTATTATCACTATCTGTTATAATAATCAAGCTATCCCTTGTTTGTTGTGTCGTCTGTATTTTGTTCGTCGGATAAACAGAATCTCGGTCTATTTTCGTGAGGTGTCATTGTCATTGTTCTTAGCGCTATCTACCTCTGCAGACGAAGTGTCTCGCTTTTTTTTCGGATGGTACATTAAAAAAAAAAGTTTTCACCCCAATGCCTCATTCTGCCACTCTCTCCTTCTGCGTGAGGACTAATATCTGATGTGGAGAAAAAGGTCTGAGATTTTATATCCTGATTCTTTCAATTTCAGGGGAAAGCCGGTTGAACACTGAACTGCTATATATTTTCTTTTTAATTCTGTTAATATCTATCTCATGCTCTCTTGCTATTTTATCTATTTCTTCCATAGAATTCGCTTACTTAAGTCTCGACCTTAATGTTTCTAGTTGGGCCTTTGTTTCGGCCTCTGTCGTTTAATATAATTCTCGTTGTACTTGAGTGGTTTGTCTTCTAAAGCCTCTAAAACGACTTCGTCGACTAAATTTTTATCTGCCAGGTATTTAGTCAGGGACCTAATAAGTTGGTATTTTCTACTAGGTTATATTGTCTTCCTACCGCTAGGATATCGTTCTTTTTCAATTAATATAACCCCTCGAACGGCGGAGCCTCCAAAAATGCATTTACTTCCCCCATTCTGAATCTATTGCCTCCGCTGTCTCACAGGTGTACTCGTCTGTTCTACTGGCCGTACAGAGGAAGAGTAAAATTCCCGGACGAGAGAGCCCCCATTTACGTTACCAACGCCCCCTCCGTTGTGAACGACGAAGGAGGATTACGTAACAAAAAGAAAAAAAAGGAAAATAATTTTCGTTCACGTGTTCGAATGAATGCAATATATCGAACAAGAGGGGAACACCTTTCTCAGACCAGTGAAATAAAACAAAATAGGCACAGAACACAGTGAGAGAAAATGGAAATTTTATACGTTCGCCCAGCTCGGCGGGTCGGCGGGTCTGTACCAAATGTCTTTTATTTCTCTCTTTTCCTCTCTATTAATATCGGTTGAACGTTTTATTTAACTCTTTCCTCCTCTCTCTCTCATTTTTTCATACACTCTCTCTTTCTGTCCTTTTGTCGGTGGCAATTCAACTAGAAAAAAATGAAAAGGCTAGATCCATTCTTCGTCAGCCAAAATAAGTTAAATTTAAAGCTTCCTCTTTAAACCACATAATCTATTTTTAGGATTATGTAACACTATATATATATATATATATATATATATATATATATATATATATATATATATATATATATATATATATAGTGAAATTTAGGATTTCTCCTTTTGCCGTTAACTGATTTTGATAAAAACGTTCCACATTATTAGGAATAAAATTGTCATATTTTTTCGTTTATTTGATTATTTTAACACAGGTTTTAAATTTATTTCAGATGATTTTATTTAAGAATTTTTGAAGAAATGATCCGATTGTGAAATTTTCAGTTCTGTAGCATTTGGACGAATAATAGCCGCAAGTTATATTAGAAACCTGAATAACCAAAACAATTTTCGCCACCGCTTCAATGTAAAATCCCATGAATGCTTTTTTAATTTCTTAACCACGGGAATCTGAGACTCCAATTGGTTTGGAAGTATATGCCGTTGGAAATGAGTAGCATTTTGTGTACTGACAATCCAAGACGACAATGAGTGGACTTGATCGTTGATCAAATGTTTGAGCCTATTTTAGATAAAGCTCAACTCCCTACATAGTAGTCTTGCAACTTATGTCCCCGACAGTAGCCCCCTACATCAAAGTGGTACTGTGCCTTGTTTGGGGTGAAAATGGACTAAAAAAAATATGTAAAAAATTTCAGCTTCTTTTATTTTATCGAATTCAACAATTCCTAAGTTCCTTCTCAACCTCTTTTATCATTTCCCATTCAAAAGTTTTATTCCTTTACTTTCAACAATTTTCCCCTTTTCAATTTTAAGGCACCATACTTTTTTCATGCTAAATTCCATAACTATGTCATTACTGAATATGTGAACAGTTCTTACAAGCATATTTAGCTGGTATTTCTTCTTCTTCTTCTTCTTCTTCTTCTTCTTCTTCTTCTTCTTCTTATTGTTATTATTGTTATTATTATTATTATGGTAGAATCGAAGAAATAAGAAAAGGAGTTAAACTAGGACAGAAAGCCAAGGACGAGCTTGAAAGGAGGTATTGATTGCTGGAAAACGGAACGATGACTGTTCTAACCAGTGGCAGCTCGTGCCTGAGATTAGTGGGGGTGCTGCTTCAAAAATTTTACGTATTTTTTTAATATCGTGTAAAGGAATTCGAATATATAAATAAATATTTAATCAAATAATAAACAAACATTCAAATACATATTCAAATATATAACAAAGACAAATGATCAATCAGAAATGGATAATACGCAAAAACTTTTTTATTAAAAAGATTTTTTTAAATTATGTACACTTTACAGAATAAAAATAATATATATATTTATTCCTTTTCAGATTAAATAAAAGTTTGCGGGTTTTTTTTTTTTTTTTTTTTTTGCAAACAAACGAAAAACATTTTTTAAAATAACTTATTTTTTATAAAAACAAAAAAGAAAAACTTTGAAATTTACCTGCCTCCCTACGAGGGTTAATTTAGGAGTTTACTATTTGAAAATAGCGTTTTATTTAATAACAGTTTTATTTACAAAATTTATTTTTAAAGATGTATTTATAACAAAACGTATTTGTAAATAAAATGCAAAATAAAAAAGTTTACATTTTATATATTGAGCAAACAAACAAAAATATTTAAAGATACAAAATTTTATTTACAAATCTTTTAACAACTTGCTTTTTATATACAAAGAACAAATTTGGCTATTTACTGACCTTCCCATGCCGGTAAAGATCGACATAAAGTGGATAGTTATTATAAGAAAATGGGATGTCATATATAAGCATTATAAAACATCGAATTTTAATGTAGCTTTCTTCCCCAAAAAACAAAAAATTAAAATTGTCTCAGTCCAGAAGGATTTCTAATTACTTTTTTTTAATGCGTATTATCTGACCCATCTACTAACAAATTCGGGTTTGTATTACTGCACACATAGATTCGAAAAAGTTGTCAAAAAACAAATATATAACAAATAAATGTTATCAAAGACAAGATAAATTACTTTTCTACCAAACTGGATATAATTTTCGTGTTTTTATTCAATTTAACATGTTTATTCAGCTCGAAAAGCATACAGTGTTTACCGATGTATTGGAAAATTCAAAATGGCGGCCGACTCTCTTTAACACGGTAAGTTCGGGAAAAGGTGTTATAAATAATAAACTAGACAAAATACTATTAAAAAACCACCGAATATATGTCAAGTTATGTTACGGTAACATATATTGAGCAAATTTCTAACAGTATTTTGTCTAGTTTATTATTTATTACATCTTTTTCCGAATTTACCGTGTTAAAGAGAGAGTCGGCCGCCATTTTAAATTTTCCAATACATCGGTAAACACTGTATGCTTTTCGAGCTGAATAAACATGTTAAATTGAATAAAAACACGAAAATTATATCCAGTTTGGTAGAAAAGTAATTTATCTTGCTTTTGATAACATTTATTTGTTATATATTTGTTTTTTGACAACTTTTTCGAATCTATGTGTACAGTAATACAAACCCACAAATTCAATGTAAAGTTTAAAAATGCATAATTATTAAAAAAAAACTGTGTTTTTTTTTACTTACAAACACATTTTAATTAAAAAATCTTGTGTAAAAAATCCATTTTTCAAAGTGTAAAACTTCTAACATTGTCCTTGTCGGAGGCAAATAAATGCTAATTTTTTTTATATCTAAAACATACACGCTAAAAAGATTTCTAACTAAAATCAACATAAACTGTTTCTTCGCTTTTTTGCTTCTAGGAAAAAATGTAAACAGTTGTTTTTGTAAAGTTTAGTTGTTGCAAAATAAATAGCATTTAAAACTACTTTAAAGAAACAAACAAAAAGGCAGGTAGATGGAAAAGTAACTTTATTTTTATGGTAAAATTTATTTATTGTATATTTGGTTTTTACTCTTGGCCGCGTGTTAGCTTCACTGCTAAATTCCCGAATACTTTTAATAAATAAAAATAAACAGTTTCTGCATATTATATATTTCCGTCTGCTACCGACTTAAATCCCAACGCTAAAAGTGTGCGTATTTAAAAAAAAATAGCACAATATTTTATGTACAAGAACACGTTATGTGCAGATTTTAATAATAATTTAAAAAAATATAAGTAAACCTCCTTTTTTTTTTCAATAACAATGTTATCATATTTATACAGGCGCACACTCTAAGCAAACAACGAATTTCACGACACAGAACTGCGCCAAGCGACAGTTCTTCAAGCAGCTTTCCTCGGCTGCCTAAAGCGTCTAATCCGCACATGCGTACAAGAGAATTTCATTAAGAAAGTGTAACTGTGAATTTAACAGCTCCAAGCAAGTTTTATTTTTGTTATTATATGAATTTTGAGATACCGACATTAAAGTTAATGATTTTATAATGTACACATAGAAAAAATAAAATAATAATAATAATAATAATAATAATAATAATAATAATAATAATAATAATAATAATAATAATAATAATAAACAACAACAAACGTATTATTTTTAATTTTATCATTAATATTGTGTAGAAATAACTTGGGGGTGTTGCAGTCCCACAGTTCCATGCACGAGCCGCCACTGGTTCTAACAATGTTGAAAGAGACAGTCCACACTGGTGGTATGAAAATTAGGAACTTTATTGGAAAAAGTGTTGCGTTCCGGCAGGACAACCTTTTCCGGAACAATCAATCTCAGCTGTATAAAGAATTAAATAGTAGTAAACAGGCGGGAAATAACAACACTCCAAATGCAGATGATGCCAGGAAGTTCTGGAGTGGGATTTGGTCTGTCGAAGGGTGATATAATAAGAATGCTATCTGGTTGGGAGAAGTCAGAGAAAGGCTATCAGGAATGCAACAGATGACGAACGTTCAGATAACCATTGCTGACGTGAAGGCTGACATACGAAGGATGACAAACTGGAAGGCACCTGGTCCAGATGGAGTGATAGGTTTCTGGTTCAAACAGTTCCAATGCCTTTATTCACCTATAGCTGCTGCCCTGCAAAAGGTTCGTAAAGTTGGAAGATATCCCTGATTGGCTTGTTAAAGGAAGGGCTACACTAATTTGGAAAGACCCTGCAAAGGGAACGGATGCCAGCAATTATAGACTAATTACATGTCTACCACTAATGTGGAAACTGTTAACGGGAACCTTTGTGGAAAAAAATTATGGACATCTTGTGAGTAATGGTGTTTTCCCTGATGAACAGAAAGGATCTCAGAAAGGCACGAGGGGTACCAAGGAGCAACTACTGATTGATTAGGTAGTGATGCAGGATGCAAAGAGGAAAAAGAGGAATCTGAGTGTAGCATGGATCGATTACAGAAAGGCTTACGGAATGGTTCCTCATTCATGGATCCGTGAAGCACTATTGATGATGAAGGTTGCTGGGAATGTGGTAGGGCTTTTGGAGACAAGTATGGCTCATTGGAAAACGGTGCTGACAGCAAGCAGGTTGGCATTAAACGTGGAATATTCCATGGAGATTCGTTATCTTCGCTTATTTTTGTAATAATAATGATGCCACTGAATATCCTCTTGAAGAGAGGGAAACTGGGGTATAACTTTGGATCTGGTGGAAGATGCCTCAACCATCTACTGTTTATGGATGATTTGAAGATATTTGGTAGAAATGGAAATGGAGAGACTGGTAGAGCTTGTAGGGACATACTTGGAAGACATCAGGATGGAGTTTGGGATTAATAAATGTACAGTGCTGGTAATGAAAAGGGGAGTAAAGGCTCATTTGAATGAAATAGTGCTGCCAAATGGAGAAATCATGAAAGAAATAGAAGATACAGGGTATAATTATATGGGAGTGTTGAAGGGTGTAAGCATCATGAACAGAGAAATGAAGGAAAAAGTCAGGAAGGAGTATCGTAGAAGAGTGAAACTAATTGAGAGAGAGAGTATCGCAAAAGACACGGTCGCATGGAACTCTGGATATATTGTGAGGTCTGTAAGGGGCGAAGTGTGCTGAAAAATGGTTTGAGGAGGTGCCTGATGAAGTGAGAACGAGTGAGGATGGAAATGTAGAGGTATGGTGAGACAAAAGTGTCATAACGACCAGCAATTGGAACATAATCGTTCGGATTTAGTCATCATTGACAAGGTCTCAAAAACCTGGCAATACCCTCAGTATCCTGGGACAGGAATATGAGAGAGAAGGAGAACAAGAAGTGGAGCAATTATGCCCCATTGACCTTGGAGATAAAACACAAATAATCCAGGTACTCTAGGAGTAGTACCAAACCGTCTGGAAGGACAATCGAAAAAAACTACAAATCCCTGATGATTTAGGGGGCCTTCAGACTTCTGCTATTATAGGTACCACCAACATCCTTAGGAAAACCCTTGATCTTTGAAGCTCCTGGGATGGAGCCGGGATTGATGGAAATTCTCTGGAAATAAATCCTATCCCTTTCCAGGGAGAGGTTGATAAACGAAATCAGAATTATTATTATTATTATTATTATTATTATTATTATTATTATTATTATTGTTGTTATTATTAATATTGTTGTTGTACTTAATATGAGTTCTTACACAGGTCATCATCAAATATTATTTTTTTTTACATAGGCATCACCACTTATAAAGGCGAAGAGGCCACTCGAGGATAAGGGTTAAGGAGTGTACAGTAGAAATTGGACAATATAGTAATCATTAGTAATGGAAATTCGGTAAATTTGTTAACTTATATGGAACGGCTCATCAAAAACTTGTTTACATTAGACTTGAAGACAACCATATTGTAGTCAGATGGAAAGCAGGAAAACAGAAGACAATTCCATTGGCGTGCAGTTCTAAGAGAAGCTTTGCTCATGGAATCTATGTTTAGGTTTAGGCACAGATAAAGAGTGGGGAAATTAGTGATAGTGTTTTCTGCTAGACAGGTGTTTCTTGTGAAAGTTTGGCGAGGGGGGACCATAGATTGGAACTCAGACGAGCACTTGCCATGAAAATAACGATAAAGCAGAGACAAACTCGTAACAGCTCTTCTGTGAGATAGAAGTTGTAGGGAAGAGAAAAAGACATCCCCTACGAGGCTACAAAGTCTATTTTGAACTCTATCAAGGCAGGATAAGTCCTTTCTAGCAGCTCTTGCCCAAATGTGGCAAGAGTCTCTTATATAGATAGAGAATTGCATCAGCAGTGAGATATCTTCTAGATCGATAGAAGGATCCCACCATTTTTCCAGCGGTCTTGGCTACGGATTTAATATATGTGTTCCATTTAAGATCAGGAGTAAAGGTCAAGCTCAGAAGCTTGTCAAAATATGAGGACTCCCCAAATCGAGAGCCATTCATTTTAATTGATGCCAGATGGGGATCAGAGCGTTGATGATGTAAAGATAAAAGCTTGGTTTTAGATGCATTCAAAGTAACAAACCACCTCTTTCCCCATTGTACTACTTGCTGAGGAGAGAGAATCAGAGAGAACTTGGTCATTTACGGTCTTAGATGTGCTACCATGGATAGTAGTGTCATCAGCATAAATGTCTACGAATGATGTAAGGATTTGATTTGGAAGATCATTAATGTAGATCAGGAAGATAATTGGGCCCAGGATAGACCCCTGAGAGATCCAGCATTAATACTGAGAGTTTCTGAAATTCTGCCCATCACCCACTACTCTTATGAACCTATCAGAGAGAAATGATTTAATAATTGAGAAGATATTTCCAGCTATACCGTAGTTGGAGATCTTGTCAAGTAAACCTTTATGCCATACTCTATCAAAGGCCTTTTATATGTCAAGAGCAATTACCCTAGAAAGGTAGCCCCGTCGAGAGATTCACTAATTCTGTGAGATATAACTGTAAGCACATCTGCTGTAGATCTATCAGAATGGAAACCATATTGCATGTCATTAAGAATATTGTTCACTGAAAACAACATGTGGTGTTCCCTGGTTACAACAAGTCTCCCAAGATTTCCAGTACTTTCCACCTCTGTCGGTAACCTTTGCAAAGGTTTCGTATTTTGCTTTGCTCCTCTGTCCCATTGATGATAACCTTATGGTTCTGTTCGGACAGCGAAATCCAAAATCTACCCTGATTTTTCCCTCTTGTTAGCTATTATCGCTTAGATGGATTCATATGTTTGTACATCCATTCTCGTTTTCAAGTACTGATTTATGCTTTTTGTTTTTCAATTTCTATGGCATAATCGCAACAGCCGTTTTCCATTGATTTCTTGTTGACAATGAAATTGTGGTGGCAATAAGCATCTCCAAGGTTCCAATCCTTTTCACGTTTATTTAGTAGAGGTTTGGTTAGCACTTTCTCTCTTTGGCCTTTCCATCCTCCTCAACCATTGAATGTGGCACCAGTCAAATCAGACACTATTTTTTGGGTGGAGGTAGTTAATTACAGTTTCAATTTTCTTGGTTCCATGGTGCTCCTCTTTTTAGTTTTCTTCTGTTGCAATTTCTAGACGTCTGGTAAGTGTTGGTAGCTTATTTTGATTTTATTAAGATTTCAGCCGTTTTTTTTTTATTGCTATCTGTAGTATCATTTCAATTTCTCTCATTGTTTTTTCGAAATTTTTTGTTTTTTTTCATATGATAATCGGTTTTATGTTGACTTTCTTTAAATCCTTTTCGGCTTTCTGGCCAGTTCCGTATATTTATTTCACTCCTCCATCATGGTCTGCTGGAACTGTAAAATCCACGGTCTAGCCTAATTTTGTCTTCTTGTCAGCTATTATCGCTTGGATGAGTTTATCTGTTTGTACTGATTTATGCTTTCTGTTTTCATATATATATTTATTATTCTATTATCTATATATTTCTATGCTTTTCGCTTCAACTGTTACAATCCTGACATCCTAAAAGGAAAGTCGAATATTCCAAATGAATAATAAACATTAGATTAAAAAAAAAAAAATACGATGTCGCTGGAAATGAAAAACCTAGCAATATTCTGATTGGATGTGGAAAACGCATGCCACATTCTCATTGGATAAAAGCAATCTCGATAACCAACACCCCAAAATTAACACAATATGGCGGTTTTATCTTTCACTTCAAACGTAATTTTTCATGAAAAAACGTCAAATTTACAGATAAAATATTGGGTTACAATTTTCAGGTATGTGAAAACGTTTATTTATAAAAACATATTTTAAGCTTTGAATTTTTTTTCAATTAAACAAATAAATTCCTTTATATACCTTCGTAATACAAATGGACTATTCTCACTGATTAACTTGTTTGTTAATCTATTTCATTTTATATAATAAAACAAAACAATTTGGGAGCTCGATTTTCCTCTACATTGAAAGTCGACCTTGCGTCTAATTTTGCCATCGTGGGGAGCAAGTAAATAGGAATTATTGCACAGTTAACAAAAATTAAATTAAAACAAAGGGTGCTAATGCAGAAAGTGATTCGCACTATTTTTTTACATAGTAGTTCCACGTTTAATTAAAGTTTTATGATATATTTTTTTTTTATTCAATTGTAATGTTAAAGTACAGAATAGGTACAAAACACCCTTCCCTCCCATGTTAAGAATGGCTTTTTAAATAATAACATTATTTCAGCACGGATCACTCTCTGCATGAGTACCAAACAAAGATTTATTTGGATGTTTATGCATCTATGTTGCTGCGTTATTATTTTAATAGTATTTACAAGTTTAATGTAATTTTTATGATATTTTTGTTAGGTGAAAGTATAAAATAGTTACAAAAACACCCTCCCTCTATGTTAAGAATGGCTTTCAAAATAACGTTATTATTTCAGTGCGGTAACATAGATGCATAAGTGCCTTAATTTTTTAATTTCGAATTATTTATTTCGAATTATTTACTCAAGAAAAAACCCATCAAAAAGTCCAATTTTGATGGAATATTTTTTATATTCGTAGTAATGGACTTTGTTTTTTATTTTTTCTATTTCGTAGCGATATGAATTAGTGCATACTAAAAATATTTCTTTTCCATTTGAAAAACTTTATTGAACTCTGTTTCACTAATATATAAAGAAATAATCATATTTCATAGATATCAAGACCATTTTTCCAGAAAATTAGAATTTCTTTTAGATATGGTATGATTATAATTTATGAAAAATGAAATAATTAAGCAATATTCTGTCCTTCAATTTAAAGTTTGAATTGTTTTTAATGAAAATGATAGAGGAAATGTTGCCTCCAACTCTGCCCTAGAACCAACAACTCAACCCTAGAGCTAACAACTTCCTCCCAAATTTCCCTATGGGGACAGAAGCCACAATTGATGATCTGAAAATTACCCCTTCACATGTCCATGATGTCATAAAAAACTTAGATTTCTCCAAGGCGTGTGCGCCTCATCTCATCCCTGCTATACTAATTAAGAAATGCTCAGCTGAATAAGCCCTCATATATTCCAAACTCTACAACAAATTCGTTGTTGAATCCTGCTTCCCTAATAGCTGGAAGATGACCTCTGTAGTACCAGTGTACAAGAATTTTGGCAAAAGGACCGATCAATTATCGCCCTATAAATCTCCTCTCCCTCTTTGTTAAAATCATCAAGACGTTAATCAATCGAGCACTAGTCCACCACCATGAGAAAGCTATTTTTCTTTCTAACAAACAGTACAGATTTAGGAAAATCGTTCTACTGCAAATATTTTAACAGTCATCTCTGAACGCATATACCATGCACTGGATAAGACAGGTGAAGCCAGGATTGTAGTCCTCGATATATCCAAGGCCTTTGACAAAGTCTGGCATGAAGGGCTGTTAATGAAAATCAAATTATATGGTATAACTGGACGAATACTAAATATAATTAGATCCTTTTTAGACAATAGGACCATCCAGGTTGTCATTGATGGACATACATCCAAGCAGCATAACATTAATGCAGGAGTGCCTCAGGGGTCCTTGGACTACTCTTATTCCTGATATTCATCAATAACCTCCTCGATAATATTGAGTCTAAGAAAGATGGGTATATTTACTGAGGGTACAATGCTCTATAACATGGGAAGAACGGATGTACACAAATCCAAGACAATGGCCGAATCATTAGAAAATGACCTCTAGACCGTAGTTGAATGGACACGTAAATGGATGGTGACATTTAATGCTAGTAAGACTAAGTTGTTCTCCTTTAACAATTACAAGAACCACCGATATTCATGACAAATAACGCCCTGCCTGAGAATTTTTCCTTCAAACTCCTCGACTTAACATTCACAGGAAATATGAACTGGAATACATACATTGAGGATATTGCGAATCTGGTGCAAGAAAGATGGGGTCCCTCTATCGTGCTAGACAACTGCTTGCACCTGAGAGTATCCTGCACTTCTATAAGGCCACCATTCGTTTATGCATGGAGTATTGTTGCCACATCTGGGCTAGTGAATCTACCACTAGTCTCTCTCTCTCTCTCTCTCTCTCTCTCTCTCTCTCTCTCTCTCTCTCTTGGATTGGGTTTAAAAAAGAAAAGGGTCTCTAATTTAATAGGTCCCACTTTGTCACATGGGCTCCAACCCCTGTCCCATGGCTGTAATGTTGCATCCCTGTGTCTGTTTTACAAGTATTTTAATGGAATGTGATCTGATGAACTCATTGCACTTGTGCCCCCTTGACATACATATTCCCGACATACCCTCTTAGCAACAAAATCACACCCCTTCACTGTTGAGGTCCCCAAATGTCAGAAAGTTTTTACTCAAATAGCTTCTTCCCTAGAACAGCTAGACTTTGGAATTCTCTTTTTGCTGCCTGCTCCCAAACTATACTGATATGCAGAAGTTCAAATGTAATGTAAACTAACATCTTCATCTTTCTTAGACATCGTCTCAATTAGTTGCCCCTTTCGTCCAAGTGGCAATATGCCTTGTTTGGGGTGAAGGTGAGTGAAAAAAAAAATTCCTAATCATTATTGGTTGTGTGGAGGTAATGCATTTTAAAAATCAATGTATCTTTGCAAACAGATTCTTTAAATAGTAATGTTAATCCTGAATGCAACGCCAATATCCTATTGAATACAAATTCTGCAAATCAGACAAGCATTATACATTTTCAAGATAACAATCAAAAGAAGAGTAAAGTCAGATTAATTTGAATAATGATAACAATCAATACTCATCTCACAAAAATTCCAACAGTCAATATCTATAACAAAAATGACAATGAACAATCAATATCTATAACAAAAATAAACCTAGAACCCCATCCTCCTACGTAGACCCCTACTACCACATCTCCTTCTCCAACATCAGGGGTCTACGTTCTAACCTTCCAGAGGTTGAAACCCAATTACAGGAGACGAAACCTGACATATTCTTCCTAAGCGAAACTGGAATAGGGCCGACCACCTCCCTAGATGAGTTCATAATTAAAGGATACTCTAACCTAACATCTAAATCTGACTCCCAAGATCGCCACGGGCATGGAATATGTGGCTACATTAAAGATGGCTTCCCATGTGGCAGGGATATCTCCAGAGAAGACCCTAATCTACCTTATATGTGCTTCCGGGTTGCACTTGCTTACACCATCGCATTTATATTTGCCTTCTATCGCCCCCACAACAGTGGAGTTACTGTCTTTAAGAGTATATCAGAAAAAATTGACCACATCCTGCCTGCTCATCCCTCAGCTAACATTCACATTTGCGGTGACTTCAATGTCCATAATGTGGAATGGCTGACACACTCAAATAAGACTCATGATGAGGGGAGGTTCTGTCATGATTTTGCCATTGCCTATGACCTCACTCAGATTGTCCGCGAGCCCACCCGTGTGTCCGATAGTACCGGTCAGTTTGCAAGCCTCCTAGACCTTTTTCTATCCACTTCCCCTGAGCTATGCTCGTGTTCCGTTCTATCTCCTCTGGGATCCTCCGGCCACTGCGTCGTATCAGTTAAGATAAAAATGAAATATAATAAATCTACAGACGTACCTCTCCACCGTACTGTATACCGATACACTATGGTGGACTGGGATAGCTTCCATACATTCATATCTGATCTCCCTCTCCATTCCATGTTTAAAAAGGATTTGTTCTCTATAGTATCAGACCTGACCGAATGGTTACTTGTAGGCATAGACAAATTCATACCATCCAAAAAATTCCAACAAAAACCTAACAGCCAGCGATGGTTCTCCCCCGAATGTGCTGCTGCCATCGCACACAGAAATCATTTTTCCATAGCTACCAACGTAATAGATGCACTGAAACTAAAGCTGCTTTCAGAACCGCCAGCAACCACTGTAAAAGAGTAATAACAAATGCAAGAGAACTATATGTGCAATCCGTTCACACCAGTTCTGGCAAATAGCAAATAGGATCCTGAACAGAAACGTGCGTTCTATCCCAACCATTATCAATGGACCAGAGGTCATCTCGACAGCATCCGACAAGGCCAAACTATTTGCCAAAAACTTTGCGGCAAATTCTACCCTGTGTGACGAAGGCCATCAACTCCCCATATTCCCTCCTATAACAGACAACACGCTATGCAACATACAATTATCTGTGCGTGAGGTCGCCAAGCTAATCAAGAACCTTGACTCCAGTAAAGCAACTGGTCCCGACGGTATTCCAATTATAGTGTTAAAAAAATTACAACCAGAACTTGCCCCCATACTTTCCAAACTGTTTAAGCGTTGCCTTAAGGAGAAGTGCTTCCCAACACCCTGGAAAACCTCATCAGTATGCCCTGTATTTAAGAATTCAGGAGATAAGCCATCCCCCTCTCAGTACAGACCAATAAGTCTCCTGTGTGTCATGAGTAAGTTGCTGGAATCCACAATAAATAGAGAAGTAGTCAACCACCTCAGCAGAAATAACCTTCTTAGCGACACGCAATATGGTTTCCACTCTGCTAGATCTACAGCAGATGTGCTAACGGTTATATCTCATAGGATTAGCGAATCTCTCGATAAAGGCTTCATTTCTAGGGCAATTGCTCTCGACATATCAAGTCCTTCGATAAGGTTTGGCATAAAGGCCTACTACACAAGATTTCCAGCTACGGTATAACTGGAAATGTTTTCTCTATCATTAAGTCATTTCTCTCAGATAGGCTCATAAGAGTAGTGGTTGATGGGCAGAAATCAGAGGCCCACAGTATTAATGCTGGAGTCCCTCAGGGGTCCATACTGGGCCCAACTCTCTTCCTGATCTACATCAATGATCTCCCAAAACACATACTAAAATCTTTCGTTGACATCTATGCTGATGACACGACCATCTATGGCAACACATCAAAGGCTGTAAATGATGATGTTCTCTCTGATTCTCTCTCCTCTGATCTTGAGCCCGTGGTACAGTGGGGAAAGAGGTATCTGGTTACCTTTAATGCATCTAAGACCAAGCTCCTATCTCTACATCATACATGCTCTGATCCCCATCTGGCATCAATTAAAATGGATGGCTCTCGACTAAGGGAAGCCCCTGGCTTTGATAAGCTCCAGGGTTTGACCTTTACACCTGATCTTAAATGGAATACATATATCAAGTCTGTGGCCAAGGTCGCTGGGAAAATGGTGGGATCCTTCTACCGCTCCAGAAGATATCTCACTACTGATGCAATTCTCTATCTATATAAGAGCTAAGTACGTCCAAAAATGGAGTACTGCTGCCATATCTGGGTGGGGGCTGCTAAAAACAGCCTATCCTGCCTTGACAGAGTACAAAATAGACTCCGTGGCTTGGTGGGGGATGCCCTTTTCTCTACCCTGCAACCTCTTTCCCACAGAAGAGACGTAGCGAGCCTATCATTGTTCTATCGTTATTTCCATGGCAGGTGCTCGTCTGAACTCCATTCTCTGGTCCCCCCTCACCAATCTTTTTCAAAAAACACCCGACTAGCTGAAACCACCGTCAATCATTTGCCCCACTCCCTATCTGTGCCTAAATCAAAACGTAGATACCATGAAAAAAGCTTCTTTCTTAGAACTGCATGCCTGTGGAACTCTGTTCCGCTTGCCAGTTTCCCTTCGACTTCAACCTGGATGTCTTCAAGTCCAACACAAACAAATTCCTGATGAACCGCCCCCCCCAAGTAATGACACCTTACAAATTCTCCAATACTATTGCTACACTATCCCTTTGATTACTGTACACACAATAACCCTTATCCCTGAGTGGCCATTGGGCCTTGATAAGTGGGGAACTCCATGTAAAGAAAAAAAATAACAATAAACAATCAATATCAATAACAAAAATAACAATAAACAATCAATATCTCTAACAAAAATAACAATAAACAATCAATATCTCTAACAAAAATAACAATAAACAATCAAAAGCTATAACAAAAATAACGATAAACAATCAAGAGCTATAACAAAAATAACAATAAACAATCAAAAGCTATAACAAAGATAACAATAAACAATAAATATCTATAACAAAAATAACAATAAACAATCAAGAGCTATAACAAACTAACAATAAACAATCAATATCTATAACAAAAATAACAATAAACAATCAAGAGCTATAACAAAAATAACAATAAACAATCAAGAGCTATAACAAAAATAACAATAAACAATCAAGAGCTATAACAAAAATAACAATAAAGATGTGATTAAAAGTTCAAATAACTTTAATAATGATGATAATAAAAACACCTTTAACAAATTCAGGCATTCAACTTTATAATGAAAAAAAAAAAAATCATGAAATATATTTCAAGTGTTGCCACATAATCTGCCAAATTTCCTTTTATTCTTTAACCAAATCTCACCAATCGTACTACTTACTGATTAATTCCACCATTAAATCTCATTGTAAATTAACCCCATTTTCTTACCACTGTGTGAGATTTGCAAAAAGTTGAGATTTAACGTTATTACTTATATATTAAATTACAAATTCTATATATTTCTTATTACTTATATATTAAATTACTAATTATATATTTTTTTATTACTTATACACTAAATTACTAATTATATATATTTCTTATTACTTATATATTAAATAACTAATTATATATATTTCTTATTACTTATATACTAAATTACTAATTATATATATTTCTTATTACTTATATATTAAATTACTAATTATATATATTTCTTATTACTTATATACTAAATTACTAATTATATATATTTTTATTACTTATATACTAAATTACTAATTATATATATTTTTATTACTTATATACTAAATTACTAATTATATAAATTTCTTATTACTTATATATTAAATTACTAATTATATATATTTCTTATTACTTATATACTAAATTACTAATTATATATATTTTTATTACTTATATACTCAATTACTAATTATATATATTTTTATTACTTATATACTAAATTACTAATTATATATATTTCTTATTACTTATATATTAAATTACTAATTATATATATTTCTTATTACTTATATATTAAATTACTAATTATATATATTTCTTATTACTTATATACTAAATTACTAATTATATATATTTTTATTACTTATATACTAAATTACTAATTATATATATTTTTATTACTTATATACTAAATTACTAATTATATAAATTTCTTATTACTTATATATTAAATTACTAATTATATATATTTCTTATTAGTTATATACTAAATTACTAATTATATATATTTTTATTACTTATATACTAAATTACTAATTATATATATTTCTTATTACTTAAATATTAAATTACTAATTATATATATTTCTTATTACTTATATACTAAATTACTAATTATATATATTTCTTATTATATACTAAATTACTCATCCTATATATTTTTATTACTTATATACTAAATTACTAATTATATATATTTCTTTTTACTTATATACTAAATTTCTAATTATATATATTTCTTATTACTTATATACTAAATTACTAATTCTATATATTTTTATTACTTATATACTAAATTACTAATTCTATATATTTTTATTACTTATATACTAAATTACTAATTATATATATTTCTTATTATTATATACTAAATTACTAATTCTATATATTTTTATTACTTATATACTAAATTACTCATTCTATATATTTTTATTACTTATATACTAAATTACTAATTATATATATTTTTATTACTTATATACTAAATTACTAATTATATATATTTCTTCTTATTATATACTAAATTACTCATTCTATATAGTTTTATTACTTATATACTAAATTACTAATTATATATATTTCTTATTACTTATATACTAAATAACTAATTATATATTGTTTTATTACTTATATACTAAATTACTAATTATATATATTTCTTTTTACTTATATACTAAATTACTAATCATATATATTTTTATTACTTATATACTAAATTACTAATTATATATATTTCCTGTTACTTATATACTAAATTACTCATTCTATATATTTTTATTACTTATATACTAAATTACTAATTATATATATTTCTTATCTATCTTCTTTCTATATAAATAAAATGAACTCATTTTTTCCCGTCTGATTTTGACATTAATAGGATTAAAAATCAAGATATTTCATGCAAATATAATATGCACAAACCGCAGAACAATATCTGAGGTCTGTTATAGGCTTATTATTTCTCAAATTCCTCGATAATCTTAGATTTCTATACTTTTTCTGCTGAGAAGTAACGGCCAAAATCGGTTAAGATCAATGGAAGTGGTAAAATATTTTCTCTCTAATAAATCCTCCTCCCCTGCCACCACTTAACACCGTTTGGGGATCGTTCACAAGGAACAGTTGAGAAGAGAACACCGGTTTGGCTTCGTAGTTCTTTTATGTGAAGTTATTTAAAATCACTAAACTAAGCTGCAGTGCTCTGTGGCGTAGTGGTTAGCGTGCTGGACAATTCACATTATATTTTCACGTTCGCGCCGACCTACCGTAGTCGTTTTTTTTTTTTTTTTTTTTTTCCTAAACAACTGGAATGAACTTTTCTTGGTGGCCGAACTGTTAACGTTGCAGATGTTTTTTTGTTTTTTTTCACACTTTATTTTCCTACTTTTACTCATGACTCCGGGTTTGATCCTTCCTACTTACCTACCATAACATTTTTTAAAACTCCCCCCCCCGTCCCGGAAACAAACACTCGGGTAACGCCGGGTACCCCCGCTAGTTACTTATATACTAAATTACTAATTATATATTGTTTTATTACTTATATACTAAATTACTAATTATATATATTTCTTTTTACTTATATACTAAATTACTAATTATATATATTTTTATTACTTATATACTAAATTACTAATTATATATATTTTATTACTTATATACTAAATTACTTATTATATATATTTTTTATTACTTATATACTAAATTACTAATTATATATATTTCTTATTACTTATATACTAAATTACTAATTATATATATCTCTTATTACTTATATACTTAATTACTTATTATATATATTTCTTACTAGTATTTATGCCCGGCGTTGCGCGGGTGTTTGGATGTGTATGTTGAGCCAAAAAAAAAGTGTTTGTAGGAAGGCAGGCTCGAACCTGTACCGCAAAGGGGGAAAAGAACGGGATAAAGCCTTACGTTTATTCTGTTACGAAAACCGCCAAACAGGAAGCGACAGTTTTTAAAATTAAAACTAGACAATCTAAAGGAGAGGATAACTTTAAAAAATATCGGCGAAAAAAGTGCCTAGTTGAAGTCGAAAATATTAATGTTTTTGGCCAATTGTTTGGTATTTGTCGTATGTAAGGTCGAACTTTAAAACGATACTGATCTTGCTAAAAGTTTAAGGCAGACATGCAAACATACATACGTACATATATACATTTATATATTGGTAACTAAAATTTTCGACCCAAACTGATGAAAAAGCGTGCCCTATCTCTGAATACCCTTTATGTAAAATTTCAAATATTTAGACCAGAAATTGTCTGAGTAATTTGGAAGAGACACCCGAGGTCAATTCTTTTTAACTTTGACCCCTATTATGACCCCTTAAAATTTATTATTTTGGGCTCAAATCAACTTATTAAGTTAGATCCATGTCTAAGGAACCTATATCTAATATTTCAAGTGTTTAGACCTAAAATTGTCGGAGGAGTTTGGTAGAGTTCTCAAAGGTCAAATCGTTGAACTTTGACCCCTTAATCGCCAACTTTCTGGCCTAAAACCGATCACAAAGATTTTTCCAAATCTCAGTAACCTGTATATCAAATTTTGAGTCTGTAGACTAAAAATTGACAGTTATTGTGTAGGGAAATGTATACACACACAGACACACACAGACAGACACACATACACGTTCACTTATATATAGATTACTTATATACTAAATTATATACTAAATTACTAATTATATATATTTCTTATTACTTATATACTAAATTACTAATTATCAGATTATGTAGAAAATATAATGACATAATTATTACTGATTTATTTTAATAAAATTAACATCTTAATTCATGGTCTGATCCAAACTAATATTCAATTGATTACTCTATTAAAGGACGGCCTCATTTTAATAGTTTGCTTATGTGATGAGAAAATGTTCGTTGATGTGAGGATTGATGTTTTCTATTACCGTGGAATTTCCATGGGTACTACTAGTTATAATTATTGGCTCACAAGGAGCTTTCACAAAGGTCATCAAAGATATCTTCTTGAAAATCACCTGTGGTGTTCCTTGGAAGCTGAGTAACTACAAGTCTCCCCAGATTTCCAGTACTGTCCATTTCTTTTGATAACATTTGCAAATGTATTTGCATTCTCGCAACAGCCGCTTACAATCGATTTCCCACTTGCAGCGACCATTAGTCTCCACTGGAAGTTAAATGGCAATAACCCTCCCCATGATCCTAGTTCTCTTGGTAAATTTTCCAGTGGAGGTCTGGTCAGTGCTCTCTCCTCAGTCTTTCTATCCTCCTTAACCCATCTTGGCTATTTGGTATCACTCTTTTGGAATCAACAATGATGGGTGAATGAGAGTGGATATAGGAGGGGATAGTAAACTTATAAATATGCAGCTTCAGTATTCTTGGTTCCATGTGACGCTTCTTCATGTTTTGCCTCTGTAGCAGTTTGTCTGATCCGCTCATGTGGTATCATGTATTAGTCTCAGCATTCAAGGATTTTCCTTAATATTTCAGCTGTTTTCATTATTGTTATTCATTGTATCTTTCCAGCCGTTCGTCTGATTCCAATTTCTGCAGAGGCAAAATATGAAGAAGCGTTATATGAAACCAAGAACATTGAAGTTGCGTATCTACAAGTTCTCTATCCCCTCACACCCCCTCCCATTGCTCCATCACCTCCTCCTCAAAAGAGACATGTAGTCGAGAACTGGGGCCAAATAGCCGAGAACTGGGACCTTGGAGAGGCTTATTGCCACTCACATTTCAGTGGTGACAAATGGCCGCTGACAGCGAGAAATCAATGGTAAGCAGCTGTTTCGATAACGCAAATTTATTTGCAAATGTTATTGAAAGAGGTGGAGAGTACTGGAAATCTAGGA